>NC_083701.1:61336052-61641973 GCF_033118175.1 Dama dama
TGTCTTAAATGGACATGAGGAGATTAAGGCATGGCTTGTTCAGTTGCTCAGTCATATCCGACTCTTTGCGACCCCACGAACTACAGCACACCGGGCTTCCCTGTCCTTCACCATCCCCTGGAGTTTGCCCAGATTCATGTCCATTGAGTCAATGATGCTTTCTAACCATCTTATCCCCTGCTGCCGCCTTCTCCTTCTGCCTTCAGTTGTTCCCAGCTTCAGGGTCTTTTCCAGTGAGTCTGCTCTTCACATCAGGTGGCCAAAGTATTGGAGCTTCAGCATCAGTCCTTCCAATGAGTATTCAGGGTTGATTTCCTTTAGGATTGACTGCTTTGAGCTCCTTGCTGTCCAAGGGACTCTCAAGAGTCTTCTCCAGCACCACAGTTCGAAAGCATCAATTCTTCGGCACTCAGCCTTCTTTATGGTCCAACTCTTACATCCGTACATGACTACTAGAAAACCATAGCTGTGACTATATGGACCTTTTTTGGCAAAGATGTCTTTTTAATATGTTGTCTAGGTTTATCATAGCTTTTCTTCCAAGGAGCAAGCGTCTTTTAATTTTGTGGCTTCAGTCACTGTCTGCATGATTTTAGAGCCCAAGACAATAAAATTTGTCACTGTTTCCACTTTTTCCCCATCTATTTGTCATGAAGTGATGGGACCAGATGCCATGATCTTAGTTTTTTGAATGTTGAGTACAGGCTAAGCTGCTGCAACTGAGTCCAGAATACAGAGGCTTTACCACAGTGATAGTTCATTTCTCTCTCTATACTTGAGGTGGCAAGTGGTTCAACCCACGTCACACTGTCCTCAATAGGAGGCTTCCACTTGTAGGTCCATGGTGACTGCCCCAGCCTCACCACTCCCAGCCAGAAGGAAGGGAGACAGAGACCAAGATGTACCAGTCAGTCACTTTAAGGACCTTACAGGAAGTTGCTTATATGGCTTCTGTTCATATCACTCTGGTCTGCACTCAGCCACGTGACCACACCCAGCTTAAAGGGAGTCTGAGAAATGTAGTCTTTCACTGGCTGCCTCATGCCCAGCTAAGACCATTATTTTTGAAGGAGAAAATAGATATTGGGAAGACAACAATCAGCTACAAGAGAAAAAGAAGAATTCCATATGAGAAGAAAAACTCTAAAAGAGAAAGTCGATTGATTAATTCTATCTCAGCTGATTGGAAGTTATCAGAAACATCTATTTGGATTTAAAAGAAAAAACTAGAACTCTTAAAGAAGGAACAGGCCGTCTTGCGAGAATTCTCCACCTCTGAAAATGGTCAAGAAAAACGGTCAGAAGAATTAACATAGAGGAGGATGGATAAAAGGTCAGCCTTTAAGACTCAGTAACTGTGTCATTATAGCCAGGATAGAGAGGAAAGTTTCCTATAAACTGTCAGAAAACAGCAACACTAGCCCCGGCGTGGGAAAAGAAGGGTGGGAGCAGTGAGAATGCGCTGGAAGGAACAGATGTTAAGAGAGAACAGAGCTTGGCTGTACACGTGTGCGCCTCTCGGAAGGCGGCTGGGGGCAAGGATGGACAGATGTGGGGAGCACATTAGCTCGGCCACCTTAGGGATGCAGAAGGGTGGGCTCCAGAAAGCCCTTGCTTTGCCTGCCAGGCACGGGTAGCGCTGCCTTTTCCCAAGCTCAGGAAATAGAGCCCAGTTCTTCCTCCATGAAACAATGAGCATCACCATAGGCTCTGCTCCCAAGAAGGCATTTTCTTCATGAACGTGTTTTTCTTTTCTTCCTCATTCTGTCCTAATTTTCATTTCTGTTTAAATTCCGTAAAAGCACTACCCTATTCTAAAATAATGTGCTTTGTTTTCCCCAGTCACCCACCCCCGCTCCACTCATTTCATCAAAGTTATCTAATCTGTTTGTTTTGAAAACGCAACTGTTCTCTGGATTTATATGTGCTCAGATAGAAAATAATTTGTGTAACAATAAAAAGCATTCCCTTTGGTGGACACCTGTTGTTGCTTTGTGTTCTGCCAGAGAAAGACATTTCACATCTGCTAAATTACTAGCATTTCCCCCAACTAAGCAGAGTCCACTGGTGGCCAATTAGTATTGCAAACCAAGGGAGTCCACACCTTTGTTCTCTATGTCTGTGTCTCTATTTCTCCTTTGCAAATAAGTTCATCTGTATGGTTTTTCTTTCTTTTTTTAAACAATTTTTATTTATGTATTTATTGGCTGCACTGGCTGTTTGTTGCTGTGTACAGAATTTCTCTAGTTGTGGTGAGCTGGGACTACTCTCTAGTTGCAGAGCTCGGTTCTCATTGCAGCGGCTTCTCTTGTTGCAGAGCAAAGGCTCTAGGGCACTCAGGATTCAGTGGTTGTAGCACTCAGGCTAAGTGGTTGTGGCGTGTGGGCTTAGTTGCTCTGCGGCATGTGGAATCCTCCCATACCAGGGATCGACCCCATGTTCCCTGCATTGGCAGGCAGATTCTTAACCACTGGACCATAAGGGACATCCTACATCATTTTTCTGGATTCTACATATAAACAATATGATGCAATATTTGTTTTTCTCTTTCTGATTTGCTTAACTCTGTATGGCAGACTCTGGGTCTATCCAGATCTCTGCAAATGGCACGGTTTTGTTCCTTTTTATGACTGAGTAATAGTCCATTGAATATATGTACCACATCTTTCTTTATCCAGTCCTCTGTTGATGGACATTTAGGTTGCTTCCATGCCCTGAACCTAATCTTAACCCATACAACATGAAAAACAAAGGGATGTCTGGTGCAGAATAAGTGTTGTGTTAAGTATTATTATTATTATTTTGTGTTAAATAATGGATGAGGTGAGGCCACATTATAGCAGGGCTTAAAAAATCAAGGAGAGAAATTTGGCCTTAATGTGAAGAGAAGTTTATATTTGTTACTTCTAAAAAATGACTTGAGAAGAATTAAACTAAAATGACCCATGATCCCTGGGACCATCCCATAAAGATAAAAGCTAAAAGCTATGGAAAGCAGGGGAGAGAACTGTCCCAGAGCCCTAGGTTAAACCTGGTTATTAAAACACCACCAAGTTTAGCTCTGAGTTGCCGGACTGCCTCAGCTCTGAAAAAAACAAGCCTCTGCGGGAAGCCAAGGATTAAGTGATGAAGGATAGTGGAGTGAAAATCTGAAAACAAATCTGGAAGATGACTCAAAGAAGCCTACAAGGGCTTGGCAAGGCATAGCTGTGAGGATAAAGGAAATACAAATGTGGGAGATGACTAAAGTTACACATCTGAGCCTTTAGAGCAGTCAGGTGTCTGCTGCTAAAACGCTGTGTAACAAATGGCCCCGTAATCTCAGTGCATTTCAACAAAAAGCATTTATCTATTGCTTACGGATGTGAAGACTGGCTGTGACTCTCTGGAATGGCTGGAACTGAATAAACTCGGCTCCAAACTGCCAGTTGGGTGCAGGTCTGTTCCAAGTATCTCCTCATTCTGGGATCAGAGGCTAAGTAGGCAAATTTGTCTTGCGGCAGATGGCAGAAGTACTGGAGACCAAGCCAAGCCATAAAAGCATGTTTAAAGTCCCTGCTCACATTACCCCCACTAATGTTTCTGTTAACCCAGGCGTGTCATGTGGCCAAGTCCAAAAACAATGGGGCATGGAAGTAGGCCAGCTCTACCAGGAGGCCCTGCAGCATCACACAGCAGTGCCTTAGGTTGTGCCTCAGTGGGGAAGGTTGGATTCTTCTTCCAGCCTACCACAGCAACTGAAATACAAGTGATGCCCCAGACACGGAAATTGGGAGTGGGACGTTGGGTTTCTTAAAGCAAGACACACCTGGGATGTGAGAGCAATGTGTCTGGTGCGGAGGGATTCTGACAACTGCCAGAGGGATTCTGACAACTGCCAGATCCATCTCTGGTGCATCCTCAGCCTTTCTCTCTTGCTATGTTCTGCCATAGATGTTAACACTAGACCATTTTTCCCCTTGCATCTGTCATCCTTTTCCCTTCCCAGGTGGCACTATTGGTGAAGAACTCACCTGCCAACACAGGAGACCTAAGAGACATAGGTTCAATCCCTGGGTTGGGAAGATCTCCTGGAGGAGGGCTTGGCAACCCACTCCAGTATTCTTGCCTGGAGAATTTCATAGATGGAGGAGCCTGGTGGGCTTCAGTCCCTAGGGTCACAAACAGTTGGACACAACTGAAGTGACTTAGCACACACACATTGTGGGTAGGATCCTGTTGTACAGTTACTCCAGAAACAGCCTAGCAACTGACATTAGTGGATTGTCCATAAATACAGCTCTCAAAAACTGGCCCTGCTCCTAGATACAGAGACTACAAAGAAGTATTCCAAGATGGTCCTCCTGGGGATGAGGCTTCAGGCTGTTTTAGCTCTTTCTGTATTTTCCAAAGGTTCTCCAATGAGCATATATAAATTTTATGATAGCAAGGAATTTTATAATGATTTTTTAAAATCTCTTGTCATTGGCTCAACTCTATTTCATTCATTCTTTACCCATAAAAGTCTACCTGAAGCGTTAGCACAGAGGACCTGCCAAGCTGTGCTTCTTTGAGGAACACACTCCTCAGCTAACACAGGGCAGTGACTATCCCTCTAATATGAGTTCATTTCCCAGGCATGGTTTGGGTTGTGTTTTTTTCCCCTGAATTTGATGCGGGGGCGGGGGTGGGGGGGTGTTGAGGGATGGGGGTTGGGGGAGTGAGTTCAGAGGGGATTTTAAATTTGAATATACAAGAGCAAATTGAGTTTTCCCCCTTTTTCTTCACTTAGTTGTTGTTTTGGTTTGGGGCCTACCTAGAACCAAGTCAGGCCGGAAGTAGGCACAAGAAATCCACCAGCTTTTGTCCTTTTGTCAGCTTTCCAAACGTCCTCAGCCCCTCGTGCTCAGAGGGGCATCTGATTGCAGGCAGAAGCACCAACCTGAAAAGAATATTCTTTGTGCTGGGGCTCTCCTCACCAGGCAGACCCCCATTCTCTCTGAGCACAGGAAAACAGATTTTGGTTGGTTTGCTTTTAAATATTTATTTATTTATTTGGCTGAACCGGGTCTGAGCTGGGCACGTGGGATCTAGTTCCCTGACCAGGGGTGGAACCCAGGCCCCCTGCTTTGGAAGCACAGTGTCTTAGCCACTGGACCACCAGGAAGTCCCAAAAAGACAGATTTTAAAGCAAGCATGGTCTCTGGGTCGGCCAATCCTGATTAAAGCTACTAAAATCACCCTTCCCTTGACCCTGCCCCTCGTATCTAGTTTCCAGATCTAGTTTCTCATTTAAAACTTCCCAGAGCACCACCTCCTCTCCCTCAGCCCCTGGTGCTCTGCACCCTCACTCGTCTGGCTTCTGTCTTACCCTCCCTCCAAGGATGCTACCCCGTAGATCATCAACAGTCCACTGGTCAAGTCAAAGTTCAGCCCCTTGTTTCCTTTGGTCCCTTGCTTACATGTGAAATCTTCAAGTATTCATTCTTTAAACTCGTATTCCTTTGGTCTCTGTGAAGTCACACTCTCCTGGGCTCTCTCTGACCATTTAAATTCTTGTTTCTTCCTCTCCCAGCCTTTATTCTTGTTCTCCTGGCTGCTGCCCTCTGCCCACCTGTATTCTCGCTCCCACACTCTCTCAGCGCTCTGATTCATTCCTAGTCTCAATCCCGATTCATACGCTGATAACCCCAGCCCAGAACTTTCCCTTCTGATTCATATTTCCTGGAGGTGCTGGTCTTCACGTGGCGGTCACACGGGCCTAAAACCCACGGTATCCAGAACTGAATTGATCTCTCCTTAGTGCTCTTTGGTTATAAGCAACAGGGAGTGATCCCTACTAGCCTATGCATAGAAAAGATTAACTGGAAGCATTGCAAGATAACTCCTAGAGTCAGGGAATCACTGAACAACCCAGTGTCTAGAGGCGAGAACCAGGTCGCTGCATAGACTCAAGTTTCCGGGAATGAACTTGACGCAGCTAGCTTAGCTCATGGCTCTCTACTTCTTGGATCTGTTATTGCATTAACGTGGAGCAAGAAATACAAAGGGGCCAGACAAATAAGACAATAGCGATCATGTCTCTGCCTCCCAAATCTGCTTTTTTTCATGCATTCTCCATGTCAATTGGTAGCCCAGCCATCCATCCACCGACCACCTAGACTGGGAAGAAGCCCCCCTCTCCCTCCTTTGTATCATAAAACCAATCGCTCACTGCATTCTGACACTTTACCTTTTAAACAAGTTCTCCAAACCGTTGCCTCCTTCCCATGGCTTGGACCTTTGACCTCCTTTGGGTCTTACCATGTCTTGCCTTGATGACAATTAAGCTTCTTGAAAAGTCTCTCTCTCTCTACTCCCATTCCTGTTCACCTCAAATTTGTCCTCTACTTAATAGCCAGAGTGATCTATCTAACACCCAGATCTGACCATGTACTCCTTTGTTTGAACTCTTTACCTGGAAGATAAGGTATAGGACTTGCAGTCCACGTTTCTTGATACAAAATAAAATTCCACCAGAGCCTTGGCCTTGCCTACAACTCTCCATCTATAGTCCTTGCTCTGTAGTCTGTTTTTCTTTTTTTTTTTTTTAATGGCACCCCTTCTGCCTGAGAGCTCCTGTTCTCTCTTACATCCAGCTTGGCTATTAGCAACTCTAGAACTCAGCTGAGGCCTTCCCTTCCTGAAGTCTTTCCCAACATCTCTTGTGAGGTTGAAGTTCCCCCCCATCCCGTGCTCCCTTTTTGCCCTGAATACACTACTGTCACCATACCTGACCCAGTGTTTGATAAATAGCTATCTGCATACCTCTCTCTCCCACTATCTGTAAATTCTTAAAAAGTAGGGATGGGGCAGGCAGGTGCTTTTTTCGAATGGTTGTTGACCTTGGTAAATCAAATAAACTCTGGGTTTCAGCTTCCTCATTGCAGAAAAAGGATAACTCTACCCTTTGTTATGTAATTAAATGAGATGATGCGAATGAAATGCCTCACCCAGGCCCTGGCACAGTATTCAACGGACAGTCCCTTCCCTCATCACCATTCCTCCTCCTGCCACAAAAGTTTTTTGTTTTCTGGGTTTTTTGGTTTTGTGTTTTTTTTTTTTTTTTTTGGTCACACTACGTGGCAAACAGGATCTTAATACCCCAGCCAGCTCTCTTACAGTGGAAGCGCAGCACCCTAACCACTGGGCCACCAGCGAAGTCCCCACAATTTCAACTAAAAGGAAAAGATGTTTCAGTAGCCTTTGTTAGCTGTATCTCTCCCCTCCTGGAGCACAAGCTCTGTGAGAAAATGGGGCCAAGTCTGTATTATTTATTGCTACATCTTTTGCATATGGCAGGTGCTTAATAAATATTTTTAGGATAAATGAATAACCACTCTATATGCTTATTTGACTTTTCATTTTCACCTCCAGTGAGCATAATCCTCTTGTTTCCTTTTTCCCATCATATAAATCATCGAGTTCTGCTTATTTAGTGTCCACTGTTTGCAACTGCAAACCAGTGACCGCTTAAGAAGAATGGAGGCTGAGCTCCTGGACAGCCAGACGGCAGGCCATTTGGGGCGGTTGCTGGCCACTCTGCCCCCTGGAGAGGAGGCCCAGGGAAGGAGTTCATCCCTTTTTTCACCGGCTGACCCTTTCAGAGCACACAGCTCACTCATTTACATGCACTGGCTCATTTCATTCCCATTGCAGTCCCAGGAGGGAGGAACTGTTTTCCTACTGTGTCGGGCAGGGGCCCAGAAGGGAAGAGATTAGCTCCCTCAAGCTGAGGAATGGAGGCATGTCTAATAAAGGGATTTTATAAAACTGTGAGCAGAGTTGAAAGAACCCTCCAAGGAATCGTGCAGTCCCTGGAGCTGGTGACAGCTGGGAGTCCTTATACCTCCTAAAGGGAAGAGAGGAGCGGCCAACCTGCAGTCACCAGGAGCAGAACAAACACCTGGCCTCACTCTTCTCCTGCAGGGGCTTCCCAGTGTGTAGCCGCAACCACGTGGTCCACAGGGGTGAGGCTTCGGGCCACAAGCAGGGTAAGAAAAGTCAAGGATGACTCTGGAAGACCAAACATGGCCAAGCCAGATGGTTACCCAGTACCAGGCAATGGATCCCAGGAGGTCAGCTTTTAGCTACTGGAGTTTTCCATGAGGAGCCAAGAGATGGTCATGTCAGCATGTGACAAATGAGTACCCCCCAGATGAGAAAGGAAGGCAGGCGCCCCCCCTTTATAAACAGCGCCCCCCCCCCGCCCCCCCTCCGCAACCATGCTGCTCTGTGAATGGACAAGCACCTCTTAACTTAATTCCAATAGTGTGGAGAATGTTTCAGTGAACTTACTCCAGCACAAGGCCCCAGCAGTGGGTGAGACCCTAAACTCGGACATAAGACAGGCCAGGACGTGAATCCCAGCTCTGTCATGGGCTATGTGAATTTGGGCCTCATCTGTAAAGTGGAAACTGTCATACCGGGGGAGGTGGGGTAATTCCTTAGGATGACATGCAACGTGCAATTTGCTTTGTAGTCATGAAACATTAGTGAAAAACCCTATCTTGAAAAACCCTACAAAGCTACATCTATAGCTTTGTACTACTGTAATTTTTTGACCTGATGAGTTACTCATTCCAACTTTCAGAATCCTTTAAGAATGGACATTTCCACCAATGAAGATGATAATGATACTAGATAGAGATTTATAGTTTTTTAAACTGTTTTCCCTTTAGATTAGCCAAGGAGATTATTAAAAACAAGCAAACAAAACCCAGTGAGAAAGGCTACAGAAATATTACTCTGCCTCTTTTAAAGATGGAGAAACTGACACCGGAGAGGCGAAGTGCCTTGTTCAAGGTCACTGAAAAGGCAGCGCCCGCAAGCCGGCCTCCTAAAGGCAGACGGAAGCTGCAGCTCAGAGGGGGCACCGGGTGCGCTCCGATCACCGGGCAGCCCTCTTTCGGCTGCTGGATGCTGCGTCATCGAACAGTGCGTGTTCCCCAAATGATGATTGTGTCCTTCGTTTGCAACAAAGAAGATCAGAACCACTTCCTCCCGTAAGCCTGCGAGTGGGGGGCGTGGCGAGTGCCCGCGGTGGGGTCGGCTCACCCCGCCCACTGCCGCTTAGGCTTCCCCAGCACCGACCACCCCTCCGGCCTCTCCCGGGAGAGAGCAGTGTGTTCGCTCTCCCGGCCTTTTCAGTGCTCTTTCTGCGACCAGGGGAGCGAGCGGAACTGCCTCCAGGCTTCACGTACTGGAGGTGCACGCTTTACAGAGAGAAGCCCATCTCTGAAAGCGCAGCATGCATTAGCATCCTCTCCTTCAGAGAGTGTTATTTTTGTCTTTCGTTTTCCGAGACTGTTCCAAAGTAGGGGATGCAAGTATCAGGATGAGAAGGAAAACGAGCCAGTGTCTCCCGCTCAGAAGAGAGCGAATCACTGTCGTTTCCTCAACAACATAACAACAACTGCGGCAGCAGTAATGGAGAACAACCTGAGTTGGAGTGGAGCTGCCCTTGGGCACAGGACAACCAGCCTGCCCAGATCTCTTTCTGTGGGATTTCTTTCCTTACACTTAACAGGAATGAGGTTCGTTGCCATGGTTACTAGCAAATCACATGGTATATCGCTCCCTAGAAGTGCAGGAAAACAGCAGGCTCAGATTGTGATCGGGAGAGAAGATGCTTTCCTCCCCAGCATGGTTGCTTTTCCTGAGCAAACCTGCGCAGCGGTTTCCCCATTCTGACCTGCCCACTTAGGGGTCTGGGCCAGCTGTTCTTTGGGGCTCCAATTCACCCCTTTCCTAATGAGATCAGCAGCGCAAGTTTCCTCACGCACTTTTCCTTCTGGTTTCAGGAGCCCCTCTCCCCCTCTCCAGTCCCTCCCTTCTCTGGACACACACACACACACACACACACACACACACACACACACGGGTGCTGTACTGAATTGCTGAGTTGATTGCGGGGTGGAGCGTACAGCCTACACCACTTGAATAAGCTCTTTTAAAATCCGAGGATGGCATGAGTCAGGGAATTTTGAAGCTGTGATACAATCAGGACACTGATGCCTCAAGGGGGTGGAAGGAGGGAGTATGGACTCGCCCAGATCCTAAAGAGACCCGGTAGGGTCGCCTTTCCCAGGCCCAGCCTTGATGGGGATTTGTGACCCGCAAGCCTCAGAGTTTTGGAATTGGGTTCACTCTGACCATGTCTGGTGGGGTGGGGTGGGCGTGCTCCCACAACTGTCGCCTTCCAGGGAAGAGAAAGCCGTGCCCTCAGAGAAAGCTCTAGAACAACAAAGCTCTTTACCTCTGCACTTCCCCCCTCCTTCCCTGCAGAACCAGGCCAGTTAGCTCAAATTCTGTGGTGCAGGAGCAGGTTAGAAGGGCACGTCTTTTTCCCTGACAATTACAGATTGCTTACTTCTTTGTGTTCAGATTGTATCTCATCTTGTCAATTCCATCAGATTTTCTGGTCTGCTTTCCCCATTGCAAAAGCAAACTCTGGATGATAGAAGCACACACAGAAGAGTCAGCAGGTAGCAAAAGCAGGGCCGGGAAGGGACTCTGCCCAAGTTGAGCAAGGTGGTGCAGAGGGCTTGCTCAGGGCTCCTGCCTCAAAGAGGTAAGTGTATTCAGGGAGAGGAGGCAAATAGCCTCCCAAAGGCACCTAACCCCAGGGGCACCATGAGACCAGGGCCAGGGCCAAGGGGACCAGAGGGTTCTAAAATGAAGGGGGGCAGGATGCACCCTAGAGGTATGTGAAACTCTGTCCAGTGGGGTACAAGGAATATTAGAACTTCCATTTATTTTATCTCTTCTTTGCTATATACATTTTGGTATGTGTATTATAACATAAAATTTTATCATGTAGGATCAGATTTGACCGAGATTAAGAAAGAAGAAAATATCCAAAACACCATGGCTTAAACAAGAAAGAAGTTTATTTCTCTCTCATGCACTTGGAGTCTGGCGGTGAGCCACCCAGAACTGGTAAAGTATCTTTTCTGATTGCTCCACCTCTTCAGTGTGTGGCTTCCACTCCATTGTCCAAGGCTGTTGATTATGGTCAAGCCATCCTGTTCCCGTTCTAGAGAGCAGGAAGGAGAAAAAAAGGAAAGAACTGCATGTTTCTCTCATGGAGGACACTTCCTGTAAATTGCACCTGACACCTCTGACAATTCATTGGCTAGAATTTAGTCATGTGATCACATCTAGTTGCAAAGGATCCTGGGACATGTAGTCTACTGTAGGATGCCATGTGCCCATTAGGAAATGCTACACTAAGAAAGTGGGGAAGGATGGACATCGGGTGCCACTATCAGTGTTTACCGTAGTAATATGTTAGTAGTCAAATAGCACATATGTATACTTACAAAGAAATACATGTACTAGTTGGGTTCTGATGTGGTTGTTGTTCAGTCATTCCATCATTTTTGACTCTATGGACTGCAGCAGGCCAGACTTCCCTGTCCTTCACAATCTCCCAGAGCTTGCTCAGATCCATATCCATTCAGTTGGTGATGCCATCTAACCATCTCATCCTCTGTCGTCCCCTTCTCCTCCCGTCTTCACACTGCAGTGCGGGTTGGGGGGGGGGGGGCGGCGGGGAAACAGGAGGAAAAGTGGGATAGCCATAACCAGAAAAAATTTGCTTCTTTCTCTAAGGCTTAGTTTCCTTATCTATAAATTTAACAGCACCCACTCCATGATTTTTTTTGTGTGAAGCTTAAGTGTGTTGAAAACCTTAGCACAGTGCAAGGCACCTAGAAAGCACTCAGTACATCCTGGCTCGTATCAGTCACGGGGTAATGCTGTCAAAGGGAAATGAGGGTGCAGGCCTGTGGTTCTGTGTACTTGCCACTTCCTTTCCAAGTTCTCCCAAGCCATCTGTTAAATAACACATTTAAGAATGTGCCTGGGAGGGACTTCCTTGGCGGTCGGGCGGTTAGGACTCCTCGCTTGCACTGCAGGGAAAATAGGTTCCACCCCTGGGTGGGGACCTAAGATCTCACAAGCCACAGTCAAAATAATAATAATAATAATTAACTAAAAAAAAAAAAAAAGAATGTTCCTGGGCACCAACCTTAATCTCTATGGTCTATGGTCTCTAGAATCTCATTTAAAATGAGTGTAAATACCTTATAAGGTTGATAGAGGGAGTAAATCAAATGAGATAACGTATGTGAAAGCCCTATGTGATGGTACTTGTTTCTATGGTCGTATCTTTAGCGTTTCTCTGTAGTTTCTGGACATCTCATGTTCTGGCTGCAAGCACACCACTCAGTTTGCCAGCCAAGGACTTTCCTGAAACTGAGTGTGGAACTTCTAGTGAGCTCGGGCCGAGCAGGACGAGCACCCACAGCCCCAGTGCAACCTGACAGCCAGGTAACAGGACTTCTCTGGTGATTCAGGTTAAGAATCCCCCTGCCAATGCAGGGGACACGGGTTTGAGCCCTGGTCCAGGAAGATTCCACATGCCATGGAGCAGCTAAGTCCGTGTACCTAGAGTCTGTGCTCCGCAACAAGAGAAGCCACTGCAATGAGAAGCCTGCGTGTGGCAACTAGAGATTAGCTCCTGCTCACTGAAACTAGAGAAAGACTGTGTGCAGCAACGAAGATCCAGCACAGCCATAAATAAATAAATACTTCCCTAAAAAAAGGAAAAACAACTAGATGACCAGTTAGTAGCAGAGCCAAGACTAGAACCCATGTCTACTGCCCCCAGGCCAAGATGCACTCACAGCATCTGTGGCCCAGCAGATGAGAAAAGATTTGCTATGCTACTCCAGAATATAAGGCCTCCATTTTTTCTTGCCTTTTTTTTTAAATTGATGTATAGTTGATTTACAATATTGTGTTAATTTCAAGTGTACTTTTTAAGGAGTTGCAAGGCAACTCACAAGGCTAGTCTTATTTACTAGACAGGTGGGAGAATCATGCAGTTATAATAGGAACAAAGAAAGATTCTAACCATCTCAGAGACAAAAGCCTTCTGCAGTCCAAAGTCCCCTGAACCTGTGGTTTGATGTGTGTGTGTGTGTGTGTACACATATGTGTGCATGCAAGAGAGGAGAAAAAGCAAAACTGACTCCATGCTCTAAGACACTGACTCTTACAGAGGGAATTATTTTATGCATTCAGATTTTCAAGTCTGGCCTTAAATGGCAATATAAGCAGAAAGATGCCAAGGAGAGTGGTGGAACAAGGGCTTAATTACAGGGACCTTTGTACAACTCACACGCCAATAATTTGCCTAGCCGAGTGATTCAGCAGTAACCCTGCCAGGTTCCCAAAGAAAGCCCGTATCTGGGATGATGTAATGTCTTTCCACCCCATACAGCCGTCTCTCTACACCCACTGTCACACGCTTACCATCTCCTCCAGAGAGCCACAATTCCATCTGTGGGATCTTCAGTTGCCATCTGCATGGTGACAAATATGTGTTTTATTATTTAAATGGTATTACAAAGTACCGTGCTGTTAGTCTGGCCCTTTGTGTTTAAAAATTCAGTAGAAAAATTAAGACAGAGAAAACCCCTAGCCTCTGGTGAGTTATATATTGGCAAATCATGTCTACAGAATGCCTCTGGTATCTCAGATTGGATATTTGATCTATGTAGCCCATGAATATTTATACCTTGAGGCAAAGTGATTGATTTAATTTACCACTGGAAATTGAGGTGACTGTCTAGACTTACTGCGTGGCAAGACTTGCAGAGAATATGAAGAGAATGGGACCCTGGTCTGACCCTGAAGTACCTTGTGTGGGACTGGTAGATTCTTTGCTTGCCTACCACAGATTCATTAGTCTTCCCCATATTTCTGATCAGACAAGTGCTGATCAGGAAGGTGCTCTGATCCTCTTTGAAACTAATTTTTATTTTCCTTGCCACACTTGGCTAGGCATACCATTCATTTTATTTCAATTTATTTCAAAGAGAAACAGAAGGAGATCTACTAAGAGTTAGGGGAAGTTCTGGGGAAAAGTTTTTTTTTCTGATAAAAAGAGATCCAAAGAATAAGCTCCTTTTTTTCTGCCTTTAGATGTTGTTGTGATGCAAGGAACCCCTGCAGCCATCTTACAAACATGAGGGTAGATAGCTGGAAGGATTAGTGAGATGGCAAAAATCTGGGTCCTTGATGTTGATAAGTTACTGATAAACTAACCTAGAGCTGCCCCTACCTCCAGATTTCTCATTATATAAGTTGATAAATCCTTTGTTATTTAAACTGGTTGGATGCTTTCTGTACATAGAAGCTGAAAACATTACTAAGTGAGGCAGTGACTTCCAAGTTTTTTTTTTTACCAAAAAACCAAAGTGAGAATTATTTTTTACAAGTGCACTCTAAAATCTTCTGTTTTATTCTATTTCATTTTCTAAAATTCAGGTGATGACTCACTAAAAGTGATTTCAAAACTCACTGGTGGGTCCTGACCCACATTTTGAAGAACATTAAAGTCATAGGGGACATAAACTACTGTGATATAAAGGAAAGCATGATGTGGTAAGTGTCATAAAAGATATACTGATAAAGTGCTATCATAGGAGAGAATGATAACTTTTGAGTTTGGGAAAACAGGGATGCTTTCATGGAAGGGCTGGACCTTGAGAAAATAGCTACATTTTTAGCAAGAGAAGGGGGTTTAAGGAATGACAGGAGGAAAGGCAAGAAGTGAGGTAAATGCAGAAGCCAGTGGGTAACCCTGGGCAGAGGTTGATATTTGTGGTTTGCAGAGTAGTGAGAGTGAGGTGTGACCCAGGTTAGGTCATGTGCAGCTTTGACTGGCAGGCAGTTGGGAGGCCTCATGAAGCCTTTTGGGAAGGGCTGGGCCTAAGGCAGTCTACATGGTGACGGTTACAGGTTGGGTTGAGTCTGAGTCATATCAGAAGCTGAAACTGGTAGAGTTTAGACTGGAAGCTCTGCTCTGGGAGCTCAGCTTCTGCTCTGTCACGTCATCCTGCCTGCAGTCACTGCAAGCCCATTTTACACAGAGGTTCCTCTATCTGTGAGCTGCGTTTTAGTGGTGAACAGAGAGTAAGCTGGTCTTTCTAAAAGTTCTGCTTGACAGCCCCCAGTTTAAACCAACACTGCTGATGTGGTTGTTGTTCAGTCATTCCATCATTTTTGACTCTATGGACTGCAGCAGGCCAGACTTCCCTGTCCTTCACAATCTCCCAGAGCTTGCTCAGATCCATATCCATTCAGTTGGTGATGCCATCCAACCATCTCATCCTCTGTCATCCCTTTCTTCTCCTGCCTTCTATCTTTCCCGGCATCCGGGTCTTTTCCAATGAATCAGCTCTACGCATCAGGTAGCCAAAGTATTAGAGCTTCAGCTTCAGCATCAGTCCTTCCAATGAATATTCAGGGTTGATTTCCTTTAGGATGGACTGGTTGGATCTCCCTGCAGTCCAATCTGGTGCTGCTTCTAAATGAAACCAACAGAGTGAGGAAGGGTGGTCAACGTGCAATTTCAGAAAGGCCAACAATCCCCAGTTCTCACTGTTTCTCTTGCACCCACTTGACTGCCTTCTGATGAGTTCACATATTGTTAGATCCAGCCCTAAAAGGTGGGCTGAGCCTTGCTACACCTCTGATGAAAAAAGAAAAAAAAAATTTAGTGGAGGAGGATTTGAAATTGCTGGTTAAATTGGGTGTTTGTGCTATCTGTGGGTTTTCGTCACCTAAGTCACTCCTCTCCTACTCTCACCCTGAAAGCCAAGACTTGACTCTCATGATGAAAATTAATCAGAACCTATATGCAACTTCTCTTTTATTATAGACCTGAGAGATGGGCAAATTAAAGGGGACTTTTACAGAGAACCTAAAGACTGGAGAATAGAACCACATTTTGATAAATCTTAAGTGGCCTCAAGTTTATTCTTACTGTCTCTCCTCAAATTAGTGATAGTTTCTTAATATCTGAGATGTAATGATAAGATTCATGGAATGCTGTTTCTGTCCTGACAGTTGATCCTCTTTGTGGTCTGGGCAGAGGCCTCTACATTTCTGCCCCCACCGGCTCCATATGGGAAATTACAAAGAATAGTCTACCCTTTGGGAACACAAAGAAAGCTAATTACTCGGTTTGAGGTAGGGGACTTTGTCATGATGGAAAGGCACCAGCTAGCTACATTTGGCCCTAGCGCCAAATTAAGCACTAAGTTTGCATGATAACATCAATTCTGCCTTGATATCTTCTTCAAGTGGTTTATTTGGGCTTTTCTTTGTAGAATTTTTCCAACCCTCATGTGTTAGGCCCTAAGAATGGAGTCAATCATGTGAACAAAGATAGGTGTGAGGGAAAGAGCAGACAAGTGGGTACCACTGCTCTAAGATAAAATGGTGGTCAGATGGACACAGGGCCTGCCTTCCTCTGGAGTGCCCACTGGCCCCTTTCACAAATTCTCCTGTGGCCCCTTTTACATCTGTAACTGTTCACATATCTGCTCCTCAATAGGAATGCGGGATCCTTAAGGACAGGAGTGATTTACTCATCTCTGTATTCCCAAGTGAAAGTGAAGTCGCTCAGTTGTGTCTGACTCTTTGTGACCCCATGGACTGTAGCCCACCAGGCTCCTCTGTCCATGGGATTCTCCAGGCAAGAATACTGGAGTGGGTTGCCATTTCCTTCTCCAGGGAATCTTCTCAACCCAGGGATCAAACCCAGGTCTCCTGCATTGCAGACAGGCACTTTAACGTCTGAGCCAGCAGGGAAGCCCCTGTATTCCCAAAATCTAGTACAAAAAAGCACTTCTTGAATGAACAGTTTAAGTGAATGAGTGAAATATCGCCAGCGTAACTAATAGCAAAGTTTCTTCTCTTAGGATTTCTCTGACAATAACAGCTCAGAATCAACTCCTCCAGAACCATCTGGTGTTGACTTTCTGACCACACCTCCTAAGGCCTCCTCAGGGTCCAAAGTCTACTGTTCATGCAGATGTTTCATTACCTGGTATACCCTTTTTATATTTTTTATTTCCTTCATGGGCATTTATTCAAAAACTATTTCTTCTAACTTACTTTGATAACCTTTTCCCCTACGTTGTTGTATGGCAGAAACTAACACAACATTTTAAAGCAATTATCCTTCAACTAAAAAATTAAATAAAAAATAAAAGTAACACAAAGCCCATTCATATATAGAAAAGGAAGAGCATAAAGGAAAAAAATATCACACCCCTAAGAGGAACTTGCTGAGGTCCATCCCGTCCACTTCAATGACAGTGAACACCTGTCTCAGGGGCTGGGAACAGTGACTCTCATCCTACCAAAGCCAATGTCCTCTTTTCATGACAAGTATTTTTATAATGTCCCTTTTACAACACTGAAGTGAATTTTATAGATAATATATTATGTACATATCTTTTCAAAATATTCAGTAACCATATTACAAAGTGTTATTGACTGAAGGTTTGTATCCCCCCCAAATTCATATGTTGAAATTCCAACCTCCAAAGTGATGGTTTTAGGAGGTGGGAGTATTTGAGAGGTGCTTAGGTCCTAAGCGTGGAGCCCTCGTGGATGGGATTAGTGCCCTTATAACAGAGACCCCAGGGAGCTCTCTATCCCTCTATACCAGGATTTCCAGCCTCTAGAATTGTGAGAAATAAATTTCTCATGTTGATAAGTCAACTACCTGAACTGACTAAAGCACAAGGAATTAAAAAGAAAATAATTTACAATAAAAAAGCAAGTCTTTCAACTGTGCTAATGCTCAGTGGGAATACAGTAGAAGAAATGAGTTAACAACACTGTAGGTGCCCGATACCCGGAATCACTGTGACTGTAGCAGCTGGCAGTGCAGGCCCGTACAGGTCTGCTGTAGGGGAGATGAAAATTCCATAAGTGGTGCTGACATTGCTAATGTGATTTTCCAGAATGGAGAACAAACTCTCAGGAAAGTTCTAAACAAAACAAAGCTCAGTGTTCCTTTGATGTATCCAGTAATTGCTTTCCTAGAAAATACACTGTGTTTTTAAAAATGCTTTGGGTTTATAAATAAAAAAGAGTTAGGCTTTAGCTCTGGTATTTTGAACAGTTTCTTCACCTGTATGAATGTTCAAAACTCACCAAGGTCACAACAATAGGTGTCTCATGCATTGTAGGTCATCAACCATCTCCTGTCTTTACATCTCTAACCACTACTGGTCATGGCCCTCCTTGAATCATCGAAACAATAGACCACACCCGTTCCCGTATTGCTCCAGTGTCCCAGTTGATAAGCACAGACCCCAGTGAACCCTGATGCTCCCATCCCCCTGTCCTGTGATAAAACACCAGGGGAACGCTACTGAGTGGACTTTGGCACTAGATGTTCTTATTACCCGATAATAAGAAACACAGTGCATAAACAGTACCTTTCTCTGCCTGAGAAAGGTTGTTCTGTGATGATATGATGCCTGGGGATGGCTACCATCTTGTCATCCAGAGAACCAGCCAGAGGAAGAGGCCAATGCACTGAGCAGGCAGAACAGAAAGGTGGGAAGAAGTGGGGTACCCGGTGGCTTAAAATGAGCCCCTGAATCAGCCAACTCCAGAACTGCCCCACTTCCTTTCCTCTTGATGTGTTAAATAATTGTGCAATTCGATGGGGCTGGGGTTTTCCATTATAGCCCAAAGCATCTTCCTGATAAAAGCACTCATATTCTCACTGGAGACCCCCTTTCTGGGCTTCTTACAGAGAACTGGCCTCCTTTCTCGGTTCTACTTTGAGGTGAGGTGGTTAAGAAAGTTTCTGGGTTCACAATCCAGTCTGATTTTACAAGCTCTGTGTGTGTGTGTGTGTGTGTGTGTGTGTGTGCTAAGTTGCTTCAGTCCTGTCTGCCTCTTTGCAATTCTGTGCACCATAGCCCGCCAGGCTCCTCTGTCCGTGGGATTCTCTAGGCAAGACTACTGGAGTGGGTGCTATGTCCTCCTCCAGGGGGTCTTACTGACACAGGGATTGAACCTGGGTCATATCCCCTGCATTAGCAGGCGGATTCTTTACCACTAGTGTCACCTAGGAAACCCTGACAAGCTGTGTAAATATAGGCAGATCTCTTCATCTTTTGATGTCTCATTTCCTCATCTGTAAAACGGGAACAGTAATAGTTTTCTAACTCCAGGGATGTTGTAACCATTAAGTTAAATGAGTTACTATAAGGCAAGCACTTGGAACAGTGCCTAACCTATCACTCGTGCTGAATCAATGAGAACTTGGATGACAGAGTCTTTATAGCTTTTTGGTAAGATTCCTTGTAAGAAAAGCTATGACAAACTTAGACAGCACATTAAAAAGCAGAGACATTACTTTGCCAACAAAGGTCCGTATAGTCAAAGCTGTAGTTTTTCCAGTAGTCGTGTATGGATGTGAGAGTTGGACCATAAAGAAGGTTGAGCGCTGAAGAATTAATGCTTTTGAAATGTGGTGCTTGAGCAGACTCTTGAGAGTCCCTTGGATAACAAGGAGATCTAACCAGTCAATTCTAAAGGAAATCAACCCGGAATTTTCATTGGAAGGACTGATGCTGAAGCTGAAGCCCCAATACTTTGGCCACCTGATGCAAAGAGCCAACTCATTGGAAAAGACCCTGATGCTGGGAAAGGTTGAAGGCAGGAGGAGAAGGGGACAACAGAGGATGAGATGGTTGGATGACATCACCGACTCAGTGGACATGAGTTTGAGCAAACTCTGGGAGATGGTGAAGGATAGAGAAACCTGGTGTACTGGTCCATGGGGTCGCAAAGAGTTGGACAAGACCGAGTGACTCAACAATGACAAAATTTCTTTTGGCCACAAATGACAGAAATGCCATTCAGACTAAATGAAGCAAGACAAGGAAAGTCACTGGCAGTTGGGGACCAGGAAGAGCTACCCGGATCGAGGCCTCAGGGATCAGATGTGGTCCTTCTAAACCAGCAGTTGCTATCCTTGGCCTTCCCAGTTAAGAACTCCTGCCTAGATCTCGATTCAGCAGCCTCTAGCCTTTGGTGCTCTCAAGTCATTCTATAGAAAGCTATTCCTACCACGGCTTCTACATCGGTCCTCTCATAGCAATCTCAATAGAAAAAAATTTTTAAGTAAAAATGTTTTCTCCCAGCATCCGCATAGCAATGAATCTGTCCTGCTTGGGTCTCCTTATCCATTTATTCTGATCCCTGTTGCTAAAGGCTGGGGTACAAACCCACCCCTGTGGCCAGGAATCTTGATTGACAACTCATTAGAAACACGTGGCCCTGGTAACAGAGACAGAGACAAAGCAAGTCCCTCAAAGATCTAAAAGGACTGAGCAGGAAAAGTCTGTAAACGTCATCTAATTCAATAAGACCAGTTACATCTCAGTCAGTCAGTTCAGTCACTCAGTCATGTCCAACTCTTTGCGACACCATGGACTTCAGCACACCAGGCTTCCCTGTCCATCACCAACTCCCAGAACTTGCTCAAACTCATGTCCATTGAACTGGTGATACCATTCAACCATTTCATCCTCGTCCCCTTCTCCTGGGAGGAGTTACACTTCATTTTGATATAATTTATCATCAGTGTGATTTGTTTCAGCCAATTTTTGTAACCAATAAGATTTGAACTTGGGACTTCCCTGGTGATCCAGTGGTTAAGAATCTGCCTTTTGATGCATGGAAAGCAGGTTCAATCACTGAACAGGGAACTAAGATCCCATCTGCCGCGGGGCAGCTAAGCCCAGGCTCCACGACTAGAGACACCTGAGACAGTCCGCAACTGCGAGCCCTTGCACTCTGGAGCCTGCAGGACACAATGAAAGGCCCTGCATGACACAATGAAGATCCTGCGTGCTGCAACTAAGACCCAGTGCAGCCAAATAAAAAATAAATATTTTTTTTTAAACTTATTTAAAAAAAAGATTTGGGCTTGCTGGGCTCTTGCCTTCAAGTCTTTTAACCACTGCAAGTGAAGAAGTGTGGCTTGGCTGGGATGAGGTCTGGTCTATCCCTTGGTTGCCTGGACAAATTTTCAGGTTCTTCATTCCCTGGAGCCGCTTATTCACTGACTCTTTATCACGCCCACAGATGACTGATCTGCTAGGCTGCCCTCTTGATTTCACTCCAGCATCATTTTCTAACAATACAGTCAGTCTTCAGAACTGACTACACAGTATTTGAATTCGAATTGAAATCCAAGTTTCCCTTTCCTCGAACTTTTGACCTCTCGTCTCTTTACTTGTTTATCTTCAGGTTGGAGGAGCTCTTGTAGGAATGCATTTTTTCCTTTTTTTTAACCAAAAGATGATTGGAATTACACATGGGATCCTAGAGTATGCTCATCCACACGTCGTGAATAGCACTCACCAAATTCCCTTTTTTAACCCGGACACTCTTGAGAACAATAAAACACATTTCCAATCCTCCAGAAAGTAAAGAATTTTTAAAGCAGCTAGAGCAAAGAATATTTGAGGAGACAAATCACAATAAATACCTGTGTGTAATTAACCAGAATGAGCAGCGTAATCAAACAGCCGCTCCCCTGCCTATCGACATCCCCAAGGATGTCCTTCTCTGGGGTGTATTTCTGGGGCTCTGTCGTCACATGGTTTCTGAATTCAGCTTACTTTAGGTTTCACAAGGTTCTGATGACACATTGAGCAGTAAATTTTGATCTCAGAGTTTCCCAACCCACTGAAGCCATTGCAGCAACATGATGAGTGATGGGGAGTGGGGAAGGGCTGCAAGATGGATGCTGGGGGAGGTAGGGACAGAGGGCCCTTGTCGTTGTGTGTGCTGCCTCCGGGGGCTTTATTACAGAGGAAATCTCCATCTCCTGGTGATGAAGTAGACACCTTACAGTCTCTTCCTGTTTTGCTCACATGTTGCATAGTTTGAGTTGAGGCGAAAGGGGCCCCAGAGGGACTTTGCTCCACTGCGAGATGAAGGAACACCTTCTCCCAGGGATAGCCCTGGAGACCCGGGCCGGGAAAAGGATCCGCTCCTCTCCCACCCGTGTCCACAGTCCCCTCCCCCCGGGCTGGGCAGGAAGCCACCTGCCGCAGCAAAGGTCACAGCTGAGGTCACCCTCATCGTGCGCTTTACATCTTGAGAGCCGATTCCTGCGTGAAGCCGCAGCATGCTCTCTGGTGTTCTTTGAAAGTTCTCTGTTTTCCCAGCTGTTCTACAAACCTCTGTTGGCCAGGGCGGCCTTGCACATAGCTTTCTAAAATTACCTCGGCCTCGGCATTCTTTCCACCCACAGGATCTGCTGCTGACCCTCCACCTTCTCGAATGCAAATCTTCCCCTTGCTTCATACTGAGTTTGTCTCACTTCCTCCTCCCCACCCCCACCCCCACCCCCCCCCAAAAAAAAAGCTGCCTGCGTCAGTCTGGCCCGTGCGCAGTGCTGGAAACGGTCACCAGGCACAGCCAGGATTGATTTCCTCTGTTCTTGAATTTCATATAAGTAGAATCACACAGCACGTCCTTTTCGTGTGTGGCTTCTTTTGGTCAGTGTTTCGTCTGTGAGATTAATCCATGGCCAGCCCTTCTTATTCCCTTGTAAGACCACAATTTGTCAGTTCCATTATTGATGGACATTCAAGTTACTTCTGGTTCCGACTCCTGTAAATAAGGCTTCTGCGAACATCCTTGCACAAGGTGTTTTCTGGACATATGTACCCAAGTCTCTGATGTCTATTCCTCGAGGGCAAATCACTGGTTCTTGTAAGTGTATCCTCAGAAATGGCCAGCTTTCCAAAGCAGTTGTTTTAGCATACGTTTAATCGTCACAACAGGCTTCCTAGGTGGCACCAGGGGTAAAGAACCTGCCTGCCAATGCAGGAGACATAAGAGACGTGGGTTCGATCCCTGGGTCAGGAAGATCCCCTGGAGGAGGGCACGGCCACCCACTCCAGTATTCTTACCTGGAGAATCCCATGGACAGAGGAGCCTGGCGGACTACAGTCCATAGGATCGCAGAGAGTCGGACATGGCTGAAGAGGCTTAGTATGCACACATGCAATCCTCACAACAACCTTATGTGTTCCTCATTCAGTTCACAACTGAGCACCTACTATGTGCCCCGTGGTGATGTCTGGTTCTGGGATGGAGCAGCGAATAGGCAGACAAGGTCCCTGTCACTGAGATACATTCTCATGGGGGAGACAGGCAAGAAAAACTAAGTAAACAGAGAAGTCATTTCAGCTGCTGACACGGGCTGTGACGAGAGCATGTCACAGGATGGAGCGCGATGGAGGAGGATGCTGCCTCACCCTGCTGCTGCTGCTGCTGCTAAGTCACTTCAGTCGTGTCCGACTCTATGCGAAACCATAGACGGCAGCCCACCAGGCTCCCCCGTCCCTGGGATTCTCCAGGCAAGAACACTGGAGTGGGTTGCCATTTCCTTCTCCAATGCGTGAAAGTGAAAAGTGAAAGCGAAGTCGCTCAGTCGTGTCCGACTCCTAGCAACCCCACGGACTGCAGCCTACCAGGCTCCTCCATCCGTGGGACTTTCCAGGCAAGAGAACTGGAGTGGGGTGCCATTGCCTTTTCCAGAGCCACCAGGGAAGCCCATAATAAACTGGTAAGCATTAGTAAATGTTTCTCTGAGTTGTGTGAGTTGTTCTACCAAATTACTCAAATCCAAGGACCAAATTGTGGGGACCTCTGATTTATGGCAGTTTGGTCAAAAGCATGGGTGACAACCTAGATTTATAATTGGCTTCTGAAGTGGGGGGCCATCTGGTGGGACTGAGCCCTTAAACTGTGGGATCTGATGCGATCTCCGGGCAGATAGTATCAGAATCAAGTGGAATTGCAGG
This sequence comes from Dama dama, assembly GCF_033118175.1. NCBI lineage: Eukaryota > Metazoa > Chordata > Mammalia > Artiodactyla > Cervidae > Dama > Dama dama. Next base: position 61,359,791 of record NC_083701.1, read on the forward strand.
ATACCAGTCAGTGTCCGCTGAGAACTAGAGACTGATAGTGCTGGAAAACACACATCAGATCATGGCTCAGAATCCCTTCAGTCAGCACCTATGCTGTAAAATCTGAGTCTAAAGAAAATAGAAGAGAGAGGTCTAGTAAGCATTGAAGATATTTCATGCACACAGGGCAAGTACCGGTCTGTATGTCTGTATATGTGTGTGTGAACACAGTGTCCCTAGTCCTCTATCTTTGAAATGGCATGCCCTCCCTTCCTTGGGATCACTGTCCCATCCCCACCCCCATGTCATTCACAGGCCCCACGCCCATGTGCTCAGCGCTTGCCCAAAGAGTGGATGCATGACCAGCCAGAAATTTCCCTTCGACTTTACAGATATTGGGAGAACATCCTTTCTTGCTTCAGGGGTTGCTAAGCTGTGTTGCCATAAGGAAGGGACTGTCTGCATCTGTACCTCCCTTTGTCCATCAGCTGTGGGGAGAGAAAAGTCAACAGAGAGAGAGGTAAATAAGGTAAACCAGACATCTCTGGGGGGCTTTGTTTGGCCTGAGCCCACCACCCCCCCGCTGCCCTGCTTAGTGATAGGTATCAACACAGCCCCGCAGCGTGCTCAAGCTAGTTGGGCTTGGGTTCCCTCACAACCTTACAGGACTCGCTGATTCATGGTGAGTTTGACTAGTGCTGATTTCCACAGCCTTGGCTGAGATTGTCCTGAAAGTAATTCAGATTTGTCATTCAGTTTCATGAATGATGGACCTAGCAGGTTAAGAGTTCCAGCCCACGAGCTCATGGCATTTTAATGAACTGACCACCAGAACTTATGTGGTCTATTTTTACTTCCTCACCCTCCACACAGACTGACCAGCCTGCCCACGTGGGCTCTGAAATCCTTGGGGGCCCCTCAAAAAGGAGCCCCCAGCTCATGTGATCAGTGTTTGGAGACAAGGGGACACGAAATTAGGCAGTGCTTTGCTGAGGGACCTAGGACATCTCTAGACCAGGAGACTGGGGTAAAGGAGTCCAGTGACTCTGGATTGAAATTATACTGGATTGGATCAAAGCGTTAGGTAGTTAGAATAGGAAAAAGGAGTCCAAAATGGCAGTGGCCAAAAGATAAAGAAGGGAAAAGCACGCGAAAATAGAAGAAAGGATGGTCAGGGGACCGGAGTGCAGACCTCAGATAAAACAAACAGCACTCCTGGCTAGCCCAATTTACATAGGGCAGGCCTAGGGGGAGGAGAAAAAACACATAAAAAGAGGAGTCAAAGGGCGGAGGGTCTCTCTCTTCTCTTCATGTCTGTTGGGTCTGCATTCCCTCATGCCTCGAGGATGTATTTTCCTTTACTCCCTAAATAAAACTGAGCTGTAACATGGAGCTGTAACACTGGTCCATTCGAGGGATGTACCACTGGCCAATCTGAGGGCTGTAACACTGTTCCGTCACTTCAAATTTTTGTTGTGACGACACAGAACTAAGGAAATTACAAACTCCCGGACAAAAGTGACCCTTTGGACTTGAGTTTCTCTAATTCTGGCCCCCAGTAAAAGAGTCTGGTTGAATCAGAAGTTCCTGAAAGGTTTAGTGGATTTCTGGAATCTCATGGATTCCAGTCTTCATAGAAAGAGTAAATCACTAGGTGGTATTTGCTCCATTCATGTGTGTGCACGCACATGTGTGTGTGTGCGCGCGCATGTGTATATGCGTATGGATGTGTGTGTGTGTGTGTGTGTGTGTGTGTGTGTGTGTGTGTGTGGACAGCATCACAATGGACATGATGTTTTAGCAAACTCCAGGAGATAGTGAAGGACAGGGAAGCCTGGTGTACTACAGCCCATGGGGTTGCAAAGAATCACACATGACTGAGCAACTGAACACCACCACACCCAGGTTCCAGCCTTACATACTGCTTCAGAGAAAGAATTAGAAAGATCGTGGGGAAAAAAGCCCAGCATTCCTTAAAACTTCCTTAGGAATCATCTCCTGGACTTGGCCTCCTTTCCTCCCGTGACATTTTTCATCTCAAAGCTCTAAATTCTTTTCACAGCCGCTAAGTAGGTGAAAGCCCTTCGAGAACAGTCTCCTATTGTCTGACTTTCCTTTGGGAAGTAAGATGGGAAGGTGATTTGAGGAGCTGGGGAGGGGAGGACATTCTCCTTGCACCTCCAATCTGGCAGACCCAGGTTGAAAAAGCTCCAGAAAATGCAGCACTTGAAAATGTAGCCAGGAGACTGGAGACCCAGGAGGCCCAGAACGAGAAGCAAATGTGGGTTTGCGGTGTTATTCTTGTCTTCGCTAGGCCAATCACTCCTCCTCACTGTGCTTGCTCCCGGAGCAGAATTTTTTAAAGGGTAACTCTGTCCTTGCTGAACCGGAGCTTGTGCAGGCCTGCGGAATTCCTGTGTACAAGGGAGGGGATTGGGAGGGAGGACCAAGTCCCTCTCTGGCCACCTCACAGCCAGAGCAGGCAGGCTGTGTGAGCGGGTGTGCTGCGTGGGTGTGAGTGTCCCTTTCCCATCACTGTTGTGCTGGTGGCACAACCAGCCTCTTAGAAGATGCTAATGAGATTCTTGTAGAGCCACAGAATCCGCTGTGGCAGATGGTAGAAGGTTAGGCTTTCATTTCTTTGGTTTCACTGTTGTTTTTCTCTAAAAATGTGCTAACCAGCATGCCGCTTTCTTGTGCTTTATTTTCGACAAAGCCACAGATTAATTTTTAAAATCCTTTTCATCCGACCTTCCTCTCTAATCATAAACTCAGTGGGCAATACCTTTTTAGAAACAAAAGCAAATTGTTACCCAGCACCTTCATTTCTTTCCAGAGATGAAATCATTTACATTTTTTCTAAACCTCCAGAGATAGTATTCACCAATGCTGTGAGTGCCCCCTGGTAATGTATAATTTCATTTTCTTATTGGCTGGGGCAGGGTTATCGTGATTTGGTTAATGTGCAGTCCCTCTACAGATAGATATGAGTAAAAGCATTGTTGTTGTTCAGCCGCTTAGTCGTGCCTGACTCTGCAACCACATGGACTGCGGCATGCCAGGCTTCCCTGTCCTTCAATATCTCCCTCAGTTTGCTCAAACTCATGTCCACTGAATCAAAGATGTCATCCAACCATCTCATCCTCTGTCGCCATTATTTGAGCCAAAAGGATAATAGCTACCATTTATTGAATACCATCAATATCCAGGTACCATGCTAAGCAATGGATGGATGTTATTTCATTTAACCTTCAGATTAATCCTATAAGTAGGTAATATTAATATCACTATCCTCACTTTATAAATGTGGAGACTGAGACTTGGAGAAAGAAGTTTGTCCAAGATCAGATGGCCAGGAAGTGGCAGAACTGGAATTCAAAGCCAGGGATTCCTACTCCAAAATCACTGCTTTGAGGTGATATGTTCATTTGTTTCCTTTGATGAATTTCAGTTGCATTAGTGCTGTAGTTTCTAGGATTCAGGGGTATTTTTCGTGACTTCAAGCCCTTGAATGAGGCCCAGATATCAGACGACTTATTTATGGTGAGAGGTTCTGACCCCAGCTACAGCAGCATCAGCTTGGCCTCAAAGATGCAAGGTAGACCCATCATTCTTCAAATGCAAAAATTAGGACCCAAAGAGTATGATGCTTCAGCTAGTTATTGCTGTGTAACAAATGCACCTAAAACTTAGTGGCTTAACCCACAAAAGCATTTTCTCAGCTTAGCAGTGCTGTTTCGGGACTATTCCATGTGGTATTGGCCAGACTGGTGGGACAAGGGCCTCTCTCACACACGCGGGGATTTGAGGTCAGTTGCTGGCTTTCTGCTCAGGACAGCCTGGACTTTACATTGTGGCTCAGGATGGCAAGAGAGCAAAGGACCTCAGCTCAGAACTGGAACAGTGCACCCTGTCTGTCTCCCTCTATTGGTCCAAGCCAGTCTTAAGGCCCCTGATACAAGGGGAGGGAAACATTAGTATTGTATTAATTTAATTTTCAAGTGTCCATAATGAAGTTGTATAACACGTTAAACTTGGAAGAAACTGGATACAGGATATACGGAAATTCCTTGTACTGTATTTGCTTCTCTTGTACATCTGAATTTATTTCAAAATTAAAACTTAAACAAATTTTTAAAAAAGGCAGGGAGGGGAACAGACCCCACCTTCTGTAAAATATACACATATATATATATATATTTATTTATTTGGGGCTGTGTCGGGTCTTAGTTGCAACACATGGGATCTTTGTTGAGATGCACGAGTTTCCTTCTAGCTGAGGTGCTCAGACTCAATAGTTACAGTGCGATGGCTTAGTTGCCCTGAGGCATGTGGAATCTTAGTTCCCCGACCTGGGATCGAACCGGTGTCCTATTGGGAGGCAGATTATTAACCTCTGGACCACCAGGGAAGTCCCCAGACCCCACCTTTTGATAAGAGGAACAGCACATGTTCAAATAGGGGCAGCCAGTACATGGCCATCTTTGTAGACAGCACCATACCTGGTGACTTGTTCATGGCAGGTATCCAAGCATTAGGCCAATATTACAGAAAATTCAACTGTGGCAGCTTTCCTGAAAGATAAAAGACACTCCCCCCCTCCCCCCAACAAAAAAAATAGAAACTACATTCTATTTGAACTCTTTCAGCTCTAACAGGTACATGTGAGAGATATTTTAGAGGAGATGGGGACTGTCACACATCTCTTCCAGTGGGTAATGACATTTTCGGGGACTGTGTGACCAGCTGGGTCCAGTGCCCGCATCACACACCAGGAGGAGGGGGTGGCACCTCCCTTGGTCTGGGCAGTCTGAACATTCTCTCTGCCAAAGGGAACCCCAGGCAAATGAAAGGAGACAGGGGGTGTTGGCTCCACTGGGGCCAGAGGGGATATGCCCAAGGATTGTTGCAGAAGCTGGCAAGGTGAACACAAAAGACAGAACTAGCTCCATTAGCCTAAAATGATCAGCCAAACCTGCCTCTTACAAAACCCAGACAGATGGTCTAAGCAAGAAGTTGGTGAGAAAAGAACGGAATTTCAGGCCTTAACTGGCAGGGCATTTATAAAGCCCATCATTGATCCCTGAGGAAGGATTAAATAAAAAACCAAGGCCAAGTGTAGGAATGTGTACCTGGGAAGAAAAAATAATGTGGATGACGACCAGATGAAGAGCAATGCTAACTCACCCACTGTTAAGAGCCAGGGGGAGCCTGAGAGATCAAATTTAGTTGGAACCCTACTTTATACATAAAGGAGCAGAGGCCCAAGAAACAGAGAAGTGAGTACTTGCCTCAAGTCCTACAGCTCGGTTATTCTTGTGTTGCTAGTGAGCATTTAGTCAGCATCCATTAGGTGTCTGGCATTTTGATGGGTGATGGGAACTCAAGATGGACTAAGACACAGCCTTTACCTTCACAAAGCTGACTGTCAGAGAAGGAGAAGGACATGAAACAATGAATATACAACAGTGTGGGAACACAAGGCCAGCCGTGTTCAGAGAGGCTGCAGGAGTCCAGAACAGGCAGCCAGATGACCAGAGCTCCAAGACTCAGCTGCAGGTCCCTTGCTGTCAGAGTCCATGGGCTCTGTGCAGAAGAAAGCAAAAAAAAATCCTGCTCACTGAGCTGCCCATTAGAGCAACACTGGAGGAAAGAAGGTAGTCTTACAATCGCGTGTATTAAGAAGAGAAAATCCTAAATGTGCATTTGGGCAGAGCCTAATAGAACATCCATATACCTCACTACACGCACAGTCTCATTGCAACATGGTCCCCACCACTTGTCTCACCCAAGGCAGTGAGCTTTAGTGCAGAGCCTCTGACTTCCAACCCCTTCACCGCACCATCAAATAGGACATATTCTGGACAAAAGTCTCAGGTAAACCAGGCCCAGAGTGGAGTCCACCACCAACATGAATGGTGCCACTACCTTTCTCGGGGCTCTCGTGTGGAGCCTCCTTGCCACCTCCCCTCCTCCCGCTCCCATGAGCTAAGTCACCCTAATACCGCTGACCTTTGCTGAGTCCAGGTGCCTTCATACACCCTCTCAGGTCATCTGCACCAGGAACTTGCAAGGTAAGTATCAAGCCCCCATTTTACATATAAAGAGCCAATCCAATTTCACCAAGCTAGGAAGTGACAGAAGTGGGATTCAAACCCCTGTCCATCTGCTCCAAAGCCCATGTTTTCTCTATCACTACACGAGACAAAAGGTAAAAGGATAAGGCGCAGTTGATGTCACATACCTCCAGATTAGCCTCCCATCCCCGACCAGCGGCTTTAGCACTGCCTGGGAGCCTGATAGAACCGCAGTCTCTCAGGCCCCTCCCCAGACCTACTATGAGGCAATCTGCACTTGAACAAGATTCCAGGTGATTTTGATGCTTATGAAAGTCTGGGGAGCCCGCGTCTTGTCCGCGGTTAGAAGCCCAGGCTGAACACTGGATCACCTGGGGAGCTAGGCAAAACGCTGATGCTGGAGAGTCCCACATCCGGGGCTCTGATTTTAGTTGGTCAGAGTTATTTTAAAAAGCTCCCCGGGTGATTTCACCGGGTAGTAACCTTTGAGAACCAGTGGCAGAAGAAAGGGGAGAGCTGCAGGCTCTGGAGGGTGGGTGCCCCTGGCGACTCGCCCTGTCTTCCCAGGCCGAGGCACGCGGTGGGGATGGGCCAGCATTAGGGAGGCCCAGTGACAGGACAGTGACAGTCTGGGTTTCCTGCCCGCCTTGTGGTTCAGCTGGTAAAGAATGTGCCTGCAATTCGGGAGACCTGGGTTCGATCCCTGGGTTGGGAAGATCCCCTGGAGAAGGGAAAGGCTACCCACTTCAGTATTCTAGCCTGGAGAATTCCATGGACTGACTATACCGTCCATGGGGTCGCAAAAAGTCGGACACGACTGAGCGACTTTCACTTCACTAGTGCGCGCGGCTGGACAGACAGAGGCTGCGGAAGGACGCAAGGTAGCTGGTTTCTTCCGAAGAAAGAACCCCATTGGTCCGGGTGCCAGGAACGCGGGGCAGGTGAGTTTTCCGGGTCCAGCCCGCGCCGGGAGCCCAGCCTAGCGAAGTAGCGCGGCGCGCAGGCGCAGAGGCGAGGCGGGGGGCGGGGCGACTCCGAGGGCGGGGGCCGCCCGAGAGCCTCAGCCCCCGCCCCGGGGCCCCGCAGGCCCAGCAATGGCCGCCTCCAGGGCCGCCTCCGGGAGGGGCGGGGCCGCGCGGCGCGGCAGGTGCGGGCGGCCCCGGGAGGGCGGGTTCGAACGCTTCCTTTGTTGCTCGTCTGCCCCGCCCCAGGCTGGGGCGCGAGCTGAGTCACGCCCGACGGCTGGGTGCATGGCCGCGTGGCCCCAGGCAGAGCGTCCCTTTGCTGAGGCTGGCTTGTCTCACGAGGCCGCTAAAGGGACAAATGCCAGGGGACGGCGGCTGCTATTCTACAGAGCCCTTTACAGGGTCACCCCAGCGCTCACTCAGCCCTGAGCAGGAGCCACTGTCCACATCCCTCCCCCTAGGATGCCCCTCCAAGGGGATCCTGATTTTGAGGTTTGAGACAGAACTTGGAGTGACAGGGTCCAGGAAGGTTCCTCTAGAGCTGTCCCCAACACCTGCCTGAAATATGCGGTGCGGGCTGAGAGGGCGGGCCTGGGGTTACCAGGAGGATTTGTGAAAATGCACGTTCCCTGGACTCGTTCACGGAGCATGGGATCCAACCGAATCGCGTAAAGCCGTGGAATCTGCATTTTAACAAGGGCTCTGATGTTTTCTCAGCATCCCTTTGAGTGTCTCTGCTTTTGAGGACGCTCCCCTGAGCATAGATGCCGCTGAATGATCTTGAGTTTGCATGGAGGCACAACTAGAAGCTGGTAGAAAAGGGAGCCAAGCGATGGTCACCAGGTCCCCACGCCTGTGTTTAATTTATGAGCACAGGCCAGACTTGCGTTGCAGCCTTCCTTAGGGAGCTTCTAAACCCTTCGTTTCTACTTTGGTGGTATTATGTCCGGAAATAAGCAGCATCAGCTGGCACTGTCAGACAGCTTGATTTTCTTAGGATGACACTCCAGCATGGCATGTGGATTTGGGTATATGCACTGTAGCTTAAGCCTATCTACCACTAATGAGCCTGAGCCCCCAGAAGAGTTTGTTATGACTAATGTCAACTCGAATGGATTTTTATATAATCTCTGCTTTAAAGGCTGCAAGTCTGTCAAAAGAAGATACAGAAAAAATTCACTGGAAATTAGGTTTAAGAACAAATTTATCTCTTTGCTTGGCAAATGTCATCTTATCCTATTAACTGCTCCTAATGAAAAAAATGAGTGGATATTGTATTTTCAACAATTGGTTTGAAGTGAGTACACAAGACTCTGAGTTCAGATGGCCTTGGCTTAAATCTCAGCTTTCCCACTTACTGGCTGGTGACCGTAGGGAAGTTCTTACCTCTTTGTGCCTCCGTTTATCTGAAAAATGTAGGTATAAATATTTATTTTACTTTGACTATAAGCAGCTATTGTAAGAAGAGATTTGCACGTGTTATTCATGCAATTTCCACTTTACCAATGAGGAAACTGAGGCTCAGGGCGACTATGTACCAATATGGCCCTATCTCCATCTAGGCCTGTTCCCAGCAGCCCCTGCTCTTGACCACGCTCCTTCTGCCTCCTGGCTCCTGGTTGCCTGTCAGATGTTAGCCAGGGGCATTGTCATGGGTGCATCATCATAACTGTCAGTGTTTTGAGCAGTTCCTATGTACCACAGACTAATGTAAACACGTTTCTAGAATTAATTCTTACCATCCCCCCAAGAGAAGGGAATTAGTATTATCATCTCCAGTTCTCAGGGGAAGAAAATGAAACAGAGATACTGAAAGACTTAACCCACGGTCACAGTTCTAGGAAGGGGCAAAGTCAGAACTTAAAACATGGTACTCTGGCTCCCAGGTCTGGGTACCAACCCGCTGCACTGTGCTGCCCATGTATGGACTACCTAAAAGAAAGGGGGAGGCCCCCCATTCTCCTGACCCATCAGTGCAGTGATGCTGGGATTTTTTTTCTTCCCGTCAGCACCCTACCTCTGGGAGCAGAGGCTCCCTTCTATTGGAGAGCTTGTGACTCTTCTAGGCCTTGGAAAATTGGTGTGTATGTGGGGCATTTAGAGGGGCTTTTCAAAAGACCTGAATACAAGCAAGCGTCTGATTGATCCACTGGTGACGTGCAGGCAGCTTTCAGCAGAGGTGTGGATGCTGACGTGGCTCCCCGCCCAGGTGCTGGCAGGGCTGCCTGCAAGGAAATGGTTTGCAAGCTCACCCTCACCTGTAGCTGGGCACTGACCGCTGCATAAGGGGCCTCTCTTGTCACAGTGAGCTGGAAACATGGATGTTAAAGGCATGAAGTCTAACTCGTCAACGAGGGGCTTTGTGTTGGAAACTGGAGGAAAGGCCGTCCTCCTTACAAAGTGGCAGAGAACTTGGCTGAACTGTGTTCTCGTATTTTGTGAAGGCAGCACGTGGGAGCCATGTATTTGTGTGTTTAGCTGTGGAGATTTCTAAGCAAAGTGTTGAAGGAGCAGCTTGTCTTTTCCTGAATCCTGGGAGTAAAATGCAAAAGGAGAGAGATGAAGAAAGAGTTGTTAAGCAGAAAGGAATCCGAACTTGGAGATTTGGAAAATTCTGTCTGCTATATTGCAAAAAAAAAATGAGAAAGCTTGCTCTGAATAGAACACTAAGAGTGAGGCTGAGCAGCCGCTTCATAGAGATCCTGGGTGTGACCACAGAGCTAATCAGTCCTCAAGGGAAGCCAGGAGATGGGATTGCACCAGCAGAGATGCTGCTGGTTTGAACTAAAGTGAACAGAGAAAGCAAGACTTGTTTCAGTTTTTCTATTTCATATTCAGTGCTCCCGTTTCATTTAGTTTGTTTTCCAATTTCTCCATCTCTTCTCAAGCCTTTGTCAAGCATAATAGAAAAACTTTTGAATATATATATATATATATATATGAATACATATATGAATATATATATATAGTATAGGGCTTCCCTGGTGGCTCAGACGGTAAAGAACCCACCTGCAATGCAGGAGACCTGGGTTTGATCCCTGCGTTGGGAAAATCCCCTGGAGGAGGACATGGCAACCCCTCCAATATTCTTGCCTGGAGAATTCCATGGACAGAGGAACCTTGTGGGCTACAGTCCATGGGGTCGCAAAGAGTCAGATACGACTGAGCAACTAAGCATGACTAAACACACATTTATAGAATGTATAATATATATATCTTTTTAGAAAGCTTATGAACTTTTGCCTAACTAAAATTTTTCTGACATTTTGATTTCACTTGTTTGACCTAGTATGAGTAGGATGCTAGATTTCTAATTAAGAAAAAAATAGATATGCAATAAGAAACAAAGGTTTACTGTATAACACAGGGAGCTATAGTCAATATCTTATAGTAACCTATAATGGAAAGTAGTTTTAAATTAATATATGTGCATATTTATAACTGAATCACCTTGCTGTGCACCGGAAATATTGTAAGTCAGCCAAGCTTCAATAAATAAATATATATATACACACATATATATAAAGAAAAAAAAAGAGAAAGCAAGACAGAAGCAAAGAAGATGGTCAGACTTCTTGGGTTCTATAAACACTGACGATAGAGCTCTTTGGTTGCACATTTCCACTGCTCTTCAAGGAAAGGGAAGAAATACCCTGATGGCAATTTGGAGATTATCAGACCACCACCTAGGGTTTATGAGGGCAGAAAGCCTGAGAGAGACCCCACCTCCACTTGGCAGAGCTGCAGAGGTGGGACCACTGTCCCAGGGAGTCTGGAAAGGCAGAGCATTGAGCCAAAGAGGACTACTCTTGAGCCTAAAGATCTGATGGTATTTGCCTTGCTTGGTTTGGGGCTTGCTTGGAACCTATCACCCCTTCCTTCTTTTCTGTTCTCCTTTTTGGAACAGGAATGCCTATCCTGTGCCTGTCTCACTGTTGTATTCTGGAAACATGAAACTTTTCTGGTTTTCCAGGTTCACAGCTGGAGAGGAATTTGCCCCAAGATTAATTCTATCTCAAGGCTCACTAATATCTGATTTAGATGATATTTAGGTGAGACTGGACCTTAGAGTTGATGCTGGATGAAGTTAAGACTGTTGGGATTTAGGATGGAATATATTTTGCATGTGAGGAAGTGAATTTGGGAGGATAAGGATGGAATGCTATGGAGTGAACTGCATACCTCCAGTATGATGGTATGGACATGCGGCCTTTGAGAGGTAGTTAGGTTTAGATGAGGTCATGAGTTAGTGTCCTTAATGGAAGAGACCAGAGAGCTCACTTTCTCTCTCTCTCTGCCATGTGAGGGCACAGTGAGAAGGTGCCATCTGCAAGCCAGGAAGGTCTGTCACCAGACGCCAAGCCTGCTGGCACCTTGATTTTGAGCTTCAAGCCTCTAAAAGTGCAAGGAAATAAATTTCTGTTCGTCTAAGCCACTTGGTGGTCTATGGTATTTTGTTGTGGTGGCCCAAGCTCATCAAGACGCTTCTCAAATAAAAACCCTGATCTCCCTGAGGCAGCAAAGATGGCTCCAACAGCCTTGGAGAAAAGTCTTGCACAAAAAACTGGGGCAGGGGGCGTGTGTATTTGGTGGGGGCGGGCTGTGAAAGGGGATGAAACGCACAAAGGATCGCAGTTCGAGGCACAGAACACCCGGGGCTTCCCTGGTAGCTCAGCTGGTAAAGAATCTGCCCACATAAAGTAATTAGCCTCCAATTAAAATAAATAAATTTATATTAAAAAAAAAAAAAAAAAAGAATCTGCCTACAACGCAGGAGACTCCAGTTCAATTTCTGAGTCAGGAAGTTCCCCTGGAAAAGGGATAGGCTACCCCCTCTAGTGATCCACACAATAAACTGTGAAAAATTCTTAAGGAGATGGGAATACCAGACCATCTGACCTGTCTCTTGAGAAACCTATATGCAGGTCAGGAAGCAACAGTTAGAACTGGACATGGAACAACAGACTGGTTCCAAATAGGAAAAGGAGTATGTCAAGGCTGTATATTGTCACCCTGCTTATTTAACTTATATGCAGAGTACATCATGAGAAACGCTGGGCTGGAAGAAGCACAAGCTGGAATCAAGATTGCCAGGAGAAATATCAATAACCTCAGATATGCAGACGACACCACCCTTATGGCAGAAAGTGAAGAGGAAGTAAAAAGCCTCTTGATGAAAGTGAAGGAGAATGAAAAAGTTGGCTTAAAGCTCAACATTTGGAAAACTAAGATCATGGCATATGGTCCCATCACTTCACAGGAAATAGGTGGGGAAACAGTGTCAGACTTTATTTTGGGGGGCTCCAAAATCACTGCAGATGGTGATTGCAGCTATGAAATTAAAAGACGCATACTCCTTGGAAGGAAAGTTATGACCAACCTGCTTAGCATATTTAAAAGCAGAAACATTATTTTGCCAACAAGGGTCCATCTAGTCAAGGCTATGGTTTTTCCAGTGGTCATGTATGGATGTGAGAGTTGGACGGTGAAGAAAGCTGAGCGCCGAAGAATTGATGCTTTTGAACTATGGTGTTGGAGAAGACTCTTGAGAGTCCCTTGGACTGCAAAGAGATCCAACCAGTCCATCCTAAAGGAGATCAGTCCTGGGTTTTCATTGGAAGGGCTGGCTAATGTTGAAGTTGAAAGTCCAATACTTTGGCCACCTCATGTGAAGAGTTGACTCATTGGAAAAGACCCCGATGCTGGGAGGGATTGGGGCAGGAGGAGAAAGGGACGACAGAGAATGAGATGGCTGGATGGCATCACCGACTCGATGGACATGGGTTTGGGTAGACTCCGGAAGTTGGTGATGGACAGGGAGGCCTGGCGTGCTGCGATTCATGGGGTTGCAGAGTCGGACACGACTGAGCAACTGAACTGAACTGACCCCCTCTAGTATTCTTGAGCTTCCCTGGTGGCTCAGATGGTAAAACATCCGCCTACAATGAGGGAGACCTGGGTTCAATCCCTGGGTGGGGAAGATCCCCTGTAGGTGGGCATGACAACCCACTCCAGTACTCTTGCCTGGAGAACCCCCATGGACAGAGGAGCCTGGCGGGCTGCAGTCCATGGGGTCGAAAGGAGTCCGACACGACTGAGTGACTAAGCTCACTACCTCACCCCAGGCACCACTGAGCAGAACTTCGTCCTGGAGTCACACTGCCCTCGGCCCACAGATAACCAGGGAAACTGTTGTTCTGGCTGCCTGTTGACAGCCTTGCTTCTCAAACCTACCTGCAAGGACCGAGGATGACCACTGCCCCCACCCTATTAAGGAGGCAGCTGTGCCCGTGAGTTGGCAGGCTGTGTGCCCAGAGCAGACTGTTTCCTTCACTTAAGTCTCCAGGCCTGGACTTGGGCCAAGCATGGGGATGCATCTGCCAGTCCCAGACTCCAGTCGCCTCTCCAAGCCTCTCCCTGCCCCTTTCCAAAGTCCACCCAGCCTCCAGGCAGCACTGCCATGAAGAGGGAGAACTGATCTGGGTTTCACTTCCACTGGAGGAGATGTGAATAAACAGAAGCTGATCAGCTCCCAGGCCAGCAGCATCCACTGCGGATGCCCAACCACCCAGTCCACCTTTCTCTTCCTTGCTGCCCTTGCAGTGGGCCCCACAGTGTTGGAAAGAACACTGATATCCAGGCCCAGCCCTGAGTTCCTCATTTCATTGCCTGGGATTCCATCTGGGCTTTGGCTTTTGTAGATTCCCAGCTGATTCCAACATTCAGCCAGGCCTGAGCTCCACCACCCTCGGGATCTGCATTGCCTTCATCTGTGAAATGGAGTTCATGGTACCTTCGAAAGAGGGTGTTGTGAGGCTAAGCGTAAGAGGGCCTGGGTGGGGAGGCCCAGAGAGGGAAGGGGATCGCTCATCAAGGGTAAGGGCACCCGTCGTTTGTGCCAGGCCACCATGCTAGACGTGAGCTCCTCTGCAAGACCACTCGGCCAGCTCCCCAAGGGGGCGGTTACCCACCCCAGCTCACATCTGCTCAATTCCTTACTGCTTACGGAGCCCTTCACTCCATGAGACCAAGGCTGGCACATGGTGGCCCCCAGCAAATGTCTATTAGATAAACTCATGGACAACACCCTTTGCTTTCATATCAACTTTGAAAGGTAAACCAGAAAGAGATTCTTATCTTCCCTGATCCCATAGAAAAATGGAGAGCTCAGAGTCAAGGTTCTATCACTAGCTGTGTGTCCCAGAGACACAACTGAGAGAATTTCTCAAAGCCTCTGTTTCTTCATTTGTAAAGTAGGGCTTTCTAATAATTCCTTTGTTGTAAGGCAATACTGAAGAGCTGCTGAGACAATATGTGAGGGAAATGTTTATAGAAACGATTATTCAGTGAGGGAACTGGGATTCAGAAGGGTTAAGTGACTTGCCCACAGTCACAGAGGTAGTAAACAGTGAAGCCAGGGCCAAAGAGTTTCTGGGCTTTTTCTGCTCCCCATGTAGAAACACAGGTCCATGTATACTTAAAAAACAAAAACAAACACCAGAATAAGTACCTGGTTGTAGAAAGAAAGAGTCAGATATTTAGAGAACAAACCCTGGGCCTTGTTTGGCCCCCAGGGCTCACCCAAGGGGGGAGAGTGTTGCAGTGAATTTTGCAGAAAGGAAAAATGAGGCTTTGGGTAAACTTGTGTTTTTTTCTTTAAGCAAGACTTTGGTGGTGGTGATTTAGTAGCTAAGTCATATCCGATTCTTGAGACCCCCTGGACTGTAGCCTGCCCATAGGATTTGCCCATAGCTTTGCCCATAGGATTCTCCAGGCAAGAATACTGGAGCGGGTCACCATCTCCTTCTCCTGGGGATCTTCCCGACCCAGGTATCAAACCTGGGTCTCCTGCATTGCAGGGGATTTCTTTACCTGATAAGACCCATCTGGAAGAAAATTTAGATAAATGAATAAGCAAAGGGTTTTGTTTGTCCAAGATGGAGAGGTTGAGAGAAAACCAAGGTGAAGAAGCGGCAGCTATGTGGGAAAAGCCTTTGCCATCTCTGGAGGGCCTGATGGCCTGAGGGTGGAGCCCTGTGCGGCTAAAGAGCTCAGCTCCCACCCAGGACCACCTGAGGGGGGCGCCCTAGCAGGTCATCACAATCAAGCCCCGTTCCCTGGGGGCTTCTCACCCAGCGCTGGCTCCTCTGGTGAAACTCTGTCCTGAAGTCCCACTGGAGAAAGGAGGAAGGTCTCTGGAGTTACTGACCACCTGTCCTGGCACCTGTGCTCACGGTGGGCTTAGGCTAGGGGCTCCTCCCCACCCCATCACACAGGTGGGGCTCAGAGATGCGAGGTCACTGGCCACTTCGCAGGGTCCCACCATCCTGCCGACATCCCGGCCATCCCTCTAATGCACGGCTGTGTGCCTCCGGCCCTGGAGCCCATGTGTCCGCTCTCGGCGGGCTCACAGTGGACTCTGGGGACAGGCTCCATGTGGGGCTGCCCGGCAGGCAGGCTGGAATTACCTAACTGCCGGCCCGCTTCTTTTGTCACCTCATTTCTCCAAGCCGCCTGTCTCCGAAAGCCTCCATCTCAGACAGACAAATGAGACTCCCGCCTTGTTCTGCCGGAGCTCTAGCAAAAGGAGGAGGTTGGAGGCTGTGGTGTTGACAGAGCCGCAGCCAGGATCTGAGGCACAAACCACGGGGGGACAGTGCACGTCTTTAGCCGGCGACAGAGCCCCGGCCAGTGCCCTACTTTTGGCTGTTAACTTCCCTTGTCGGGCTCTGCCTTCTGCTGTGAGGTGCCCGGGGTCAGCGTCTGAGCACTGAGAATCTCTCTTCATCAATCAGCCACCCTAGGGAGATGAGCCCTTGTTAGAGCCAGCGCCTGGCATCCTAAAAGCCTCTCCTCCCTCCACCAGGCAGCTGAGTCTGTGCACAGAGAAGAAGAAAGTGAGCAGCAGAATGCACGCTGGGGCACAGCCTCAAACAGGCGTGCACGCCTGGGGGTTGGAGCCAATTCCCAGCGGCAGGGCTGGTCGGGGCCCAGCTCAAAAGCAGCCTTCTGCCCCTCTGGGCCCTGGCCTGAGTCTGCAGCACCTGCCTCTGAGGGAAAGGCCCTTGGAGAGGCTGACGGGTGACCCATGGCATCTGGTCTCACCCCCCCCCCCCATCCTGGCCGATAGGTAGAGTGGACAGAGCTGCCCTGACGCCCGCCCTGGGCTGTGAGCGTCTCCAGGGCAGGAACTGTGTCCTGCTGGACTTGGTATTTCCTGGTTAACCTCAGGTTATCCAGATCAGGGCCGAGCACTGTTCTAACTCACTGACCCTCGCCTCCACCCGAGGAGGTGCTGTGCCCATTTTTCAGGTAGAAAAACTGACACACACAAAGATGAGGTTTATAAAGCTCAGGAACGGGGAGTGAGGACTGGAACCAGGCAGTCCGAGACCGTGATGCTGGGAAAGATTGAGGGCAGGAGGAGAAGGGGGCGACAGAGGATGAGATGATTGGATGGCTTCATCGACTCAATGGATGTGATTTTGTGCAAACTCCGAGAGATGGTGAAGGACAGGGAAGCCTGGTGTGCTGTAGTCCATGGGGTTGCAAAGAGTCAGACATGACTGAGCGACTAAACAACAACAGCAAGTCTGATTCCAGAGTCCAAGTTGTTGACCATTGTACTGCAGTGACTCAATGAATAAATGATGAATGGATGCATGGAGCAATCAGTAAATGGGTTATACAGAGAAAGACACAAAAATCCCCTGTTCAGAATTCTTTCCTCTATGAACAATTTCAGGGACTTTCCTGGAGGGCCACTGCAGGGGGCCAGGTTCAGTCCCTGATCAGGGAACTAAGATCCTGTATGCCAAAAAAAATAAAGTTTCAGGGCCTAGGGATCTGCTACTGGAACGGGTCCCTTTGAGTTCTAGTCTGTGATAGCCTCGGGAAGTGGGGTGGTGGCAGTGATTGAGTGCTGTGGCCACTAAGATGACTAGGTGAGGCCGGTGGCCTGGAAGGAAGTCACCCCAGTGTGGGAGGAGGGAGGAACAGGGGGTTGGGAGTTTTGTTGGTGGCTCAGGGGCTGGGACTCGGGCTCTGTGCTCTGAGCAGAGTTCACGTGGCTGTTCCTTGTACTGCTGTGTGACCTGGGGCGTCACATGGCCACTGAGAGTCCCAGTTTCCTCATCGGTCAGTGGGGATACTAAAAGCCACCTGGTAGCTATCGGTTAAATAAGCTGCTCCCGGTAATGTGTCTGGCACAGGGTGGGTGCCCTGCAAATGGAGCCGTTATTGTTATTACACACATAATGACCAAAAAATAAGTCAGTGACGATGACTACCCCGCTGTTCCCTCTGACACGGGTTCCCGCTCTGGCGACCCTATTCCCGGTGTCCCAGGCACCCCTCTCTCCCCAGCTCTGCCATCCTTCCCCCCCCTGGGGCCTTCCGGTTGTCTCCAGCCCTTGCTCCTCCCACCTCTGTCCCAGCCTGGCCCCTGCTTCCTGTCATCCAGCTTTGTCCAGTCAGAGAGAGCACATGGCGAAACTGTGTGGGTGAAGCCCCTGGAACACCCACCCATCCCCGTTTCCCACATTTGTCTGGTGCCAGCTCTGTGCCATCTTGGATCTCCAGCTGCTTCTGACTCCTCACCGCCACCCCCCCTTTCCTTCCTTTTCTCTCTCTCCCCATCCTGTGGCTCCCTTCGGCTCTCTCGTTAAGCTCTAATTAAATGAGGCAGCGGGTGGCAATGACAACACCCTCTCCCTTCCAGTGTGTGAGTGTTAGTCGCTCAGTCATGTCGGACTCTTTGCAAGCCCACGAACTGTAGCCCTCCAGGCTTCTCAGTCTGTGGGATTCTCCAGGCAAGAATACTGGAGTGGGTTGCCATTCCCTTCTCCAGAGGATCTTCCCGACCCAGGGATCGAACCTGGGTCTCCTGCATTGCAGGCAGATTCTTTACCGTCTGAGCCACCAAGGGGTCATCACAGGGTCGTGCACCGCACCCCGGAGGCATGGGGTGAGGAGAGGCCTGGGCCCTGGGGGCGGGATCCCACCAGGAGGATTCCTTATGTGACTGCAGCCTGACACCAGAGACAGATGGAAGGTCTGGGTGCTGGCTGTGTGTCCTGAGATAATTCCGTTTGTCTATCTGTCACACTGGGACAGAAATCCTCAGCTGTGTCCATCCACAAAGTGGAGGAGGGTACGAGGTTAAGTATCTTCATCAAGATACTTAACAAAGATGAAAGTCCTGGTCACCATCCACTCCATCGAGGACTGGGGATAAAGCCTAATGTTCGGGGAAGGAGTCCTAGTGGACAAAGCCTCTCATAAACTCTGTCACTCGAAACTTACAACTGCCCTGTGAGGGGACAGAGAAAACTGGCAACATTAACCCCCTTTGTACAGATGAGGAAACTGAGGTCTTGAGAGTTTCAATGACTTGCCCAAGGCCTAGGCCACAGGGCTGATCCCCAAACCGTTCTCCCATCGCTTCTCTGAGTTCCTTTATCATTTTGCACACGCAGCCTCTGACCCACCCATGAGTCACCCAGGGCACTTTCCCGGGTCTGCCCTGGGTGCTGGCATCTTGGAGTCACTCAATAAGGACTGTGGCCACCACAGAACTCAGCCTCAGGCAGCTCTCACCTGCTTTACAAGCCTTTCTTCACACCAGGTAACCTCTCTTCATTCCCCTTAACACCCTTCCAGAGTAGCCCTTCCTCTCTCGTCATCCCCTCCCACGTCCCGTGGACACCCTGGCCTCCTGGCCTCCAGCTCTGGGGCCCCATGTCTGCAGGCACACCTGCCTTCACCCCTCCTTTGTTTTCTCCTCTTCAGTCTTAAGACTGCAGGAGGTGTTCCCTCTGCTCACTTTTGACCTGTCTCCCTCCTGGCTCTCTAAGCTCCCCTTCTCCGTCAACCATCAAACTTCTCCTCAAAATTTCTAGCTCTTTCCTCTGCCCTGGCTCCCCGAGCCCAGCAGCACGTTGTCTCTCCCTCATTCTTTGCCACCATGTTTTTCCATCCAACCTGACTTCTTAAAACGATAGTCTACACCAGGGTTTGTCAACCTCAGCACAATTGCCATTGGGAGCCAGATATTTCTTTGTTGTGGAGGCAGTTCTGTGTGTTTGCCTTAGTTTTCTTGGGCTGCTATCAAAACACTACAAAACACTACTACTACAAAACACTATGGACTGGTTCTGGAGGCTTCAAGACCGAGGTCAAAGTCCGGCAATTGAGTTTCTATTGAGGGCACTCCTCCTGGAGTGCAGAGGGCCATCTTCTCTTTGAGCCCTCATGGCCTTTCCTCTGAGTGTAAGGAGAGAGACAGAAAGCTCTCTGATGTCTCTTCTATTAAGGGCACTAATCTCATCAGACCAGAGCCCCACCCTCATGACCTCACCTAAGGCTAAGCCCAAAAGCTCTCACCCAAATACTGTCACACTGGAGGTTAGGGCTTCAACACATGAATTTCAGAGGGGACCACGTTTAGTCCTTTGCAGACAGAGCTGTGGGATGTTTAGCAGCATTCCTGGCATCTACCCATTAGAGATGCATTCCTTCAGCTTGAAAAGATGGCAAAGGACGTTAGAAGGCTGTAGTGACAGTTATGACATCCCCCTCCCCATGAAGCAGGATAGTTGTTGACCATCCCCAGTTTTTGCCACATGTTCCCTGGACGACAAAATCTCCCCATGTTGAGAACCACTATGTGTAGGTTGCAGCATGTGTGCATGCTCAGTTGTGTCTGACTGTCCGTGACCCCATGGACTGTAGCCTGCCAGGCTCCTCTGTCCATGTGATTTCCCAAGCAAGAATCCTAGAATGGGTTGCCATTTCCTTCTCTAGGAGACCTTTCTGACCCAGGGATTGAACCCGTGTCTCCTGCATCTTCCTGCACTGGCAGGCGGATTTTTACCGCTGATCCACAGGGGAAGACTATTGACTTTCTTATCCCAAATCACTCCTCAGTTCACTTGTTTTTCAGTTTCTACTCCTCCCCCACTCTACTGCTTTAGTTAACATTCCCTCTATCCTGTGTCGTAAAATCATTGGTGTTCCTGGCACTGAGTCACACTGCTCTAGTGGAATATTTACCACTCCCTACTTTGGAACCTCTCTGGCTCCAGAGGCAGGCCCTGTTAATTCCCCCTCCTAATTGCCAGCCTTTATCCTGCCTTCTTCCTGCAGTGAGAGCTGTTTCTACTGTGACTGAAACACTAGTTATTCATCTGAACAGCTTCCTTGCAGCTAGGACTGGCTAGTGGGATTTGAGGGAGATTCTACCTGGGAGTGCTTCTGGGAAAGGTTACTTTCTGAGAAAGTGGAAGGAGGGACACAAAAAGAAAGCCACATTACTGGTTAAACACAAAATAAAGAAATAAAAAAGGAAAAAGAAACTGATGTTAGAGAAGCTGCAGCCATCTTGCAAACGTGAGGAAAAGCCCAAGAGAAGTCTGACTTATGAGCCACTGAACCAATCCTGGAATTGCCTATTCCTGGACTTCTTGTGAGAGAATTAATGTTCCTATTATGTAAATCAATTTTAGTCAGCTAATCAAGGAAATTAACCCTGAATATTCATTGGAAGGACTGATGCTGAAGCTGAAGCTGTAAACACTTTAGCCGCCTGATGCAAAGAGCTAACTCATTGGAAGAGACCCTAATGCTGAGGAAGATTGAGGGCAGGAGGAGAAGGGGACGACAGAGGATGAGATGGTTGGATGCCATCACTGACTCAATGGACATGAGTTTGAGCAAACTCTGGGAGATAGTGGAGGACAAGAAAGCCTGGTGTGTGGCAGTCCATGGGGTCACAAAGGGTCAGACATGACTTAGTGACCGGACAACACCAAATCTATTACTTGTAGCCAAGAGTATCCCGACTGATACAGCTTCTAAGACCCTACTTTGTTTTCTGGATGATCCTTTTCATCTTTATCTAAGTCTTCTCCTCTCTCTCCCCATCAGCAGCAAGTTGATGTTGCAGGTCTCTGTTCTCAGTCGCATCATCTCCCAATGTTCCACTGACATCCTAGGTGCTGATGACTCACAAATCTGAACCCAGTGCTTTCCTTAAGCTTCACACTAAAACCCAGCTGCCCACTAACCCACAGCCACTTTCTTGTTTCTTTGATCAGTTCCAGTTTCTCCTCTGCCCCTTTAATTTTGGGGCTTCTCAGGGCTCATTCTTGGGCCCTTTTCTAACTATATTTTCCCTGTGGTGATTTCACCCATTCATATAACTTTAAAGACATTTCTGTATTGAAAATCCAAGTTGATACCTAGAGCCCTGAGCTCTTCACTGAGATCTGGACTTGAAAATACAGCTGCCAATTTACCACTTACCCTTGGAATGTCACACAGGGTGGTTACACCCACGTGCCCAGTAATCATCTCATCCATCTTCCTTAGAAATTGCTCTGTTGTATGTGCTCCAACTCAGCGACCCCACACCGTCCTCCCAGACCTGAACCACAGTTGTGCAAGATGCCTCTTTTCCTGTCTTGTGTATTGCAGGAGCCACCAAATCTCTCTGATTTTACCTCCAGAATGCCTGTCTCCTCTGCCTCTTCACTTGCTGCTACCTTGATTTTGATTGCCATCGATACTGCAGTCACCCTCATTGTCTTAGCACCTCCACACTCACTTCCCTTCAATTCCATCCTCCACCTTCAAGCAAAGCGATATTTCTAAAGTGCAAATCTTACCATGTCACTTTTCTGCTCAAAATTTCTCATTAACTCAGCATTCCCCTCTAACAGTGATTTTGCAAACTGTTTTTTAACATAATGCATCCAATAGATAACAAATTAATGATTGAATGATTTGGGAGGGACATCGAGAGCCTAACCCTCCCTTCCCCCAATCCAAAACACACAGATACACGCACACGCAAGTGCCCACCAGCACACACACACCAGTTCTTAGGTTAATTTTGTTTAGACTATAGTCTGCCCTACCTGGATGTCCAATATGTTCAGGAAGCACCTCTGCCATAGCTCTGGCAACATTCAGCACTGATTGGATAGTCTCAAATAACATGCAGCTCACATCTTTACAGGATCCATTTCAGGATCCTACTTTGAAAGTCAAAAATCACTTAAGTCATTTTGTGACTGCATGCAATTTAGGGCCCAAATTACCTGTGACTTAGCACTAGCAAGGTTTGTCTTACCTGTCTCACTAGGACTTGGGGGTTTCTAGCACTTGAGTGTAGACAAAAAAGAGAATTCTTCTGAGCACCCATTACCTCACCCCACAGTGCTGGCTCAGCATTCGCTGCTGGCTGAACTGGCTAAAGCCAGTCGGGGCTGAGCTGCTGGACTGTAGCAGCAGGCTGGTATGAATAATAGAAACAATGCCTCTTTTCAGGGTTCTGCTCACCAGAGAGGCTCAGGGCACTCTGCACCTATGGAGGGGATGATATTGTCACTGAGCCATGTAGGTCCAGGTTCAAACCCCGGGTCAGCCACTTAAGAAGCATATGACCAAGGCTAGATGACAATTCTGAGCCTCAGTTTCCTCATCTGTGAAATAGGTTGTCAGTAGGACAAGGGCCATGTCTGTCAAGAGCCAGGTGCTTTCTAGTTTCTCAGTCAATGGTGGTGACAAGGGGACACCATTCACCAGCCCTTTCCTCATTCCTATCTGGGCTCCGAAATAGGTGCTTCTGGATTTTAGAACTAATGAATGGGGTGACTTGATTAATTAACGTCTCTGCACATCTGTGCGGCAGCCCTGTAGGTTGCCTATGTCAGACACCCTCGCCCTTGAGGTCAGCTGTCCAGTCACAGCCCCCACAAGGTAGAAAAGTTTGTTATCTGGAGGGTAGCTTGCTTAAATGTGACATCAGAGAAAGTGAACCTGGCACACTCCCTCTAACACCTCAGGAGCTAAAAACTGCCCCGGACTCCACAATAAGAACCTACTGTAGAGAACAGTGATCTATATTCAATATCCTGTAATGACCTATAATGGAAAAGAATCTGAAAAAGAATATATGAAAGTGAAAGTCGCTCAGTCGTGCCCGACTCTTTGTGACCCCATCAATTATACAGTCCGTGGATTCTCCAGATGAGAATACTGGAGTGGGTAACCTTTCCTTTCTCCAGGGGAATCTTCCCAACCCAGAGATCTAACCCAGGTCTCCCGCATTGCAGGCAGATTCTTTACCAGCTGAGCCACAAGGGAAGCCTGAAAAAGAATATATACGTATAATTGAATCACTGTGCTGTTTACCTGAAACATTGTAAATCAACTATGCTTCAATGACAACAATAAAGAAACTATAATTAAAATCCAAAAACAGGGACTTCTCTGGCAGTCCAGTGGCTCAGACTCTGCAATCCCAATGCAGGGGACCTGGGTTAGATTCCTGGTAGGGGGACTAGATCCTGCATGCCCCAGCAAAGAGTTGCATGCAGCGACGAAGATGAAGGATCCCGTGTGCTGTAAACTAACACCTGGTCAGCCAAATAAATAAATAAATAAAAATTTAAAGTTGACAAATAAAAATTAAAAACAGCCCCTCACTCATTGAGGGAAGAGACCTGGAATGGGCTAGGGACAAAACAGGGCCCTGGCATCCTCCTGGACACGCTGTCCTCCTGGACACGCCCCCTGGAGGAGAGAGCTGATTCAGGTAGAGAACTCGGCTCATGGCCCCACACAGGCTAAGTAGCGTTGGCCTGTGAAACTTACTGTGTTTGGTGGAGCTTCTCTTGGAAAGAATAAAGGGGTTACAAGGAGAACTGAAGCCCGTCCACAGTGTAACACTCATCATGGCACCCCAGGGCCAGCACCCGCAGGGGCCTCTTATCCTCTGAGAGTAGAGACAGACCTCAAGCCCAGCCTGAAAGCCCCCACAGGCAACCCACTTGGCTCCCTGGCCCCCATGGCTCATTCAGTGCCAGTACATGGCCTTGTTTCAGTTCTTCAAGGACCCCTTCCTTCTGCTGGAAGTGACCTCTGACCTTCCCTGGTTCCCTGGAGGCAAGAGGGAGCAGTCCCAGCAGGGGACCGTCCAGTCTGCTCCCAGGGGAGAGACATTATGGGACACAGCCCAGGGGAAGAGGAGAAGCTGTAAGAAGGGCTGAGGTCTGGGTTTTTCCACCTGCCCAGTGGCTCCTGGGAGCCTACACCTAATCCTCCTTACAGCCCTGTCCTGGTTATCACCTGCCTGGGGAGAGGGGTGGGCAGGTAGCAGCCAGGGCACAGCACTCTTCCCCAAAGAGGAAAGGAAAGTTGTGTTTTTAAAGCCCAAATGTCGCACTGCCAGGGGTCAGCAAGGGCAGCCAGGCAGTGTGTGCACCTGTGTTTGAGATTAACCTCTCAAGGCCAGAGCTGGCGCCCGAGCTGCCCGCCTTTGTGGCTTGTCCATGGTTGGCTGCTGGAGAAGGAAATGGCAACCCACTCCAGTATTCTTGCCTGGGAAATCCCATGGACAGAGGAGCCTGGCGGGCTACAGTCCATGGGGTCCCACAAGAACTGGACAGAGTGAGAGACTAAGCAAGAACATGCCTGGTGCGCCCAGAGGCCTGGCTCAGTCCATCTCTCCAGTTGGGAAGGAGCTGTGCAGTTGTCACAAGGGCAGGGGCAGGTGCTAATGAGATGATGCCTGAGAAATGCTTTGGAAACACTTATGTATTACGCAACTATACTTCTGTTGCCATTGGAGACAGACAATCTGGGAGGATTTCCCTGAGACCTACGAGTAGGGAGAAAAGAAATGGTCTAGGATGTCACTGTCAGAGGAAGGCTTGAATAGTCCAAAGGCTTTCTGCGCTCACACGATTAGGTAAAAAAAAAAAAAAGAGCATTTTTTTTCCAAGTGATGATGATAATTAGTATTTATAGTAATTAACAGCAATAATAACCAGTTATGTTAACCACTTGGCATGCCGGATCTCATAAATGCTCACTACACACTGCGAGAGAGGATGGTTGTTACCTTCTCCATTGTATAGATGAAGAAACCAGGTTCTTCCAGGGCTGCTGGAGGACCTGCCCAAGGTCACCCTTAGCCCGAAGTGGCAAAGCCAGGATGCAAACCTTTCTCCTGAGAATGAGCACCTGCGTGATTCCTCCAAGGATGACATGACAGGAAAGGGGTAACTCAGCAGCCCCCGGGTCACCCTTCTCTCTGCACTTGGTTACCCTGAAGGAGAGCTTTTTTAATGGTACCGATGACAGGATGAGGTCCCAGCCTAGACCTTTGGGAAGAGGGATATGGTAGGGGGTGAGGGCTGGGCATGATTCTTTTCCAGAAGCATCTCAGGTGGTTCCTCGGCCAGCCTCGGTCAGGAAGGGCCCCAGAGGTCTCACGGGGGCAGGACCTTGTCCATTCTCGTCCGCTCCCTCCCCGTCGTGTACCAGCCCCCGGCCCCACAGGGTGGCAGAGTAGAGGCCAGGGAGTCTTCTTGCCCTGACCTTGGCTTAGAAGTGCCTCCCTGGACAGCTCTGAGGGTCCCTCCCACACGCTCTCTGACTGACACAATCCACCCTCAGCCAGGCTAACTAGCACAACCCCTGGGCCCAAGAGGAAAAAGAGCAAAAAGCCTCCTTTTTTTTTTTTTTTTTAATTGGGTCAAGAGAAAAACTGCAAGTCATGGTTAGCACTGCCGTCATTTCTCGGGACGCTGCTGTGCCCTGCGTCTCCCACGTGTGAGAGCGGGTTCCGCGGTGTGAGGGGGTGGGGAACAGCACCGCCAGACGGGCCCCTGGAAGCGTGAGGGTGGGGAGGGTGCCCGGCCCCAAGGGGCGAGGCTCCTGCTTGCTCTCAGCCTGGCCCGTGGACACCCGTGAGAGGGGCGGTGTCAGGGCCACCTCGTCAGGCGCGCGGGCTGAAGTGAAATGACCGTGGCAGAGGACGCACAGGCATGTGAGGCGAGACTGGCACCTGCTTTGCCAACTCTGGGGGCAGTCGGAGTGGCTCTGCTTGGCGGCAACTCCAGGGCAGTCAGGAGCCACCAGGCCCCACCTGCCCCCCTCGCTGTTGGCTGCCCTCCCCGGGCTCGCGACGCAGGCTCAGGGGTCCCCGGCCCCAGAGGTCTGGGGAGATCTGGGGAGATGTGGGGAGGTCAGAGGGCCCTGGCCACCCGCAGAGCCGCTTCCCTCAAGGGAAGTGCTGGTTCGCCCTGTGTTTTCGAGAAAACAAGAGAGGATAGTTCAGGGACTCCCCCAGTGGTCCAGTGGTTAAGACCTCGCCTTCCAGTGTGAGGGGTACAGGTTTGAACCCTGGTCGTGAAGCTGAGATCCCACATGCCTCGTGGCCAAAAACCCAAAACATAAAACAGAAGCAATATTGGAAAAAATTCAATAAAGTCTTTAGAAATGGTTCACATTTTAAAAAAGAATCTTTGAAAAAGAGGACAGTTCCATCTCCTGGGGGTTACACAGAGTGGAGAGGAGGAAGGCCCAGGGCCTGGGTGGAAATCTGTGTGGATTCTCCAGGTACCAGACACGGCCGGAGCTCAACCTCTCCCCTCAGATAACATTTAGGGAGAACTCCCCGGCCCTGACCTGTCTGCCTTTCTGACCAGCTCTCCCTCTCCTTCCACAGGCAGATGCAAACCTGTCAAGGTGAGAAGCATGGGGCCAGAGGCTTCCCCGGTGGCTCAGATGGTAAAGAATCTGCCTGCAATGCAGGAGACTAGGGTTTAATCCCTGGGTGGGAAGATCCCCTGGAGAAGGGAATGGCAACCCACTCCAGTATTCTTGCCTGGAGAAGTCCATGAAGAGAGGAGCGTGGCAGGCTACAGCCCATGGGGTTGCAAAGAGTCAGACACGACTGAGCGTCTAACACACACACACAGTGGGAGCTGGGGAGACCCACTGCCATTTGTCACTTTCCTCCTCGCATGAAGCAGTACTCACTCATTCAGGTCACATTCTTGAGCCCTTAGGCTGCGTTGGGTGCTGGAACTGCCAAAATACACAGCCCAGGAGCTGGTGGACTCACGGTTTAGTGGGGCAAACATGAACAGTCACCAACTGTCACCCCATACGATGGCTGCAGCTCGAGAAGCAAATGCAAAATGCAGCGTCGGCCCAGAGGAAAGTGTGAGGGACTTTGTGGTGAGGGAGGAGTGCCAAGTCTAGGCGGTCCAGGAGGGCAGTTTTAAAGCAGGACGTTGACTCCGAGCACACAGGCCGGGTTCCACCTCCTCCCTGCAGCCTGATCTGTCCATTCCCCCCTTCCCTGGTCTCCCTGACTCAGGATGCAAACCTCACATCTCCCTGCACCTCACCACTGCTCTCTTAATTCTGCTTCACTCATGATAGTTTTTTGTCGGTGGCCTTCTCTCTCAACTGGATTTTGTGCTCAGCTGTGTCCGATTCTTTACAACCCCATTGGATTGTAGCCTGCCAGGCTCCTCTGTCCATGGGACCCTCCAGGTAAGAATACTCCTCCAGGGGATCTTGCCAAACCAGGGATTGAACCCACGTCTCTTATGTCTCCTGCATTGGCAGGCAGGTTCTTTACCAGTAGTGCCACCTGGGAAGCCCGAACTGGATTTTATGTTTCTCCAAGTCAGGGACTGGTTCTGGCATTTCCTCTCCCACCATAGGACCAAGACAGTGCTGAACTTCCTGGAATGCTTCATGAGTTAGTGACCAAAAGGCCAGTGGAGGGTTAGGACCTCTGAATTCAACAGCCAGTTCCAGGCAATGCGTGGGAACGTGAGTGAGGGCAAAGTGAGCCCTCATTGCTACTTTTCCTCAGAGAAATAGCCAAGCAGACCTTTACCCAGAAGGGAGGCAGGTGAAAAGGTGGCCAGCTTTTTAATGTTTCACGAGCTGGCTTTTTGCAGTGTTCTTTATGACCTAAGTATAATCAAATATAATGGTAAAATTAATTTCAAAGTCAAATATTGGGTTGAAGATTATGTGCTGTTTGGAGTGATTAAAATTGCTGCTCTGTTCTGTTCTAACAGAAAAGGAAGGAGCAAGACATTGTATTCTGTTCAAAGAGCAAAAATGCCCAGAGAGGTGACATTTTCCCACTCTAACTTCTAATTTTATGATGGAAAAAGAAAGGCAAGTAAATAGCTGATAATGAAATTACCTTTTACTACTAATTTTGATCAGGGTAACAAATATACTTTGTTTAAACATCAAAAGTTACTACTACCATGCTTATAATATAAAGCATGGATTCCCTGAAAATTCCTGCTTTTCAGAGGAAAGCACTTAAGACTCTTTCTTTTGCTTCCTTTTTTTTTTTTTATTAAGAGCGGGTGTGAGGGAGCTCTGAGTGAGGAAGAGTGAGAGGGAGCTCGGGCTAGGGGAATTTCAACTCTTTTAGACATTTTTCTGGTATTTTCCTCCACAGCTTCAAGTAACATATTTCTCAATTTTTCCTCCATTAGGGACATGTATTAAATTCTCATTGCAGCAAAGGAAAATTTATACTTTTTTTTTGCATTTTATTCACACATACACATTCATAGTCATTTTTCAATCTGATATTTCACCTCTTTTGGATTAATGAGTACTCAGAATTTATGTCAACATGCCCCGTAAACACTGTTAAATATTGTTGATGGTTAAGCCTCAGAGTTTTCTATAATTGCATTTTCCCTCAGGTACGTTTCTTTTTCCTGGAGTTAATCACCATGTAACATTTGCTCAGATTTTAAAATGCCGCTCACTAATTTCTCCAGCTTCTTGCTAAACTTTTCTCAGTGTGGGCATACACATGAAGTAAGCTCAGATCGTTTCTCCTTGTTACGGCGTGAATGCAGATATCCAGTGCCCTCCAGCTGGCTGCTCCAATCTGAATGGAGAGCTCTCTAGACCTGCGGTACCATGTTGCCCTGTGACTTCCTTCACCGCTGTTAGTGTTAAACTAGATATTTCTTGGGCCACTGTTTGTTGGTTTACTCTCTTGTTTTGTTGAAGTGCATCCTTTAGTAGTTTCCTGACAAAGGGTCCGTGGAAAGTTACTTTGTTGAGATTCTGCCTGACTGAAAAATGTATTCAGTTTATCTTCACATTCAATTAACCCTTTGGAAGTTGTTTTCCTTCTGAATTTTGAAAGCCCTGCTCCACTGTCTCCTAGTTTCCAATGGTGATAGTGAGAAATCTGAGTAATATTCTGATTTCTGATATTTTAATATTTTCCTCTAGAAGTTTTTATGATGATCTCTCTATCCTTGGTGTTCTCAAATTTTACAGTAATTTGTCTATTTTTTATTTAATGCTCCCTGGCACTTGGTCCAAATTCTCTTCTATTATTTACTTAATAATTTCCTCCTCTGCACTTTTTGCTCTCTTTTCTTTATGGAACTCTTATAAGCTTGTTGTTGGACTTCTTGGATTGATTTTCTGTTTTATCTTTTCTCTCCTATTCTTCATCTTTTTGCCTTATTCTGTTTCCTGGGAAACTTCTTCAACCTTCCAATTCAATTCTTCTATTGAAATCAATGAAAGATTCACTTCTCTTATAAGCTTATTTTCTGCAAGTGTTTTCTTATTCTCTGAATGTTTCTCTTTTATCTTTTTCTTACTTCATGGAAGCAATGTTTTCTAAGTCTTCAAGGATATAATCTTCAGGTTTGGCTGAAATTTTCTTCTGCTTCCTGTATTATTTCAACTTTAGGTCCTAGGCAAGTGACCTACCCTCTGTGAGCCTCATTTCCTTAGATGATAAAATGAAGATGGAGATTATGGTAATGACCAGGGCTGGGAACACTGAGGGATTCTCAGGTGTTGATGCTGCACTTGTGGGACTCTCAGAGTGAGCACCCCTTGAATCTCATGCCCTGCGTTGTCCAGCTTGCCTCATGCTAGTCCCAGCTCTCCTAAAGACCTCACATGGCAACTCTGAAGATTTGGTGAGATAACGCATTGCAGGAGCTTAGCTCAGAGCTGACATATGGTAAATGCTCAGTAAATAGGAGCTGTTACTGCAGATCAAGTGATATAATACTTATTAAAAGGAAACTTGTATTTAATATCCACCATGCATTTGGTGCTGTGACTATGAAATCAGAGGATTAGAAAAGAGAGGGGGGAAATAGACAGGATGATAATAATAAAAAGAAAGGACTATGATAATAAAAGTAGAAAATAAGAAAGGAAAAAATAAATAGCCATGGGAGACAGAAAACTGTACAAAGCAAATTTATATTGACCTTGAAGCTGCAGCTGGGAAGATTTTCTGGGTGAAGAGAAACTCCTTCATCATAATGCGGGATGAGATAATAAAAAAATCTAGCATATCTTTTGCTTCAGAAAAGCAGAATTGATTGATTCTCTGAAGCCTGCCCAAAAGAAGAGAAGCAGCCTCAGGCCCGAGAGAAAATGATCTTTGGCAGTTGGGGTCCCTTGATTTTCATATATTCCAGTCAATACACAGCTTCTTCACATTTTAATTGATCATTCCTCTTCTGGGCGTGGGCCTCAAGGTGATCAGAGTCAGGAGAAGGGCAAATTTGTCGGTCTCAGAAACACATAAACGGACCCTGGAGGCTCCGTACAGCATGAAGAGTATGAGAAATAAAATCTTTACAAAATAAAACCATCTCTCCCTAACTCTCTGTCTCTAAATACCAGAATGAAATGGGAAAGTAAGAGAAATTTAGAAAATTAGAAAAGAGTCCAAAGACATTGTTATCTTCTCCAGACTTAACTTTGAGTCCAATTTAAGAACTCTGAGTTTCTGGGCTCAGTTGGACTTTTGTACCTGATATGGTTACTGGTAAACTTTTATGTTGCCCCAATGCTCTTTTCCCCTTTGGGCCTGAATGCCTTATCCGGCCTTCCTGGACAGGACTGTGGAACAGAGGCCATGAGCATCTAAAGTCAGGAAGGTGGGACTTCCGTGGTAGTCAGTGGCTAAGACTCCATGCTCCCAATGCAGGGGACCCAAGTTTGATCCCTGATCAGGGAACTAGATCCAATGCGCCGCAACTGAGAGTTTGCAGGCCACAACTAAGACCCAGAGCAGCTAAATAAATAAAGCAAGCCAAGGAGGCCGAGGCATGGTAGAGAGGGGAAGAACACATCAGCCACCTCCCAGGCCTCAGGAGGCACCAGGGGTAGGAGGGTCCACTGTGGAACTTCCACCACAAGACGCCAAGGAAATGTTTGATCAAAAACCTTTGACCTTTCTGGAATCCCAATGTTTCTTTGTTTTGCTAACATTTAGGGAAGTGACTAAAAAATCAGATCTGTTTAAAAGTAAAATAAAGCACTAGTTCAAGGGGTGAGGGGTTTGCACTGGCCCTCCAGCCTTCACTGAGGGGCTTGGGCTTCCCGGGTGGAGCTAGAGCTGCTGGGAGGAGGTGGCTCTGCCTCAGGTGAGCAGCCCGAACCCAACAGGACTGATGTCCTTGTAAGAAAAGGCAGGGGGACTTCCCTGGTGGTCCGGTGGCTAAGGCTGAAGTGAAGTGAAAGTCGCTCAGTCATGTCCGATTCTTTGCAACCCCATGGACTCTATAGTCCATAGAATTCTCCAGGTCAGAATACTGGAGTGGGTAGCCTATCCCTTCCCCAGCAGATCTGCCTGACCCAGGAATCAAACCGGGGTTGCCTGCATTGCAAGCAGATTCTTTACCAGCTGAGCCACAAGGGAAGCCCAAGAATACTGGAGTGGGTAGCCTATCCCTTCCCCAGCAGATTTTCCCAACCCAGGAATCAAACCAGGGTCTCCTGCATTGCAGGCGGATTCTTTACCAACTGAGCTATGAGGGAAGCTGTGGCTAAGACTTCACTCTCCCAGTACAGGGGGCCTGGGTTCTAATGCCTGGTTGGGGAACTAGACCCCACATGCCACAACTAAGAGTTCACATGCCACAGCAAAAATCAAAGCTCCTAAGATGTACCACAACTAAGACTTGGTGCAGCCAAATAAATAGAATTAAAAAAAAAAAAAGATTATTAAAAAACAAAATAAAGGCAGATTATAAAAGCTGAAAAAAGAAGAAAGAGAAGAAGAGCAAGGGACTCCAGGGGTGGGAACACACAGAGGAAAAGCCATGTGAGAATGCAGGGGGAAGGCGGCCATCTGCAAGACAAGAAGCAAGGCCTCAGGAAAAACCAAACCTGCTGATACCTCGATCTTGGACTTCCGGCCTGCAGAACTGGGAGAAAATACATATCTGTTAAGCCACCCAGTTTACCATACTTTTTTATGGAAGCTCTAGCAAATTAATAAAGATGGGATTATAGGAGTCTCTTAAATTTCTCTTCCAATTTCACTATTTCCTAAGTGAAATCAGAAGCAATGTCACCTCCTGGAAGTGAGGATGGAGATGTTGGAGCCTGAAGGGCAGGAGTGAAAAGCCATCATCCAGGATTGTGGGAGAACAGAGGGACCAGGGAACACAGCTGGGTTCAGGAAGCACTGAGGGCTCACCTTGATCAAAACAACACAGATCAGACTGCTTATCATCTGTCTCCTATCCACGTCCAGCGGTAAAGATGGGTAGCTGAGGTGGAAGGTGGGACAGGTGTGGAGTTGAGGAAATGTTGAATTCCACCAGGGCTGCAGTTTTGTGAGGACCAGGAGGCGAGAGAAGGGTGAGGATGTCAATGCGTGTGAGGGAATCCAGATGTCATCATGTGTACTTGGGAGTTATTATCGTGAGTGGCTGTGGAATTTCAGTTGGATAAAGAGGCAATAGAGCAGAAGAGGACAGTTGTGGTGTGATCAGTGATTTGAGGTCCTGATCCAGTGGAGGAGTGGTGGGAACTGGGGTTCTGGAAGAAAGAAGCAGAGCTGAGAAGTTAGGAGGTGGTTGAAGAAGAGGTGGTAGAGGCTTTGCAGGTCTTAATAATGGGAAGGTCCAGCATCTGCGAGGGAGAAGAGAGCAAGGAACGAAAGGACAGGATGTTGAAAGAGCCAACTCTGGAGACTTCAGTGGTGGTCCAGTGGTCAAGAGTCCGCCTGCCAATGCAGGGGACACGGGTTCAATCCCTGGTCCGGGAAGATTCCACATGCCAAGGGGACAACTAAGCCCATGCATCACAGCTAGAGCCCATACACCCTCAAGCCCACATTCTACAACTAGAGAAGCCACCATAAGGAGAAGCCAGAGCACTGTAGCTGGATAGTAGCCCCCATTAACAGCAACTAGAGAAAGTCTGTGTGCAACCAAAAATAAATTAATTAATTAAATTTTTTTGTTTAAAAGAACCAACTCTGTGGATACTGAAATCACCAAGAATTGTAGTCAAGGAAGTTGAGAGGGTGGCAGAGAGGCAGGTGCTTGGTCTCGAAGAAGCAAGGGGAGTGACCCTGGCTGCACCGTGTGTGGTCTGAGGACATGAGTTTCAACCCTGGGGGTCTAAGGTCAACAAATCTTGTAGGTGACCCTGATGGATACAGCCCAGGGGTCAGAAAGCTCAGAGGTGACAGAACAGAGTCACACAGCTGCCGCCAAAGCTTGCTGTGGCCCCAGACATGGACACATCCACTACTCATCCAGACTTTTGCTGAGTTCCTCCTTCACCAGCGCCTCCTGAGGGCCCAGGATGTGCCCTGCCCAGCACTGGATGCTCTGGGGCTCAGAGATGAAGATGGAGACTGGGCCCCAGAGGAGCATGGGAGATTCCGGGATCACACTGCCTGGCTCCTCCCTGCCCAAGGGGCACGATCTTCCAGAGTTGAGCCCACCCCAGCCCAGAGGGCAAAGCAGAAGCAGATCCCTGGCCAACCCCCCCACCACACACACACATACACACACACACATATAATGCATTCAAGCAGTCTAAAAAGAGAAGTCTGTGTAGATGTTGTGCTTGAAATTATCCCCTCTGATTTTTGGGAGGATACAATTGCTCATACAATAAAGAGTGATTTTCTCCCCACGCTAGGGTTTTGATTATGTGAGTGTATCGTGCACTTCACTCAAACACCCAACAAAAGCTTCATTTGACTGAAAAACAAGAAGGGCTGTCAGCGTGGTGACAAATTACAACCATGAGTCAGGCCGATGAGAAGAAACCTACTCCCTTCCCCTCACCTTCCGGACCACCTTATGGGATTCTAGGAAGCTCTCGAAAATAGTTCAGGCCTCCTGTCAGGCTTCTAGATGTGACGAGTTCAGAGGAGAAGCGGTACCTCTGAGCCAGAAAAGCCCAAGACCACCGCCCGGTCTCCAAGCCACTGGACGTTCTCTTTTCTGCATCTTTTCTGCCATCTGGAGACGCTGGCAGGAGCCTTTCTGCCATCCTGCCCCAATCCACTCCCACATACACATTCACACACACATAGCACACCCACTCACACAATTTACTTCGTAATTACCATCAGGGAGGTAAGTGGACCCAGAGGGTGAGCTGGAAGGGCGAAGATTTCCCCGTCAACCCCCAAGTCACCAAAAGGCAACCGCCAACCCAGAGAGTAGAAATACTCGGCTTAATGGGGCCAAGATACTTGAAAACTGTTTAGCGACAATACATAGTGGTCTGAGTATATAGCCTTGGGTCACTGAGGCTTGAGAAGTTTGGTGCTTTTTCTCCTTCTTCTTTCTTTTTTTTTTGCTACAAAGTATCTGAAGCAACTGGTCAGACTCTTCATTTGACAGCCCTGAATGTGGCCCTCAGAGAAATGAAATGATTCGCAAGTGGCCTGGCCAGGACTTGACCCAGGTCCAAATGACTTCCAAACTCCCAAAGCAGTGCTCTTGCTCGTCCTGAGCAGTGACCACACATTACTTGGGTGCATGTCTACATACACATGTGTGCGTACTTCGCTCCTCCTAGCTGGACTCTGGGCCAGCTTGGTGGAGACCCCCACAGCCCCTAACTGCAGAATGAGGAGCTGAGGCCCGGCTGGCACACAGGGCACAGGGAGCTCTCCAGAGCCCAGGCCTCACTGCGTCAGGCATCCTGTGAGCTGTAGTCAGGCTCTTGCCGGGGTGGCAGCTGCGTGAACAGTGGTCAGCCACTGGCCAAAGGACTCCCCCAGTTCCGAAGCTTCAGAAGAACTTCCACTGAATTCTGTCCTTGGATTTAGCCAGCATTATCTATGAGAGGAGACAGAGGGCTCATCATCAAGCTCTTCATAATGGCTGTAGATTTGACAGAGGTTTGGAGGAGGTCGTCTTTGGCATGGCAGCCTCTACCCCAGTAAGATGCCTCCTGCAAGCCAGCGACAGGCCCTCTGAGGGCCCTGGTCATCTCCTGCTGTCTTGGGCCCCAGGACGCATAGAAAGGTGAGGACAGAAGCAAGATAGTTTGAAGGCAGGATTTTGAGGCATCCGTGATGGAGCTGACGTGGGAGCCAAGAAGAGATAGTGTCCAACTTGGTGGTGATAGAATTGGAACCCCTGAAGTTCCTAGCTCAGCGCTGCTGTACAGTGTGGTGAGAGACAGACTGAGGAAGCTTTCTTACCACACAGGGCCTGGGAACAGAGTCTAGCTGAAATTAATTAAGGATTTGCCTCCCTCTTTGCTTTCAGGGAATGCCCTCCCCAAACCATGCAATCACTCAATCCGGAATTATTCTTGGTTCATCCACCACTCCCCCATCCACATCCCAGCAGGATCCTCTTCTCCATCCCCATTGGTCCAAAGTACACTCGGCTCCTTCATTCCAGCAACAACTTCCTAGCTGGTTCCCCATGATCTGTCTGTCATGTCACTAGCGGAGATCACATTCTATGAGGCAAACCATGTCATGCCATTCTTAGGCTTAAGCCCTTTGCGGCATCTTAACCAAATACTATGAGCCATGCCTTGGCACTTGCTTCTCTCCTCCTGGGAATGCTCTTGCATCTTCTTGTCACCTGAAAATGGCCAGTTATCCTTTTCAGAAGCTGGCAGTATCTCACGGGGAAAGGATAGAGCAGGAAGTCTAAACTCCAGACTCACAGTTGTGGCTCTGGTGCCACAGCCCCACTCAGATGACTCTTGGGCACTTCCAACTTGATGTTGTCCAAAGCCAGATCCTACACCCTACCCAAGCCTGCCCCTCCTCCAGGTAAATAGCACTCCCATTCAGGAAGTCAGACGAGAAAGCTCATTCCTTGTTTCTTCCTTCACATCCCTGTATCCAGTCCAGCTTTCCCATTTCACATTTGCCCACTTCTCCTCATCTCCGATGCCCCCAGGATCTGAGGCAGCATCTCTAGCCTGGTGTCAAGGTGGCTTCTGACCTGTCCCCCTGCTTCCACTCACCTCCGTTCTCACCTGTCATCCACACACCAACCAAAGATACTTTTCTTTATTTACAGTTTTAATTTTATGTCTCTTTTGAAAAGGTCCATATTTATATGGATCAAAATTCAAATGGCGATAAGGATCTGGCTTCGAGTTTACATAATGACCTCTATCAACAAAAAGACCTAATTTTAAAATGGGCAAAGAACTTGAATTGACATTTCTCCAAAGAAGATATCTGATGATCAATTAGTACATGAAAACATGATCATTGTCACAAAATTAGGTGACATTAGGGAAATGCAAATCAATGCAAATCAAAATTAGGTAACATTCAGTTCAGTTCAGTTGCTCAGTCGTATCCGACTCTTTGCGACCCCATGGACTGCAGCACGCCAGGTCTCCCTGTCCATCACAAACTCCCGGAGTTTACTCAAACTCATGCCCATCGAGTCGGTGATGCCATCCAGCCATCTCATCCTCTGTCATCCCCCTCTCCTCCTGCCCCCAATCCCTCCCAGCATCAGGGTCTTTCCCAACGAGTCAACTCTTCGCATGAGGTGGCCAAAGTATTGGAGTTTCAGCTTCAGCATCAGTCCTTCCAATGAACACCCAGGACTGATCTCCTTTCAGATGGACTGGTAGGATCTCCTTGCAGTCCAAGGGACTCTCAAGAGTCTTCTCCAATACCACAGTTCAAAAGCATCAATTTTTCAGCACTCAGCTTTCTTCACAGTCCAACTCTCACATCCATACATGACCACTGGAAAAACCATAGCCTTGACTAGACGGACCTTTGTTGGCAAAGTAATGTCTCTGCTTTTTAATATACTCTCTAGGTTGGTCATAACTTTCTTTCCAAGGAGTAAGCATCTTTTAATTTCATGGCTGCAGTCACCATCTGCAGTGATAACATTAAGGAAATGCAAATCAGTGCAAATCAAAATGCAAATCAAAAGGACAATGAGATACCACCTCCCGCCAGTAGGAGCATACTATCAAAAAAAGAAAGTAGCAAGTGTTGGCAAGGATGTGGGAAAATTGGAACACTTGTGCACTGCTGTTGGGAATGTAAAATGGTGCACCTGCTAAGGAAAATGATTTAGCATTTCCTCAAAAAGTTGAACATAAAATTATCGTGTGTGTGTGCTCAGTTGCTCAGTCATGTCCGACTTTTGGCAATCCCATGGACTGTAGCCCACCAGGCTCCTCTGTCCATGGAATTTTTCAGGCAAGAATACTGGAGCAGGTTGCCACTGCCTTCTCCAGGGAATCTTCCCAACCCAAGAGATCAAAACTGTATCTCCTTTTTCTTAATTTATTCATTTTTAATTGAAGGATACTTGCTTTACAAGAGTGTGCTGGTTCCTGCCATACATCAACATGAATCAGCCATAGGTATACATATGTCTCCTTCTTCTTGAACCTCCCTCACACCTTCTACTCCATCCCACTCCTCTAGGTTGTCACAGAGCACCTATTTGAGCTCCCTAAGTCAGACAGCAAATTCTCACTGGCTATCTGTTTTACATATGGTATTGTATATGTCTCCATGCTACTCTCTCCGTTCATCCCACCCTCTCCTTCCCTCTCTGCGTCCACAAGTCCATTCTCTAT
Organism: Dama dama; assembly: GCF_033118175.1. Classification (NCBI taxonomy): domain Eukaryota; kingdom Metazoa; phylum Chordata; class Mammalia; order Artiodactyla; family Cervidae; genus Dama; species Dama dama. The sequence goes on from NC_083701.1 coordinate 61,397,499, forward strand.
GTCTGTGTCTCCATTACTGCTCTGCAAATAGGTTCATCAGTACCATCTTTCTAGATTCCATATATATGCATTAATATACTGTTTATTTTTATCTTTCTGACTTACTTCACTCTGTTTAATAGGCTCTAGAATCCACATCTCGTGAGTCTCCTGCATTGGCAGGTGGATTCTTTACCACTAGGCCACCTGGGAAGCCCCTATACTATATGATGATGATGAAAATGTTAGTCACTTAGTGGTGTTTGACTCTTTGTGACCCCATGGACTATAGCCCACCAGGTTCCTCTGTCCATGGGATTCTCCAGGCAAGAATACAGGAATGGGTTGCCATTCCCTTCTCCAACCTGGATGGAACCCAGGGATTCCTGATCCAGGATGGAACCCAGGTTTCCCACATTGCATGCAGATCCTTTACTACATATGACCCACAATTCTACTCCTAGGTTTTGTACCCAAAAAAACTGAAAATTCAATTCAAGCGGACACATGTTCATGCATGTTTATACACTAACCACAATAGCTGAAAAGTGGAGAGAATCTAAATATCCATCAACAGGTGAATGGATAAACAAATTGTGGCATATCCATATGATGGAATATTACTCAGCCATAGAAAGGGGTGAAGTATTGACACATGCTACAACATAGATGAACCTCGGAAACATTACACTGAGTAAAAGAAGCCAGGCATCAGGGGTCATGTACTGTATGATTCCATTTATGTGAAATATCCAAAATAGGTAAATCTATAGAGATGGGAAGCAGATTGGTGGTTATCAGGGGCTGGAAGCGGGGGTGGGCGGGAGTGGTGAGGACAGAGGGAGAAGAGGAAGGGGGAGCAACTGCTTAACAGGTGAAGGGTTTCCCTTCGACCTGATGACACATTTTGGAACTAGATAGAGGTGGTGGTTGCACAACATTGTGAATACACTATGTGCCACTGACTTAAACATTAAAAAAGAAAAAAATTCAAATGATGTGAAAGACTATGTGGTGAAAAGTCTGTGCAGTCCCACTCCTGTGCTCTGGCCATCAGGTCCTTCTCCGCAGGGATAACCAGTGTTGCACAGTTCTTTACCTCCTTCTTGAACATTCCACACATATAAATCCATGGTAGCCATGAATACATGCACAGCTCAGACCCATCACCCCTACTGTGTGTGTGTTGGGGGGGGTGGTCAGCCACCCACAGCCTCGAGATGCTGAGCTTGAGGGTGAACCCTCCCCATTGCTCCCCGTCAATGATGCAGCCAGCGGGGCTCTGGCCTGACACACACTCGAGTAACTTGGTCTTTGCTCCGCAGCTGTGACTTTCTCAGAGCTGCACCTCCTTCCTTCCCCCTCTTCCTTCACAAGTGTCAGATCCCTGCCCTGGGATCTGAAAGCTCATCCCACCTCACTCCTGCTTTTTCTCCCCTTTATCCTCCAACATGGTTTCCCCCAACAAACCTCCTGCACTTGTAATTCCATTTTGGTTTCTTCTTCCTGGAGGATCCAAACTCACAGAAACATATCCTTTTCTTGCACAAATAACGTCCATGTACACTGGGACTTCCCTAGCGGTCTGGAGGTTAAGACTGCATGGCAGGGGGAACCAAGATCCTTGTCGTTCATTGCCATTAAACACTGTTTGCTTCATACCATTTACCACAACCAGTAATTGCTTGTATGTTTACTGTTCTTCTCCACTAGATTTTAAGTGTCGCAGTGTCTGGCTCATGTTACTAAGAACTCATTGAAAGAATGTTTGAATAAATAACTAAATACCCCTCCCTGGACTCCAGTGACCCGAGTTTCCTCATATTCTTTCACATAGCACACTGTACTCCCAAAGCTGGAAGGCTCCTCACCTCCCAGGAGGCTACATTTCCCAGGTGTTGTCAGCCAGCGAATATCTTTCTCTGGGATCCTTCTGAAGGCAAAATATGACTCACACCTTGGTCACAGGCGTGTCCACAGAAGATTAGAAGCCCCACTGAAGACTTTTGGCAGTTGCCAAAGCAGACCTTAGCCTGAAACTTGCTGTCTCAGAAAAAGAGACAGTCATGTGGCCTCCTAAGATTTTTCAAATGAATTCACTGCGTTGTCCAGTTTTAAACCAAGAGTCAAAGCAAGATGCAAACTTAGGAAATCTAAGGTGACACTTCACGTGGGAAACAGAAAGCATGTGAGTTCATGGAACAATTTTTTTACAGATTGGGTTTTATTCTCCCTGCCTTTCCCACCAAACTCATGTGTTGACCCCCCTGTACCTCATAACGTGACCAGATTTGAGGAGTCCTTGCAGAATTAAGTTAAAATGAAGTTATACTGACATAAGGTGGGCCCTAATCCAAGATGACTCCAGTCTTTATAAAAAGGGGAAATTTGGACACAGATGTACACAGGGAGAATGCTTGTGAAGATAAAGCCAGGGGAACCCAAAGGACAGCCAGCAAGCCAGTAGAAGTTGGAGGAGAACACGGCCCTCAGAAAGAGCTTACCCCACCGACACCTTAATCATGAAACTCTAGCCTCCAGAAGAGTGAGACCATCAATCTCTGTGAAGTCACATAGTATGTGATCCTTAGTTATGGCAGCCCTGTTATAAACCAGCAATCGTGTTAAGCTGACTTGGACTGCTGAATTCTCATGCCAAATTAAATGTGCCTCTTCTAACTTCTACATAACTCCAATCACAACTTTTTCCTTGTTTGAGGAGTAGAAAGAACACAAGGCTTGGAACAGCAGGTTCTGGGTGCCCACCCTGCTTTCTGGGTCTAGTAGGCAGTCAGGTGAGAGAGTGGACCCGGGATCTCTCGATCCCCGCCCAGATCAGTGTTCTTCGGGTCTGCCATTCCCACACTCTTTCCCACTCTGGGCATACTACCAAAACAGTCTCTGCAAGGCTTACGGAGGCCAGGGCCAGAAAGGTCTCAACCAGCAACTCAGACGACAGAGCTAGGACAGTGGAGACCTTGTATTTGGGCCTGGTAATAATACAAGTCCTGTGTGTTTTCCCCTTCTGTCCTTTTCCACTAACAGATCTGCCCCAGCTTTTCCATTTGCATGTGTGCAATTCAGTCTTAAACAATCTCAAGGTGGCTCTGTGTCCCTGTATTACAAGGAAGGGCTTCCCAGGTGGCGGTAGTGGTGAAGAACCTGCCTGCCAGTGCAGGAGACTTGAGAGACGTGGGTTCAATCCCTGGGTTGGGATCCCAGATCCCCTGAAGAAGGAAATGGCAACCTGCTCCAGTATTCTTGCCTGGGAAATCCTATGGACAAAGGAGCCTGGCAGGCTACAGTACTTGGGATTGCAAAGAGTCAGACTCGACTGAGCACACACACACACAGGAAGGACTGACTCCGTGTTGGATTTGTTCCTTTTACTTTAACCTTTGCTTTCTGTTGCCTTTGTTCACTAAATGGATACTGTCCATACATAATGGGCTGCCTTGGGGAACCTCACCTCTCAGTCTAAATGTTAAACCAAAATGCCTTTGTTCAGGATTCTGTCTACCTCTGGATGGCTATAGTAAGGAAGAAATTAACCCTTTTCTTCCCTGAGGCTGGCCATTCCAGGAGATATTTGCAAGATTAACGGTCTTTTTACTTTACTTCCTCACCTCACCCCCATCTGTTCTATAAAAGATCCTGGCATCCAGACTTCAATAAGATTTTGAGACATTAGTCTGCCATCTTCTTGGCCTGCCAGCTTATTCCTTGCCTCAACATCTCATCTGTAGACTTATTGGCCCACTGTGTGGCGAGCAGAGTGAACTTGGACTCATTAACACCTGGAGATCTCACTTGGGGATATTATTCTTAGGAGTTATTTGCAGAAATGTGAAGGCATTTTTAGTCATCACCAAAGTATGGGAGAAGTGTTATCAGATTCATGGGCAAGGACTAGTGGTGCTCAGGGTCCTATAGTGTGCATGGAAGTTCTGAGAAATACAAAAATTCTCCCACCCAAATTCCAATAATGACCCTGCTGAGAAACACTTATAAGTGGTGTGGAGAAAAGAATATGAACCTTGGTATCAGATGATGTTCCCATTACCTATTACCATGTAACAAATCACTCCCCAAATTTAATCATTTAAAATTAAACTCATTATTCTCTCTCACAGTTCTGTGGGTTGACATGACCTACCCAGGTGGGTAGGTCCACTTAGGATTTCTTTTGTGCTTGTGGTCACATAGTTACTGGGGCTGGAGTTAGCTGAAGGCTTACCTGGGCTGGATGTCCAAGATGGCAGCTCACTCACAAGGTCGGCAGTTGATGCTGGTTAATCAGAGATACAGACAAAGGTGCCTACATGACTCTTACACATGGTTTAGGCTTCACCCAGGATGGCGGCTGCTTTTCAAGGGGGATGTTCCAGAAGAGATGTCTCATAAGAGCAAAGAAAAGCTTCAAGTCTTAGGACCTTGGAAGCCACCCAGCATCACTCACACTCTTTTATGTTGATCACAGCTATCACCAAACCTTCCCAGGTTCAACTAAGTGGAGAAAGAGACTTCATCTTTTGATGGAGTAGTGGAAGAAGACCATGAGGAATTAGTCCATCACAGAAAATAAAATCTACCACAGAGGACTTGGCTCTACCACTCACTATATCAAAGGCTTCTATTATATTTTGACTGTCTCTGAGTTTGGGTATTTTCCTTGAAAACAGGTACCATGTTACTTAAATTGCTAGGGTGCCTTGAAAACCTATGGCAACGATTGCTAATTGTTCAGTTCAGTTCAGTCGCTCAGTCGTGTCTGACTCTTTGCGACCCCATATACTGTGGCACACCAGGCTTCCCTGTCTATCACCAGCTCCCAGAGCCTGTTCAAACTCATGTCCATCAAGTCAGTGATGCCATCCAATCATCTCACCCGCTGTTAGTTGTTCCTGTTGGTGTTTTCCTTAAATAGTCTGGAATTGGGACTTCTATTAGCAGGAATGTGTTCAATCGCTCAGTCATGTCTGACTCTTTGTGACCTCATGGACTGTAGCCCACCACCAGGCTCCTGAGTCCATGGGATTTCCCATGCAAGAATACTGGCGTGGGTAGCTATTTCTTCCTCCAAGGGATCTTCCTGACCCAGAGATCAAACCTGCATCTCCTGCATTGTAGACAGATACTTTACCTCTGAGCCATACGGGAAGCCCATTAGCAGGAAAGGCAGTCTCATTCCAGAAATTCTCCTAATGCTATGTATGTGTCTCCCACATTGACTTTGCTATCAGAAGGATCTGAAAAGCATCCCCAGTGATGTTGGGGGAGGTAAGGGCAACATTTGACCAATGCAGATTCAATCTTATTTTTTTTTACTGGATTTTTGATTAATTTTTGTTTATATTTAATTGAAATATATCATCTGTGTGAGTACTTTGACCTCCTTCCTACCTTATCTTCCTTCTGTTCCCCAGAGGCAACCATTTGCAACATTCATAGATGCTTCTTCTTCTTCCTTTCCACCTCCCCCTCCTCCTCTTCCTTTTTTTTTTTTTTTGTATTTACATTCATATTTTTAGATAATAGGCATTTGTAGCTCTCTCTCAAGTCACTTAAATTAAATGTTTTCCACTACAGTAAGTGAATATTTCAGATCAAGCCTCCTCCCATTCCTGTTTTGTATTCTTCCAATGTAATTGTTTATCAATTTTGGGTTAGATCCACACAGGGTGTTTTCATCATTATGATTATGTACAATAAACATTGTTCACTACTGAGCCAAGCAGTGAATCGAGATTACATTTCTTTTTCTCAATGTTTCCTTCTTCCTGGAGTTGGTCCTTCCTTCCTATTTTGCATTTGCTTTGTTTTCTATAAACACCTAAGTCTTTTCATATTTCCAACAGCTCTGCAAGCCAAATTATTCAGTTGTTTTTATTTCTTTTAAACATCTCAAACCTGTTGATAATCATAACTTCCTGGAGAAATTCTTCCTGGAGTCCTGGAAGCTCTGCTCTAACTTGGACCAGTTGGTTCCTAGGCCTACCTTTTATCTGGCCTCCTGGGACTGCCCTTTACCCGTACCATGGAAATTCTCTTTTTCTCTGTCTTTCATAGGATCAGAATGCTTCCTTTTTCTTGTTTACTCCCTCATGATGGTGGAGCATCCTCCAGTGGTTTCCCAGGAAAGGATATAATTGATAGAATTTTTTCTTTTGTATTTTGAATGTTTAAAAATGTCTTTATTTTACCCTCATACTTGATTGATAGCATAGCTAGGAATAGAAATTTATGCTGAAAATAAGTTTCTTTTGGAATAGTGAAAGCATTTTTCCAATGTCTTCTAACTTCCAATATCTCTACTAAGAAGTCCAGTGCCATTCTGATTCTTGATCCTTTATTTTATTTTTTTTTTTTTTTTTTTTGGTTTGTGGTATGTCTTTATTTATTTATTTATTTTTTTATGTTTTAATATTTTTTTTAAATTTATTTATTTTTTCAGTGGGTTTTGTCACACATTGACATGAATCAGCAATAGATTTACACATATTCCCCATCCCGATCCCCCCTCCCACCTCCCTCTCCACCCGATTCCTCTGGGTCTTCCCAGTGCACCAGGTCGGAGCACTTGTCTCATGCATCCCACCTGGGCTGGTGACCTGTTTCACCATAGATAATATACATGCTGTTCTTTCGCAACATCCCACCCTCACCTTCTCCCACAGAGTCCAAAAGTCTGTTCTGTACTTCTATGTCTCTTTTTCTGTTTTGCATATAGGGTTGTCGTTACCATCTTTCTAAATTCCATATATATGTGTTAGTATGCTGTAATGTTCTTTATCTTTCTGGCTTACTTCACTCTGTATAAGGGGCTTCAGTTTTATCCATCTCATTAGAACTGGTTCAAATGAATTCTTTTTAACAGCTGAGTAATATTCCATGGTGTATATGTACCACAGCTTCCTTATCCATTCATCTGCTGATGGGCAACTAGGTTGCTTCCATGTCCTGGCTATTATAAACAGTGCTGCGATGAACATTGGGGTGCACGTATCTCTTTCAGATCTGGTTTCCTCAGTGTGTATGCCCAGAAGTGGGATTGCTGGGTCATATGGCAGTTCTATTTCCAGTTTTTTAAGGAATCTCCACACTGTTCTCCATAGCGGCTGTACTAGTTTGCATTCCCACCAACAGTGTAAGAGGGTTCCCTTTTCTCCACACCCTCTCCAGCATTTATTGCTTGTAGACTTTTGGATAGCAGCCATCCTGACTGGCGTGTAATGGTACCTCATTGTGGTTTTGATTTGCATTTCTCTGATAATGAGTGATGTTGAGCATCTTTTCATGTGTTTGTTAGTCATCTGTATGTCTTCTTTGGAGAAATGTCTGTTTAGTTCTTTGGCCCACTTTTTGATTGGGTCATTTATTTTTCTGGAATTGAGCTGCAGGAGTTGCTTGTATATTTTTGAGATTAATCCTTTGTCTGTTTCTTCATTTGCTATTATTTTCTCCCAATCTGAGGGCTGTCTTTTCACCTTACTTATAGTTTCCTTTGTAGTGCAAAAGCTTTTAAGTTTCATTAGGTCCCATTTGTTTAGTTTTGCTTTTATTTCCAATATTATGGGAGGTGGGTCATAGAGGATCTTGCTGTGGTTTATGTCGGAGAGTGTTTTGCCTATGTTCTCCTCTAGGAGTTTTATAGTTTCTGGTCTTACATTTAAATCTTTAATCCATTTTGAGTTTATTTTTGTGTATGGTGTTAGAAAGTGTTCTAGTTTCATTCTTTTACAAGTGGTTGACCAGCTTTCCCAGCACCACTTGTTAAAGAGGTTGTCTTTTTTCCATTGCATATCCTTGCCTCCTTTGTCAGAGATAAGGTGTCCATAAGTTCGTGGATTTATCTCTGGGCTTTCTATTCTGTTCCATTGATCTATATTTCTGTCTTTTTGCCAGTACCATACTGTCTTGATGACTGTGGCTTTGTAGTATAGTCTGAAGTCAGGCAGGTTGATTCCTCCAGTTCCATTCTTCTTTCTCAAGATTACTATATGTAAACTTTATAGTTTTCTCTTTGGAAATTCTAAAGGGCTCCTTTTTACTCTTAGAGTTCTATAATGTCTCAATAATGTATCTTGGTCTGGGTCCATTTTCAACTATTGTGCTGGATATTTTCACCAAGAATTTTGTCCTTCGGTTCAAGGGTATCTTCATATTATTTCTTTCATAATTTCCCTAGCATTATTTTCCTCTGTTTTCTCTAAAACTACTTACTGGATGATGAATCTCCTGAATTACACCTCTGATTTTCTTATCTTTTATTCTCCTCTTGTCTTTCTCTCTCTTTGCTGTCAGGGAAATTTCCTTAACTATATCTTCCAACACTGCTACAGAGTTTTTGAAATTTTTTGTTAGTTTTTTGATTCCCAAGACTTCTTTTTTGCTCTGCTTGTTTCTTTTTCTTCACATCCTACAGTTATGGTGTCTTCTCTTATGGCTCTCAAGATACCAGATAGAATTTACTTTCAGTGTCTGCCACTCATTCTTTGTTTCTGCTTTCTTCATGCTTTTGTTTTCCTGCTTGATTATTTTACTCTCTGTCATGTCAGATGCTTTCCTCAGCTGGGATCCTTGACTGCCCCTCAAGGATGAGGCCTTAAAGAGCTGACTAGAAGTTTGATAAACACGAACGGGATTTATTCCAGGAAGACCAGGTCGACAATGGGCTTTTTCACCAAGAGCCTCCAAATGTCAATACGCGTAGGTCTTTTTCCTGGTGTGGGTCAGTTTCTGCAGAAAAGAATCTTTCCATCTCCTGGTCTGTTATTCTGAAGCTAGGTTGGGGAGGAGGCAGGCAGAGGGACTCACTTAGAGTGCATACTTTCACCCCACTCTGCCTCCCTATGTATCTGATGTCACAAAGTCTCTCTGGTTTACTTTTTCTAGAAAATAAACATCCTGGGACTTCCCTGGTAGCCCAATGGTTGGGACTCTGTGCTTCCACTCCAGGCAGCGTGGGTTCAATCCCTGGTCAGGGAACTAGGATCCCACAAGCTATGCAGTATGCACCCCCCCCCCCCAAATAATAATAAAAAAGAAAAAATAAAGAAAATAAGCCTCCTCTCTCCTGCAAAACATGGAGTCAGAGTTGGGACCTGCAAAAGTCTGTGTGCCTCTTACAAGTACTTCTAAAGAACCCCTCTGTCTTCAGTCCCCACATCTTTCCTTTCACAGCACCCGGTACCCCAATTCTCGAGGCTCAGCAAGGTTCCAGGGGCCATAGCTTTCACTCAGGTGTATGCCACCCTGTCCCCAGGCCCTCAACTTGGACTTTCCTTCCTGCTGATCCCTTCACCTTTCCACTGTCTTCATGTACTGCAGTTCAGGGTTACTTATGTCTCCAACACCTAAAAGACTTCGGAGGAAGGGGTAGAAAATTCTTTATCCATTATCTTAAAACTCATGGTCTCAGCAGCCTTTAAATTAACGTTGGCCTTTTGTCTTACCTTCAAATCAACAAATACAAGTGGACCATCTCAAAGGGCTCAGAACACTGTCGTGATAACAGCAGCAACAATAACCACTGTTAGCACCTACCATGTGCCAAACACTTTGCACAAATTAATCCTCACCACCACCGACAAGATAGGTACTGTTACCCCCATGTTACAGATGAGGAAACTGAGGTCCAGCAAGTTTCAATAACTTGAGCCAGTTCAACACCTTGATAAGTGGCAGGGTTGGGATTTGAATGCAGATCTGTCTGGCCCCAGATAGCCTCTAATCACCGAAGCCTCATAAACTGACCTCAAGTCACACAGCAGGTGGGTCTCAAATCTCAGGTAATCAGTCATGTCCAACACTCTATTACGCATCAGGGCTTAATAGGGAAGCTACCGTGCCTTCATTCATGGTGCACAGAAGCCCCCTGGGTATATATAGTCTCTTCGGTTATGTGTTTGTTCTCATCCTGCGTTAGTCTGAAGTGAGCCCGCCAGGTGAGCAGCTAGGACCTGAATGTGCAGTGTGCAGCCACAAGACAGGTTTAGAAGAATTCAGTTCAATAGGAAGACTAATGAGCCCAGCCGCCCTCCCCCTGCCCTGACTCCTGCTGATTCTGGAGCTGCGAGCTGGAGCAGGCGTAGCCATGGTGATGGTGGCAGTCTGCTGACAGCCAGCCCAGGGAGGAGGGTGGGGGCGAGGGGAGAGGGAAACCAGGGAGAGACATCCTGCAGGGGGTGGGACCCAAGGGTTCTCTGCAGAGGCTTCTGGGGGGAGGGCCACGGGGGAGGGGCTGCTCCCCCACACACACCCCCAACTCCCAGAGGCTGGGCCTCTGCCAAGCGCCCACCTGCTTTTCCAGCCTCCCCAGCACTCACGTTCTCACCTCTTCCCCTGACTCACCACGCAGGTGGGTGACTCACAGCACCTGCCGTGTAACCAGGGCAGAGGCGGCCACGGAAGCCTCCTGCTAGGATGTTCGGGGGTTGGGGGGGGGCATGCAGAATCTGGAGAAGGCAGACCTGGGGGGCCTGAGCTGCACGCGGAGGGGGTTGAGAAGGAGGTGCTGAGAGCGCTCTCTCCAACCATCTGTCCCTGCCCTGCCCCCAGCTCCACCATTTCCTGGTTCACTTTCCTGCTTGACAGCTGTGCCTGGAGATGTCCCTACGCATCTATGCTGCTTGACGGGGAGGGTGGAGAGGCTCTGGGCCCCTCCGGGTGCCCCCATATACATCCAGTGTTCCCCGAATGTCACTCCCAGCCCCATCCCTTTGAAGACTTCCCTGGGCTCTGAGCATCAAGGCTCTGAAAGTGTCTGTGCTCTGCCCTGCCCTTCCCCTCCAGCCCCGCCTCCTTCCCGGGTCCCCTCACTCACCTGTCCATGCTCTGCTGTCTTCCCGTTGGGCCCTTGCATAATCCTTGCTCTCCACCTGGGCTGCCCCCACCCCCCTCCTCACCTTTTACCCCTCCAAAATACCAGCTCAAGCATCACCTCCTCCGGAATGCTCATCTCGGCCTCCCGGATCAATCACTTCACCCTGACACCCCCATGAACCATTTTTTGCAGTCTTCCTCACAGCTGTTGTGTCTGCTTGCCACGTCACTCTCCCTGCATTGGGACTCGGAAGCCTACAGGACCTCTGTTCCCACTGGATTCCCAAACACCTTGCTCAGTGTTTGGCAGATGGTCCCCAACTCAACAGGAAGGAAGGAAGAGAGGGAGGGAAGGAGGAAGGAAGGAAGAGCAGGAGGGAGAGAGGGATGGAGGGACCCATTAATTTGTTCTGACCGACCAGGCAGCTGATGCAGCTTGCTGCCCTGTGCCTGCCCCACCTGGGAGGCAGAAACCAACCTGACCTTGATGATGATGAAAACACCATGTGTATCTGGGGCTTTGGGCTCTTTAACCAAGCGATCATTTGTCTTACTCTCAAAAATGTTATTTCTTGAAGGTGGGAACAGCTAATACTTCTCACTTGAAAGGAAGTGTTCCTTGGGTACCCTGCCTCCGGCGGGGGTGGTTAGGACCTGCCGTCTGGCTTACCTTTCAGAGCGTTTGCTCTCTTTCCCACACCCACCAGTCCTGCTTCCCATGTGCCCCGAGCTGTAGGATTTCCTGGGGAGTGTGTGCCCCTAAAGGCCAGCATCAGGGAAGAGGTTTATGAGATAGGCAGGGACCAACTTTTGGAGTCAGCTTCCCTAAACATGGATGGCTGAGCTCCTGGCATTGGCTGGGGGGTGGAGGGGGTTGGGGGGGAGGGGGCAGAGGGAAGCGGGGGAAGGGGGGAAATGGAGAAGAAGGAAAGTTTAAGATGTCCTTCACTGAAGAGGGTGGAGAAGCTGGTTCCTGCTCAGCCTTGCCATTTAGCCGGGTGCTTGCAAAGGGCTCTGGGGAGTGAGTCACCTCCGATAAACCCAGGCAGGAGGGATTTTGATAAGATAGAAGGAAGGGTGTTTACACAGGGCCCTTCAATACCGGGCGGGTCCACTGGTGTAGAGGCCAAAGAACATCCTTTGGAAAAGTAGACGAAGTCACTCAGGAACCAGAGGGAAGGCAGAGTAACCAACTGCCTCCAGCTTCCATTTTCCTGAGCTTATTTTTAAAGGGCTCTGAGTCAGCCCCACTAGAGAAAAATGTCTTGACGTATAATGCAAATCAAAGGCACTCTCTGGCTGGATGACTCTGAGTAAATCATTTTACTTCTCTACTTGAGAACCTGCCTTGAAGCCAGTTCAGATGATTGATTGAGGTCCTTTCACTCTAATAAATATTTATGGAATTCATTAATGTCTCCTCTACCATGAACTTGAGTTTGAGTTTTTGTTCTAGCATTGGCTGACTTTCCACCTCTATGAAACAAAGCTGGTGCATCAGGTTTGGTTGTTGTGTGGGTCTCCAGCCCAACGCCCAGTTCCTGGAAGCTGGCTAGATGTTCATCACTGCCCGCCCCCGTTCCCTCACTGTCCCTCATCTTCCAAAGAGTGTGAGATGGCTGTTGTGAGTGTTTAGAGACTGATACATTGCCTTTTGATGTTGTTAAAGCACTGCACTCATTATGACAGCAAATTTGGAAAACTCAACAGTGGCCACAGGACTGGAAAAGGGTTGTTTTCATTCCAATCCCAAAGAAAAGCAATGTCAAAGAATGTTCAAATTACCATACAATTGCACTTATTTCATATGCCAGCAAGATTTTGCTCAAAATCTTTCAAACCAGGCTTCGGCAGCACATGAACCGAGAATTTCCAGATGTACAAGCTAGAGTTAGAAAAGGCAGAGGAAACAGAGATCAAATTGCCAACATCCATTGGGACATAGAAAAAGCAAGGGAATTTAAAAAAAAAAAAAATCTACTTCTGCTTCATTGACCTTGCTAAAGCCTTTGACTATGTGGATCACAACAAACTGTGGAATATTCTTAAAGGGATTGGACCACTTTACCTGCCTCCTGAGAAACCCGTATGCAGGACAAGAAGCAACAGGTAGAACCCAACATGGAACAATGGACTGATTCAAAATTGAGAAAGGAGTGTTTCAAGGCTGTATATTTTCACCTGCTTACTTAATTTATATGCAGAGTACATTATGCAAAATGCTGGGCTAGATGAATCACAAGCTGGAATCAAGATTGCTGGGAGAAATACCAATAATCTCAGATATACAGATGATACCACTTTAATGGCAGAAAGTGAAGAGGAACTAAGGAGCCTCTTGATGAAAGTGAAAGAGAAGAGTGAAAAACCTGGCTTGAAACTCAACATTCAAAAAACTAAAATTGTGGCATCTGGTCCTATCAGTTCAGTTCAGTTGCCCAGTCGTGTCCAACTCTTTGTGACCGCATGAACCGCAGCATGCCAAGCCTCCTTGTCCATCACCAACTCCCAGAGTTCACCCTATCACTTCACGGCAAATAAATGGGGAAAATGTGGAAACAGTGTCAGATTTCATTTTCCTGGGCTCCAAAATCACTGCAGATGGTGACCATAGCCACGAAATTAAAAAAGGGTTGCTCCTTGAAAGAACAGCTATGTCAAACCTAAACAGTGTTTTAAAAAGCAGAGACATCACTTTGCCAGCAAAGGTCCATAAAGTCAAAGCTATGGTTTTTCAAGTAGTCATGTATGGATGTGAGAGTTGGACCATAAAGAAGGTTGAACACTGAAGAATTGACACTTTTGAAATGTGGTGCTAGATAAGACTCTTGAGAGTCCCTTGGACAGCAAGGAGATCAAACCAGTCAATCCTAAAGGAAACTAACCCTGGGAGGACTGATGCTGAAGTTGAAGCTCCAATAATTTGGCCAACTGATGCAAAGAGCTGACTCATTGAAAAAAAACCCCTGAGGCTGGGAAAAATTGGGGGCAAGAGGAGAAGCAGGCAGCAGAGGATGAGCTGGTTGGATGGTTTCACTCACTCAATGCACATGAGTTTGAGCAAACTCAGGGAGATAGTGATGAACAGAGAAGCCTGGCATGCTGCAGTTTATGGGGTTGCAAAGAGTTGGACACAACTTAGCCACTGAACAGCAAGAACAATAATACCCTTCAGGTTTCCCAGGTGGCTCAGTGGTAAAGAATCCACCTGCCAATGCAGGAGATTCGGGTTCAGGAAGATCCCCTGGAGGAGGAAATGGCAACCCACTCCAGTACTCTTGCCTGGAGAATCCCATGGACTGAGGAGCCTGGTGGGCTATAGCCCATGGGGTCACAAAGAGTTGGTCATGACTTAGTGGCTGAGCACAGACATACATGCACATTGCCGTTCTGAAGGGAAACTCTGGGCTTATTAGGAATGATCTAGGAAGCCAAAGATTTCATTCTCTTTCCCTACAGTTACTGGGCCCAGAGTGCTCAACCTCTGAGCCACAGAGGGCTTTCAGGTGAAACCCTGTTTCAGACAAATCTTCAAGAAGAGGCAGAGGGACTAGGGAGCCGGTGTGAGTAGAGGAAAGGGAAACAGAGTGAGGGTGGGAGTGCCCTGCTCACAGGTCAGCCCTACAGAGGATCACAAAGTCCAAAAACCCACAGCCAAGACTGAAAGGGCTCCTAGGAGTGACCTGGTCCCAAGAAGCATTCACAGAGGTGAGGTGACCCACCTAGGGTCATCCAGAGAGCAGCTGGAGCTCAGACAAGAGCCTAGTACTTCTGCCAACCAGAAAGAGGTTGCCTTTAGACCTTCTTCATCCACTGGAAATTCTTCCTGAATCTTAGGGCACTGCTCATTCCCACCAAGGGTTAACAGGGAATTGAGGTCTAAAGTCCGGTTGGTTGGAGCTAACTTTCTGAGCAGTCATTTCCTGTGAGCTTATGAGCTTACACACACACACGCTACAGCAAAAAGTAATATTTGGTCAACAGTGAAGAATGTCTTAGCAATCATGAAAGGTCATTTCTAACTCATAATATTTGATTAGTTTATTTGTTTTTACTATTAGCCAAAGATAATAATTCATCCATCGACCTCTTGAGACTTAGCCAGTGTGTCAAAGGTCTCACTGAGTTGCCCATAGATACTGTGATCAGAGGGATTCCCTGGAGGCTCAGATGGTAAAGAGTCTGCCCACAACGCGGGAGGCCCGAGTTTGATCCCTGGGTCTGGAAGGTCCCCTGGAGAAGGAAATGGCAACCCACTCCAGTATTCTTGCCTGGAAAATCCCATGGATGGAAGAGCCTGGCAGGCTACAGTCCATAGGGTCGCAAAGAGTCAGACACGATTGAGCGACTTCACTTTCACTTTCACTGTGATCACAAGGAATGTTACTGTCACTCAGGTCCGAGCGTGTGGTAACCCAGACATCTGCACCCCTGCCTCCCTACAAAGGCCCAGAGAGGGGCTATCTCTGGTGATATCCCAAGAATGGCCTGCAATAAGCCACTGCCCAGTTAAAACTGTGGAGGAAGCAGAGTCAGGCTGGGAGGAGTTCCAGTTTTTCATCAGAGACTAGGGAAGGACTTGTAAAGAGTTCTTCACCCCCTGGAGTGGAAGCAGGACCATCTGGGTTCTCCCAGGCCCATGTTTTTACATAAGTAAATATAAAAACTACTTGTGTTGGGTCCTGATGAATAGGATGTAGTCTCCATGGAAACAACTTCTAGGCCAGGGCAAGAGAAAGGTTGCCATTATCCCCTCCTAAGAGCAGCAACACTAACCTTGACTTCCAAGACCACAGGTGGTGCAGGGCAAGGGGTGGCAAGGAGATGAAGATCCGGAGGCGGTGGTGTGGGTGACCACCGCTAGCAAGAGGGACGAGCTTCAGGTAGGTGGCACAGTCCAGCAGAATTAACCAAGTGTCGAGAGTGACATTCCGTTGGAAAATGTACCAGTCTCCTTCCATGAAGACTGGGTAACCAACAGACCTCAGGGGAAATGGAGCAGGGCAGAGAGGCAGCAGGCATGGGCCAAACCGTAACCTTACAGGGACTCCTCGCAGAATATACGGTGTCAGAGTTAAGCGCACAACCCAGGAGTAAGGCAGCCTGGGTTTGAATCCCAACTCCTCCACTTCCTCGATAGGTAACAGGCAGGTGTCCTAAGCATTAGTTTTCTCAGCTGAGAAAAGTTGGGATAATAATACCCATGCAATATTGTTGATGAAGTGACATCACACACATGAGGCACTTTTAGTGTCTGGCACATTAGACTAAGTGATTGTATTATTTACCTATTGCTGTATAACAAATTACTTTCAGGCTTAGTGGCTTAAGACAACAAACATCATCTCCCAGCTTCTGCAGCTCAGGAACCTGGGCACAGCTTAGCTGGATCCACCTACCTCAAGGACGCTCGAGGGATGCCTTCAAGCAGTTGATCAGGATGTCCCTGAAAGCTTGACTGGAGGTGGGAGGGGACCTTCCATGCAAGTCCGCTGCACGGTTGCTGGCAGGCCTCAGCCCCTCACTACAACTCGCAACATTGGCCGCTGGCTTTCTTCAGGGCATGCAATCCAAGAGAAAGGAAGAACAGGAGAGAGGGCCCAAGAAAGAAGCCACAGTCCTTTTATAACTAATCTCAGAAAGGAACCCATGCTGGCTCAGCTGGTAAAGAATCCGCCTGCCTTCTTTCGATCCGAGTTCGATCCCTGGGTTGGGAAGATCTCCTGGAGAAGGGACAGGTTACCCACTCCAGTATTCTTGGGCTTCCCTGGTGCTCAGCTAGTAAAGAATCTGCCAGGCCCTGGAGAAGTGAAAGGCTACCCACTCCAGTGTTCTGGCCTGGAGAATTCCATGGGGTTGCAAAGAGTTGGACACGACTGAGAGACTTTCACATTCTATGCATTAGAAGTGAATCAGTAAATCCAGCCCACATTCCAGGAGAGAGAGTACACAGGGTGTAAAGATTCGGAGGCGGGAATCATTAGGGGCCATTTGAGACGATGCTTACCAGAGCATCGTCAATGTTACCTGTTTTTATTATTCCTTTTATGTATTTTATTCCCCACATTATTTTCAATTAATGCCACTATAGGTTCTGTCTTTTACTGCTCTGTTCTTACTGCCAGGAATGCCTGCTTCAAAATACTTATTTATTTACAAAATATTTGAATTTTTCATTGAGTTATAGTTGATTAACAATATTATATTAGTTTCAGGTATGCAACATAGTGTTCAATATTTTTATAGATTATATTTAAAGTTATAATAAATTATTGGTTATGTTCCCTGTGCTGTATAATATATTCTTGCAGCTTATTTATTTTACACATAGTTGCTTGTACCTGTTAATCCCCTACTCCTATCTTACCTTTCCCCCTTCCCTCTTCCCATTGAGAACCACTAGTTTGTTCTGTTTATCTGTGAGTCTGTTTCTATTTTGTTATATTCATTTGTTTGCTTCATTTTTAGATTCCACATATAAGTGATATCATACAATATTTGTCTTTCTCCATCTGACATATTTCACTAAGCATAATACCCTCCCAGGTCCATCCATGTTGTTGAAAATGGAAGAATTTTATTCTCTTTTATGGCTAGGTAGAGTGTTCCCATATATATATTTACAGTTGCTCAGTCTTGTCTGACTCTTTGCGACCGCATGGACCGCAGCACACCAGGCTCCTCTGTCCTCCACTCTCTCCCAGAGTTTGCTCAAGTTCATGTCCATTGAGTCAGCAGTGCTATCTAGCCATCTTATCTTCTGCTGCCACCTTCTCCTTTTGCCTTCAGTCTTTCCCAGCATCAGGGTCTTTTCCAATGAGTCAGTTCTTCATATCAGATGGCCAAAGTATTGGAACTTCAACTTCAGCATCAGTCCTCCCAATGAATATTCAGGGTTGATTTCCTTTAGAATTGACTGGTTTGATCTCTTTGCTGTCCAAGGGACTTTCAAGAGTTCTCCAGCACCACAATTCGAAAGCACCAATTCTTCGATGCTCAGCCTTCTTTATGGTTCATCGCTTACATCCGTACGTGACTACTGGAAAAATCATAGCTTTGACTATACGGATCTTTGTTGACAAAGTAATATCTCTGCTTTCTCATATGCCATATAGATTTGTCACAGCTTTCCTTTGAAGGAGCAAGCATCTTTTAATTTCATACCTGCAGTCACTGTCAACAGTGATTTTGGAGCCCAAGAAAATAATCTCTCTCACCTCTTCCACTTTCCCCTTCTGTGTGCATGAAGTGATGGAATTGGATGCCATTTTACTTTTTTGAATATATATATATATGTGTGTGTGTGTGTGTGTGTGTGTGTTGAATATATATGTGTGTGTGTATATATATACATATATATATATATATATCTGTTGATGGATACTTAGGTTGCTTCCATATCTTATCTACTATAAATAATGCTGCTATGAACATTGAATGTATCTTTTCAAATTAGTGTTTTTATTTTCTTTGAATATATACCCAGGAGTGAAATTGCTAGATCATATGGTAGTTCTATTATGAGTTTTTTGAGGAAACTCCATACTGTTTTTCGTTGTGGCTATACCAATTTACATTCCCCAGTGTACTAGGGTTCCCTTTTCTCCACATCCTTGCCAACGTTTGTTGTGGTCTTTTTGATGATAGACATTCTGACAGGAATGAGGTGATATCTTGTTGTGATTTTGATTTTCATTTCCCTGCTGATTAGCAACATTGAACATTTTTTATATGCTTGTTGGCCATCTATGTCTTCTTTGAAAAAATGTCCCTTCAGGTGTTCTGCCCACTTTTTAATTGGGTTGTTTTTTTTTTAATTGAGTTGTATGAGCTGTTTATATATTTTGGATATTAACCCCTTATCGGTCATATCATTTGCAAATATTTTCTTCTGTTCACTAGATTATCTTTTTTGTTTTGCTGTTGATTTCCTTTACTGTGTGAAAGCTTTTAAGCCGAATTAGATCTCATTCATTTATTTTTTGGTTTTGTTCCCTTTGCCTTAAGAGATAGAGCCACAAAAACATTGCTTACAATTTATGTTCTGCCTATGTGCTTCCAAATATATACACTGTCCGATCCTACTCATCTTTTAAGGCTAAACTCAAAAACCACATCCATAAAGCCTTGGCAAATCACCCCCTTATAGGAAGTAATCATTTCCTTCTGTGAACTCCCAGGGAGACGTGAATAAGGGAAAAGATGGCTGCTGTGAGCTCAAGAAGATAAATCAATGACACTTAGAGGAGTAGAAGCCAAGTAACTCAAAATACATTTCATGTAGTTTTTCTCTCAATAACAGGCTAGTGAGTTTGGCTTCCTGGGTCAATGAGGGCATCAGCTCTATTACACTATTATAGAAACAGCTTTGATATTTCTGCTTGTCCTGGGACGTCTGAGCGCCTACCCATTTGCTGACCCTTAGGACTAGTTTTCTCTAATAAAGGTAATACTGGTCCTAAAATGAAGGCCCCTCTGAAGGGTAGGCTTCAACACTTCTCTACAACACAGAGTCCAATGCCCCATGTAGGGATAAATGGTTCGGGAGAGAAATTGAACTGTGGTAACTTGTTCTTCTATGAATGCTCTTGTGGGCTTGAAAATTCCATTTCCAACAAGACTCTGTTAGGCCTAAACAGAGCCCTATTTCACACTATAATGGGTCCATGTGTGCTAAGTCACTTCAGTCATGTCTGACTCTTTGCCACCCTATGCACTGTAGCCCACCAGACTCCTGTGTCCATGGGACTCTCCAGGCAAGAATACTGGAGTGGGTTGCCATGCCCTCCTCCAGGGGATCTTCCCAACCCTGGGATCGAACCCATGTCTCTTACATCTCCTGCAATGGCAGTCAGGTTCTTTACCACTAGTGCCACCTGGGAAACCCATAATGAGTCCAGGTATCCCAAAGGAATGAACTGCCACGTAAACTGCCACGGGATTTCCAAGGTGGCTGGGGATGGCTGAAGAAGAGAACAAGTGAAGTGAGAGTGCCTGATATGGAATCATGGAGCCAAATGGAGTCAATTCAGCCTCAGCTGAGTTAAAGGACATTTGGTCACATCAGGAGAAGAGAAGGAAATTCACATCTGTTATCCTCCTGCAGTGTGTCAGACTGAACACTCAATATCCACAGTCCTATTGAATCCTTAGGAAATCCTGGTGAGGAAAAGCGTATTTTCCTCATTTTACAGATAAGAAAACTGAGGTCCAGTGAGGTAAACTGGCCTCCCCAGGGTCACCCCACCAGTAGAACACAGGGCTGCTTGACCCAACATCTGGGTTCCTTCCATGATCCCCTCTTATAAAGGACTGTAGAAACAATGGGATAAGCAGAGTTCTAAGACAAGCTAACTAAAGCAACTCCAAAAATAGCTATTACAGACCAAGCAAGAAGTTTGACTTAGTTCTCCAAGTTCTCAAATTAAGTTTCAGCAAGGCTTCCCTTATTGGACCTGAGTTGTAAGATCAGCACATTTTCTAGAGTGACAACTTGGGGAAGGGGGTGGGAAAGAATGTTTGGGACAATTAATAAGAACCCCCCCCCCACACCATGCCTTGCCCCCCATTACCACCTTACCTTTTTCAGAAGATGAGTATTAAAAGTGATGACACACCAGAAAGTTTACAGGATGGGAAACCTAACTCAAAACCTCAGTTTCAATTCTGTGTGAACCATCGGCTCGCTCTCTTTACTGTTTCCATCTGGCTTTCTGGTCTTTCATGATTGGGTCTGCTTTCCTGTCCCGAAGGAAATAACTCCCGAAAGGAAGTAGAAGGCTCACATCAAGGGAAGATGCAGGACTGAATGAAAGCCGCAGGGGAAGAAGATGAGCCCTGAACTGCTGGTGCCAACTCCTTCCTCTCACGTCAGCTTGATGAAGTAGATTGGGTTAAACTGCTGTTGAGTCTTGTTGGGGGTATGTGGTTATGGACATGGAGAGGAGAGAGGAGTTAGGTGGTTACGGAGGGAAGAGCTCCCTCAAAACAATATGGCAGCATAGCTCCCTTGATCTCAACAAATACTCTGTAAGGACAAACTCTCAGCCATGCGCTGAGCAATTAGGTGTGGTGAAACTCAGTGGGGACAGGCACAGAACCTACCCTCGAAAAATCTAGGATTCTGTAAGGGAGGTACAATGTGCACACAGAGCTGAAAAATAAGACAGCATGTTACAACTGCCATTAGAAAAATCAAATGACTATTCCTTAAAAAAGAAGGAAATTCTGACACATGCTATAATGTGAGTGAACTTTGAGGACATTAAGTGAAATAAACCAGTTACAAAAAGACCAATACTGTCTGATTCCACTTATACAATGTACCTAGAGCAGTCAAATTCATCGAGGCAGAAAGTAGAAAGGTGGTTGCCAGTCGGGGAAGGGAAAATAGGGGGCTGACGTTGAATGGATATAGAGCTTCAGTTTTGCAAGATAAAAAAGCTCTGAAGGTTGGGTGCTCAGCAAGATGAATACACTTAAAACTACTCAACTTCCCTGGTGGTCCAGTGGTTGGAAATCTGCCTGCCAATGCAGGGGACACAGGTTCGAGCCCTGGTCCGAGATGATCTCACATGCCGAGGGGCAACTAAGCCCATGGGCCACAACTATTGAGCCCCCATACCTACAGCCTATGCTCCACAATAAGAGAAGTCATCGCCATGAGAAGCCAACACACCACAACTAGAAAAAGTCCAAGTGCAGCAATGAAGATCCAGCACAGCCAATAATAAACAAGTAAATTAAAAAGAACTATTCAACTGTACACTTAAAATGTTTAAGATGACAACATTTATGTTATGTGAACTTTACCATCATTTTTTAAAATTTAAATGGAAAAAAAAATTACTATCAACTTGCAGAAGGTGAAGCAATGATATATCTAACTGGAGCTGTCAAAAAAGGCTTCATGGAGAAGGGGACATTTGAAATGAGCCTTTTAAAGCAGACGGGCTAAAGATGGACAGAAAAGGGCATTCCAGGTGAACAGAGCCACAGGAGCAAAGGCATATTGAAAAAGAAAAAAATCCAGACTTTTCTCTCTTCTATTGCACCAACCCTTAACAAACATTTTTCCAGCGATCAAACCACTGGAGACTGTGTTTGTAATCTTCTACTGTGACATCTCTGTGAGGCACGGCTCTCCTGCCTCCCTCTCTTCATCTCTTCCCATCCTGCCTCTTCCTGCCTCCTGTTCTCACGCTGTCTCTCCAGTGTCTTTTCAACCTTCTAAAATGAACTCCTCGTCAAAGGCTTACTTTCAGCCCGGAAGAGGCGTTCCTGCAGGTATCTTTAATAACAGCAAACACCCAGAGACTCTCACACCTTTATTAACAGACCTTGTTTTGTTGTTCTTTTTCCTCCTTGGATACCAGAAGCTTAAGAAGAAATTACCTCAAGAAAAAAAGAAAAGAAATTACCTCATCACCCACACAGGCAGATCTTGACTGTAAAAGCAGTCTTTCTGACAGACACTTCCAGTGCCCAGTGTCCCTGATCAAGGTCAGTTTTACACACCAGCACCCTGACGGGGGAGGTGAGGGGAGAAGCTCGGAGGATAGGTTCCAGGGAGAATTTTTTCATAATCTTCAGAAGGATCATTAAAGTTGGAACTTATGCTTCCCCATGTTAATCATTGAGATTGAAGGGAAGAGTCCTTCTGTTTCTGATGAGAATGCGTGCATGTGTGGGTGCTAAGTCGCTTCAGTCACGTCCGACTCTTTGAGACCCCATGGACTGTAGCCCACCAGGCTCCTCTGTCCGTGGGGATTCTCCAGGCAAGAATACCGGAGTGGGTTGCCGTTCCCTCCTCCAGGGGATCTTCCTGGCCCAGGGACCGAACCTGTGGTTCTTATGACTCCTGCAATGGCAGGCGGGTTCTTTACTGCTGGCGCCACCCGGGAAGCCCTTTGATGAGAATGGTGACCAGGCAAAGGGAAGTCATTTCAGACTCTAGGAAGAAAGCCTGCCTTCTGCCTGCCCTCGTGGTGTCACGTCCACTGATCTGGGTGGACAACGCCAAGCTTTCCCGAATGTCCTCAAAGTGCAGACTCAGGTAGCAGGGATGTTCAAAACGTGTCTGTTAGAGCAAATCCACTGACCTTCCGTGGAGACCCTGCTGTTTCACACTGCCCAGTGTGACTGGGAGAGACTCCTGGATCTCCAGTTAGAAACCTGCCTGGTTTCCAGTTATTTGTCTTTTTGTCCTGCCCTTCATTTTTGATTCTTACCTTTAGATTTGAGTGAGGACTCCTATGCTTTTGGGGTTGAATCATGCCATGTCCTGGAAGACCACTGGCCCTGATCCTCTTCACAAAGTCTGTCTCTGCTCTGGGGAACTGACACTGTCCCTTTCTCCATACCTTCAGCTGAGTCTAGACAAATTTCAAATGCTGGAATAATCAAATGCTGGAGGGTAGGCAGAACTCAGGGTGAAGTGGGGAGTCAGCCTAATGATTTCTTTGTTGGAACGATCCCTTGGGAGCTGATGGGAGTGAAAATCCAATTTAGGGACCACAGTCCTTCCTTGGTGTCTATTCAATTCCATTAGAAATTATCACAGCAAAATCATGGCATCTCAGCATTGAAAGGAGCTGGAGGTGTTATCTCAGCCCAAGCTCAGCATCACACAGGAATCCTCCAGAAGCATCCCAGCTGGCTACTGCCACTCAAATAATCAGACATGTTCTCTGATGGAGTAAAATTAATTAGAGAAGTCTTCCACAGACTAAGTGAAAACTAAAAATCTGCTTATGTTTTAGCTTACATGCACGGATACTAATGCCTGGCATACGTGCCCATAACATTTGTGTGGACTGACCAACTGACTGACTGATTGAATGAATTATAAAATGGAGTAAATTGGCAAAGAGGCAGAAAGGGGAAGGAAGCAAAGTAACTGCAGTGATGAGAAGCAGTGGGAAGGGGTGGGGGAAACCTTTTCCTCTAAGGATTTTTTTCCAGGTTTCATGGAGGGGAGGGGAGGGAGAGGGCTTCCCAAGTAGCACTAGCAGTAAAGAGCCTGCTTGCCAATGCAAGGAGGTGTAAGAGATGAGGGTTTGATCCCTGGGTCGGGAAGATCCCCTGGAGGAGCGCATGGCAACCCACTCCAGTATCTTTGCCTGGAGAATCCCATGGACAGAGGAGCCTGGCGGCCTATAGTCCACAGGGTCACACAGAGTTGGACACAACTGAAGAGACTTAGCACCCACGCAAGGTAGGGAGGGTGGCCTGATTGTCTCAGCGGATGTTTTTCATTCCCTTACAACAGCTCTTCGACTGACCAGCAAAACCCCCAATAATCTAATATATAAGTAATTGCATCAGATTTTACAAAGAAATCCATTTGTGAATTGAATTCAATTACTTATAATTAATATAAAAGTTACTAAAGATAAATATTGCCTATTTTCTGACTTGCTTTCTTAAGACTTTCTCCCACCCTCCCTCCCTCTCTCTCTCTCTCTCACGCGCGCACACACACACACACACACACACACACACACATCCCAGTGCTTACAAATCATTGCTCTTTGGCCTCCTCAGAGGGAGCTAGCTAGACAAACCCGCTAACAGCTACCTTTGCTCTAGCTCAGGCACCCTCCAGCTTTAACTCTTACCCCCAAACAGCTGACCCCAGACCCATTAGGGTAGCCAAGGCCCTCCCCACCCGCCCCCATTCCCACACACCCATCCCTGCTCAGCTAGAACAGTCTGCTCCCTGGCCACAGACAGGCGGCAAACAGGTGCTCCATCTTCTTTGCAGTGTGGGAGAGTTGGGGAGAATTCCCAGGGGTGCAGACTGCAAGCACTCCCTGAAATCTCAAGGTGACGACAGCTCACGCAGCCTTGCAGGACTGCACGAGGTGGCCCTGGACACCACGGGCTCAAATGAGCCGGTGTCTTCCCTGCCCTCTCTCCTTCCCACCCCTTCACTTGCCCTGGAAACAGTTCCCACCCAACGGGCACCACAGCAAACTCTCTCCCCTGCATGTGCCAAGGTGCCTGGTGTCTGAGTCTTCCCTGCAAGACTTCACCCTCCAGCACAGTCCCTTCTGGAGGGCACCGGGATGCGGTGAGGACGGCAGCAAAGGCTGCAGACGCTGGTGCCGAAAATGCTCCTTGTGTTCTGGATCCTTCTGAGATAGGTAAACTCTCCCAGTGGGGGCCCCACCCTCCCCCAGGATCTGGGATTGGGAAACCAGGGGGCATTAGCGCCAAGGGAGAGGGATAGAAGGAAACCACATATTGTTTTTCTGCCAGGAAGGACAGCCAATTCGGATAGCACCAGCCAGATCCTCCCGGCGTTCAGTAATTCAGCTACAAAAAGGCCCTTGGCTTTTTGCTTTTCATTTTGCAGATAATTGTAGCTGTAACTCATCAAACATCTACTAGCTATTCTCTGGTACTTAGACACAGAATTCTCAATGTGGAAAGGATCCTAGACAGGAATCAAGGTTTATGGAGCTCCTCTGCTGCATCTGACCCTCTGCCAGAAGATTTACATCATTCGTCAAATGCGGGCTGTCATTTCCAACCCTGTGAATCAAAATTGATCATTCCTCCTCATCCTCTCTAGGCATTTCGTTGGCCCAAAGATTGCTGGGTACTTTTCACACAGCTCTGTTCTGCAGTGGTTGGGTGTCCTGTCTGTTTCTCCACTCAGGCTGGGAGCTCTCTGAGGGCAGGTCATCATCTTCCCAGGCCCCTCTCAGCTCTGAGCATAGATTCAGATACACAGGGACTCAACAAAGATGCGTGCAGTGGGATTCCTGCCTTCTGCTTTCTGTCCCAAGAAATAGCAATTTATCCTCAGCAAAGGGAGTCTGGCCCTCCATGGGAATGGCTCCCACATATGGGTGCATGCTAAATCACTACAGTTGTATCTGATTCTGTGTAATCCTATGAATGGTAGCCTGCCAGGCTCCTCTGTCCATGGGATTCTCCAGGCAAGAATACTGGAGTGGGTTGTCATGCCCTCCTCCAGGGAATCTTCCCCACTCAGGGATTGAAATTGCATCTCTTATATCTTCTGCATTGGCAGGCGGGTTCTTTACCACTGGCGCCACCTGGGAAGTCCTAGATGGGTTGTATTCAAAGATCTGGTGATACACAGAGACAAGAGTTAGGCTGTGTTCCATGTGTCCTGCAAGGGCCAGCACCAACAGTGTGCAGGGGCCTAAGCCCAAGTCTTATAGGATTGTCCTTCTCTGCCCAACCTGGCCTCAAGACAGGAAGTCACTTGCTTCCTTTGGCTTTAGGGGCCTGGAGTTGCATCTCTACCTGAGCCACACACCTCCCACATGCTGAGTCCAGGAGGCCTTTCCAGGTCTGTCTGGATCTGATGTCAATGTTCAATGTCTTCAGGTCAGTTTCAGCAATGCTGTGCTGGGCTAGTGCTGTGGGGAGCTGGAGCTGGCCTCTACTCACAAGAGCCCAGTGTTAATATTCCGGAATTTTGCAAGCCAAGTTGCCATTATGTTGTGAGTTTGAAATCAGTCACGCTGGCAGTATTTACACCACAGAAATTGGCAGATGATACAAAACCAGGACTTCCGCCCATTAAGAACCAGTGATTAAACATGAAACATACACATCTTGGAAGTTCGTTTTCCTCTCTGGGCCCAAAGGGAACATTCTCAGTAGCACCCTTAGAATAAGGGTGCATCCAGTGCTCACTGGATGTCTGAGCCCCCCAAAAGACAACCCCCAAAAGTCACACGTACTTGGTTGGGTCCTCCTCACCCTCATCCAGGGCCTCTGGGGCTCCACTTCTCTGCCTGGAGTCCCTGTGAGCAAGAACCAAGTCCCTTCTGCCTTTGATCTCACACAGCTCAGCTGAGCTGAAGACTCACAGCAAGTGTGTATGCTCCCTGACTCGGCCATGAGGCAATTCCTGTCTGCAAATCTGTCTCATCCAGGAAAAGGAAGAAGAGTTTTAGGGCACCTCAGGATTCACCACCCTGATTTACTCATGGTGTTCCCCACAAAGAGGCGAGTCTGTTCCCATGGGATGAGTGGCGAGCCAGGAGGTCGTAGCCATGAGCACCCCTTCCTTGGGGCCCATCCTTGTCACCCTTGAGCCGAGGTGACTGAGGCCTTATTTCTGACACAACATCTTCTTGTGTTACATTTGATTGTGACCACTGAAGACAAGTCAATGACACCTTTTTAAGATACAGAACTGACCTGTCAATATCCAAACCCAGATATCCTACCCCATGTGTGGGATTTTGTGTGGTTGAGTTTTGTTTGTTGTTATCCCCGGACTTGGGAGAGACCTCCAGAAAAGCAAAGATGGGGGACTTCAGTGGGCTCCAACCAGAGACCAGGACAAAAGCAAATCCAAAGGAACAGCGGGATCTCCAGGCTCAGAGGAGCTTCGGGAGAGGGATTAATTCCTGCAGGGCAAGCCTTCCTTCCAGCAGGAACAGCTTCCAAAGCTAACAACATTTCCCCGAACGCCTGCCTGACAGGGTGACCTAAGTCCAGTTCAAAAATGCATCTGAAGAATTGAAGGCAACAACTTTGATAATTTTATTCAGAACTGGAAAAAAGTGACCTTGGGCTAAGACTCCTCCAGCCCAAAGGAACGATTAAAGTGCACGTGTTATTGCTGTTATTTAATCTGCTATACCAGCACCCAAGAGAATAGAACAATTCCTCCTTTCAAACTTCCTCAGACTCCTCCCATCACAGAACCTTCTGGGATGGAGCGATTTGGACTTAAAAATGCTAGCTGTTCCTGCTCATTATGTTCCAGTAGAATGCTACTTTTCAGAGCCCAAGTCCCATCTCCTGCTTTTTGCTCTGACAGCCGTGGATCGCGCAGATCACATGGACAAAGCAGGGTTGCATAAGTTCTTCTTGGTGTTAAAGTTGAAAATAAAAATGATTGGGCACCACTCTGCCTTTGACTCAGCTCAGAGAATAAGAGTCAGATGCTTTCTTTAATTTTCAGGTGCACTCAGGCTGCAAGCGCCCTGCAGGTATGTTTGAAAAACCCTTTTGAAAGGATCTGGGACTCCCCTGGTAGCCCAGTGGTTAATGATCCACCTGCCAATTCAGGGGACACGGGTTCAATCCCTGGCTGGGGAACTAAGATTCCACATTCTACGGAGCAACTAATCCCATGTGCTGCAACTACTGAAGCCTGGGACCCACAACAAGAGAAGCTACTGCAATAAGAAGCCCAAACATGGCAACTAGAGAATTACCCCTGATCGTCACAACTAGAGGAATCCTATGTGTAGCAGTGAAGACAGAACAAAGCCAAAAAATAACAAATAAATAAATTTTAAAATAAAATAAAAATGGCAAGAAAGTTAAACTTAAAAAAAGAGAGGATTACATGCCCCGCGGTGTCTCTTGGGTACATCTAAGCCACGGCTCTCCAGCTCTGGTAAAGCATCCTTGATATATGCTTTCTCCTTATCTGTGCACACACCTGACATGCGCGCCTAAACTGTCCTCACGACACCTGCAAGAGTGATAAATCATCCACTCTCAGAGACGTGTTCAATATTTGTCACATTTCTCAACCTACCTTTGGTTTGAAGCTTTCAGAGGGGTTGTTCAACTTCCTCACATAAGTGGACACAAGGTTTATACCTTCCAGGCTGATTTGTTGCCCTCTGCAAGATTTTCCATCACAATGCAAATTTTTGGACATTTGAATCAATTTTTTGATTATTTTTTCCTAATGTAATGTTTCCATTTCTAGTCACTGACTTGAAAAAGTAACACTGCATTTTTACTGTTAAGTTTTACTCTATATACAATACATATATATTTGCTATTATCTATGCTTCTCCTTAATTTAAACCTTTAATAACTTAAATCAACTTGCTTATTCATGTGTACAATGTGTTCAGGCTGTGTACCAGACAGGGAATTCGGGAAAATATAAACTCCATTATTTGGGCTCAAGGAATGCCCAACTGTGTTCAATGAATAATACAAAATAGCATAAAATACAGTCCTAAGAAACCTGTATGCAGGTCAAGAAACAACAGTTAGAATCGGACATGGAACAATGGACTGGTTCAAAATTGGGAAAGAAGTACGTCAAGGCTGTATATTGTCACCCTGCTTATTTGACTTATGTGCAGAGTACATCATGTGAAACGCTGGGCTGGGTGAATCACAAGCGGGAATCAAGATTGCTGGGAGAAATATCAGTAACCTTAGACATGCAGATGATAATACTTTAATAGCAGAAAGCAAAAAGAAACTAAAGAGCTTCTTGACAAAGGTGAAAGAGGAGAGTGAAAAAGCTGGCTTAAAACTCAACATTCAAAAAACTAAGATCATGACATCCAGTCCTAACACTTCATGACAAATAGATGGGGAAAAAGTAGAAACAGTGACAGATTTTATTTTCTTGGGCTCCAAAACATTGTGAACAGCGACTGCAGCCATGAAATTAAGGAATCTTCTTGCTCCTTGGAAGAAAAACTATGACAAACCTAGACAGCATATTAAAAAGTCATCACTTTGCTGACATATGTTCATATAGTCAAAGCTATGGTTTTTCTAGTAGTCATGTACAGATGTGAGAGTTGGACCATAAAGAAGGCTGAGTACCTAAGAATTGGTGCTTTCGAGTTGTGGTGTTGGTGATGACTCTTGAGAGTCCCTTGGACTGCAAGGAGATCAAACCAGTCAATCCTAAAGGAAATCAATCCTGAATATTCACTGGAAGGACTGATGCTGAAGCTGAAGCTCCAATACTTTGGCCACCTGATGCAAAGAACTGACTCACTGAAGAAGATGAGATCACTCTGATGCTGAGAAAGATTGAGGTCAGGAGAGGATGAGACGGTTGGATGGCATCACCGATTCAATGTACATGAGTTTGAGCAAATTCCAGGGGATACTGAAGGACAGGGAAGCCTGGTGTGCTGCAGTCACAGAATCAGACACGACTGGGACCGAACAATAGCAACAGTGCTAGATCAGCAGGATACATGAGCCAGCCGCTCAGGAACCATGTTTACAGCCTTCAAATCTCCAGAAAAACAGGATTCCCACCACAAAACTGGCCCAACATAGAGGATGGATGACAGCCAGATTCTTAACTAGCAACTGTTTCATAAGAGAACTGGAATGACCTCTTGCAGGACAAGTTAAAAAACTTCATATAAAGAACCCTGTGGAAAACATAAACTGATCCTTTTACCAGCCCTAACATGGAGAGCCTCTGTCCCGGGCATTTCTAGGGTAAGATGGAGGAGAGAGACCCATCTGACTCATAAAAAAGAAGAGCCTTCACTCACCTTGGGTGCACCCGGTCCCAGAGCAATGGGCCTTGGCTCTGTCTCACCTAGTTCCAAGGGGTTCATTTCACAAAAACTTACAATAGTCCTCAGACTGTATCAGCCTCCCACTCTCATCCCAGTACCATAGCCGTCCACATCTCCTGAGAGTTGACAGGCACATTATCAGGAAGAAAGGGAAGAGCAAGCCTTGACCCCAATTCAACCTTGGAGATCATCCTCCCAAGAGTTCTCAGCATCTTTTGACAAATGGCACCATCCAGAGCCCTGGAGATGTAACAATGGCTCCAGGCCAGCTTTCCTTGCTCTTTTAGCAGCAGACACTTTCACTTAGATCTTCCCCTATGAGCAGGTTCGGTCAAACAGGTGAATCCCAAATTACATAAATCCAGTAGGTGCAATTTAAGGAGTGTGGGGGGGAAGCAAACATTTTACAGTAAGAGAGAGAACACATTATCATCGTGATTAATATAGGATAAAATTTAGAGTATCTGATACTGGGGGGGATGGGGGGAAATTATTTAAAATAATTTGAAATTCATATCCCTTCTTCTAAGTGAGGTTGTTGTTGTTAAGTCGCTAAGTCATTTTCAACTCTTTGCAACTCCATAGACTCCATAGTTAGGGCTTCCCAGGTGGTGCTACGGGTAAAGAACCCACCTGCCAATGCAGGAGACATAAGAGACATGGGTTTGATCCCTGGGTTGGGAAGATCCCCTGGAGAAGGGAAAGGCAACCCATTCCAGTATTCTTGCCTGGAGAATCCCATGGACAGAGGAACCTGGCAAGATACAGTTTGTGGGATTGCAAAGAGCCAGACATGACTGAAGTAACTTAGCACGCACTCACACACGGACTCCACAGTGAGCTCCCAATTCCATTTACAGTCAACCTCAATTCATTGACTTAGGTGTCAAGACTTGACAGTAGTCTCCACAAGGTTGTCGTATCTGTGTCTGTAAGCTGAATGACTTTGCCCAAATTACTTAACCTCTCTGGTACTGTTTCCTTCACCCTAAAGATGAAGCTGTGATTTTTAGGTTCTCTTCCAACTCTCAAAATTTTAAATTCTATGACTACACTACACAGGAATAGCCTTACCCTTAAATAACTGTTCTCTATATAGGGAATAACTTCTGTAGGTAGTAACCTCCAGCATCCCAAGAAATGCACAGAGCAATGTGCAGTAGGCTGGGACAGACTCCTCCAGGGAACTTAAAAGGAGTCTTCCAGAATGGCCAGGGTGATCCACTCACACCAGCCTTATAGTCATGCTTGACCCAAAAAGAGCCACACCGTCTACAGGGATGAGGAACTCTGAAAAAGTAGGGCAGTGATGGAAACTGTACGATGTTTAGACACAGCTGGATGGGATTTCAGGAAGCGAAGAGTCAAATGACAAGGTGACTGTCATGCTGTCAGCACATTATTCTTGCAATGCTTGGGTTTCTGGACACCAAGTGTTCAAACTGCCCCAAGGATTTGGAAGATGGGGTTGGGAGGAGAAGCAGAAGAGGGAGGGAAGGGTGAGGTGCCTGCGTGTGGAGTGACAAGTTACCCTGACACTCACCTGAGCCCCTGAATGAGGCATTGTTTGTGCTCCTGGTAACCAGAGCTTCTCTGATGTGTCATGTACAGTAAGGGCTTCTCCACCCTTCCCGCTGGGCCTGCAGGGCGTGTAGGATGTGTTGAAACAATTCTAGGCTCAAGAAGATGGCTCACTAGCCACCGAAGTTGGCACCCAGACACTGCCCTGGGCCTCAGGCAGCTCGGGAGTTCTGCTGTGTCAGGGACCCAGCGCTATGGTCTTCTTGTCTTCCAAAAAGGCTGTGGCAAGCTGGCTGGTGTGAAACGGAGGAGCTCTAGGTGGCACGGACCTTTTGCCTGTATCCCTGAGGGATGGACACAGAAGATGCTCTGGGAGCTCCAGCTTCGGGACCTGACACCTGTGGACATTGCCTAATCCAGAAAGCAAAAGAACTACATTTGTTCAGCAGGGGAAGTGACCTCTGCTCATCTTGGGTGTAGAGATTGCCTGTTGCATCCATCTGAACACAGTGGCACCTAGGGGGCCATGTGCATGCACACACAGACACACACAAGTGCCCACCCCTCAGCCATCCCCTCTGCTGTGACCAAAGTGCCCCGGGCTCCCAGAGAATGTGAGAATGTGCTCTGCTTTCTGCCAGGGTGACAGTGGGTGGAACCAGATGGATCAAGTGCTGCAGAAATGGTCCCAGTTTGACACGAAAGTTGCTGAATGTGCTACTGGTACCAACGCAGGGCGGAGGCTTCCCTAGTGGCTCAGCAGTAAAGAATCCACCTGCCGTGCAGGAGCCCCAGGCAATGCGGGTTCGATCCCCGGTGGGGAAGATCCCCTGGAGGAGGGCATGGAAACCCACTCCAGTATTCTTGCCTGGAGAATCCTAAGGACAGAGGAACCTGGCGGGCTACAGTCCATAGCGTTGCAAAGAGATACGACTCAGCAACTCAGCACTCATGCCCCGAAGCAGGGGATTTCAGCCTCCGTTCCAGTGGCCAGAGCACAAACCCCACCCCTGGATCCAAATCCTTGTGGGGTCTCTGAGCACAGGTCCCTGATAACTCCACCCTGAACAGAAATGAAGCCCATGCCTGTCTCTGGGCTCTGGTCACCCCTGCAGGTAAAGGCAGGTTGGGTGGGGCCCCTTGGAGGAGGCTCCCTGAAGAACACCTGTTCTGAGAAATGGTTAGGATGACTCACCACATGGCACTCTTCCCTTGGACTCAGCCCTGACTCTGTGCCTAGGCGGCTCAGAGCAATCAAGAGGGTGGCTCTTGGGTGAGTCATAAAGCAAGAGGCTGACCATTTACACTCCTGGGGGAGGAGAGTCCCAAGACCTTTCCAGAAAGAAGCAGGCAGGACCAATTTCTATTCACTCTTTCTCCTTCTGGATTCTGTTTGCCTGTGGTGATGACGGCAAGTGCTAATACGCTTTTCACTGCTTGTAAAACTATTGTTGAAAGTTTCTGAGCCATGTTCAATGAGAAGAGTTAAACTAAGAAGGCCACACAGTTTGTTTTTCAACATAAATGATCAGATTATACAACTGACAATCTAAATCTGTACCATTCAATATGGCAGCCACTAGCCACACGTGACCCTTTAGGTAGGTAAGTAGGTTTAGTTGCTCAGTCGTTTCCACCTCCCTGTGACCCCATGGACTGTAGCCCGCCAGGCTCCTCTGTCCATGGGATTTCCCAGGCAAGAATACTGGAATGGGTTGCCATTTCCCTCTCCAGGAGATCTTCCTGGCTCAGGGATTGAACCCAGGTCTCCTGCATTGCAGGCAGACTCTTTACTGACCCCATTTCAATCAAATTCATTGAAATTTAAAATGCAGTTCCCCAGTCACACCAGCTGTATTTCAAGTGCTCACATGTGGCTAGTGGCTGCAGTAATAGACAGCAAGCTACAGAGCAGCTCCACCACCACGGAAATTCCTGTTGGATAAGACCTGATCTGAACACATGGCAAGTGTTAGATTCAGTTAGCCACTCATTCATCTGTTTATTCAACAAATATTTATGGAGGGTTGGCTTTGCTTCAGGAGAACCAAGAGAAAGACCAGGTGGTGTCTGTGCTCCAGGACTTTGATGGGCACACACACGGGTAATCATAGCTATGTACCTTTTTCATCCCGGGAATAAAACAAGCCTAAGACAAGTGAAGAGAACTCTTAAAAAGGTCAGCTTTAGGGCAGAAGAGCAGGGGAGGGAGTCAACTGGGTGAGCTTATAAATCTTTCATTCAACACCTGCTTGCAGATGTGTGGGTGGTAAGTTAGCTTAGACTTGAGTAACAGGTGTCATAGCCACAGAGCGAGAAAACCAAGGAAAGACGGCCCAGACCCAGAATTCTCCTAGGAGAACTCCTGACTGTGCCTTTTAAAGAGGGCAGCTTTGTGAATGAGCTGGCGGGGGAGACGGCCATTTCTCACGCCATTTTATCCTAACCAAAGGGCACGGGTAAGCTAAGTTTGCCATACACCTCCTGGAATTCCTGAACACCCAACTTCCCTCCACACTGCTGAGAAAGTGGTGAGCAACCAGCTGGCTTTCTCTCCAGCACAGCTGCTCCTTGTTTGAAGGATTTTCACTGAGTGATTTTAAATGTTTTTACAAGGTGTTCAAATTGGGCAACCGCATTTGATATGCAGAGTCTGGGAAAGCGATCACAAGGCACCAAGAGTGACTGGTTCCCACAGAACTTTTCAGGGAGGGGACGTCTAAGGAAGAAAGACACCGGAGTAAAGGGCAGACCCTGGCTTTAGTCACTCGAAATACCACCTGAAAAGGATGACTTGAGCAGGAAAAAGCACATGGAAAAATGCAGGAAGCTGAATCAGAGCTCCCAGGAAGATGAGGAGGTTATTTTTCAACCCTGAGGGAGTTGTAATAAGTTACAGTTGGGTGATATGGTGCAGCCGTCCTCCAAAGACACTTTTGAATTTGTTTTGGGAGAATGTCTTTTCACACTTGGGGATCACTAGAGATGGTTTGTGAGTCACAAGTCCAGGTGCTAGGTTTCTCTGGGCAGCCATGCTACAGAATAACTATTATGAAAGATTATGGAAACAGGAATTCTATTTTTTTTTTATTATTATGTTTTGAGTAAGGTATGTATTCTCATGATTCAAAATTCAGCAAAAGTATGAAAAGGTTCAGGGTGAGAAGTCTCTCCCCACCCCTACCCCCTGCCTGCCTGGTCCTTACACCTCTCCTACCTCCACCTGGACAGCCATTTAGAATCCATCCCAAGCTCCTTTCTGTTTTGACAGGAAAATACAAATTATGTTTTAATTTCTCCCTCTCCCTCATCACCATTTCACACAAAACGTACCAACTATATACACTGGTCTCGCCTGCTCGCTTCAGTCATGTCTGACTCTGTGCGACCCTATGGACTATGGCCTGCCGGGCTCTTCTGTCCATGGGATTCTCCAGGCAAGAATACTGGAGTGGGTTGCCACACCCTCCTCCAGGGAATCTTCCCAACCCAGGATTGAACCTGGCTCTCTTACATCTCCTGCATTGGCAGGTGTGTTCTTTACCACCAGTACCACTGGGAAAAGCCTATACACGGGTCTATCTTTTGCTTAACCATTTAATAACTGTCTTGGATGTCTTGGAATTCTTCTCTGTTGGGGTAGAGAGCACAGGTCATTGTTTTTCACAGTTGCATGGTTCAATGGTTGCAGGAAGGGGAAACCCCCTTCCAGGGCCCCAAGAGTGGGCTTTTATCAAACACTCAGAAATGAATTGTCCAAGGAGATATATGTGCTGAAAAAGCAAAAGACTCTATTGGCAAGGAGTGGCCAGGTGGGAAGCAGCAGGATAAGGGAACCCAGGAAAACTGCTCAGACGTGTGACTTGCAGTCTTGGGCTTTATGGTGATGGGGTTAGTTTCTGGGTTGTCTCTGGCCAATCATTCTGACTCAGGGTCCTTCCTGGTGGTGCTCGCATCACTTAACCAAGATGGATTCCAGCGTGAGGGTTTCTGGGAAGTTGGCAGGATGTATGGTCTGCTCCTTCCTCCTTTTGGCCGCTCCAAGTTCTCCAGGTTAGTTTTTGGTGGCAGCATTGCATTCTTCATCAGGCCCTCCTGCTGTGAGACAACTCAGATAAGTGGTTATTATCATGCCTGACCAAGGAGTACAATTTTGTCAATGGTTCCCTAACAAGACATCATCAATTTAATGGTACCCTATTGATGGACACTTAGCTGCTTCCCGTATGTACCATTTCAACAATGCTGTAGTTAGTTACCCTGAATATACATTATTTCACATGTATGTAGTACATTTCTATAGTAAAATCCCAGAATCAGAGGTCGAAGGGTATAAGCATTTATAATTTAGGTGGATATAGCCAAATTGCCCTCCATGGAGTTTTGCAAATTTACACTTATACCAGCAAGGATCCTGGGTGCCAACAGAATGAATTATCAAATTCTGGGATTTCTGCCAATACAATAGGTGAAAATGGAATCTCAGTAAGAATTAATTTGCATTTCTCCTATTATGAGTGAGCTCAAACATCTTTTATGTGTTTAAGAGACATTTGTGTTTGCTTTTCTATGAACTGTCTGAGGGTATCTTTTGCTCGTTCTTCTCTGGAATTATTGGTTATTTTTAAAAGTCAATTACTTATTAATTTTTCTCATCAACTGTATTATCAATTTCAAACTCTTTACTTCTCAAGGACACTAGCCCTTTGTGATAGGAGAAACAAAGAACATAAACACAGAGCTAATCAGGAACGCTCTTGCCCACAGGTGTTTTCATGATTTCCCATAAAATTCTCATCAAGGCAAGGCCTTCCCTGCCCACCCCTATACTCCTCCCTGCTATGCCCGGCCCTGTCTCCTCAGGTCACAGCAGGTTTCTGACTGTCCCTCGCTCATTGATTTTCTTCCTTGAGGCCTTTGTACTAGCTGTTTCCTCTTCCTGGAATGACATTTTCCCTTTGTCCTCCTGGTAAATTCCTCCTCACGTCCTCAAGGCCTGTGGCAACTTCTCCCACAAAGAGCGAGTGGGGAGAGGGGAGAGTGACAATGTGAGGCTCTGAGATTCTTCCTTTAACTCAGAGTGACTGGGGGGGGTCGGGGGGCAGGCTGGGCAAACACCTGGAGAGCAATGTGAGTCAAGACAAGACATGGGGTCAGTGGGAGGCCCTGTGAGCGGCAGAGACTTATGAGGCCTGAGGACGGACCATCAGGAAGCGTCTGCAGGGCAGGGCTCGTGGAGGGGGAGCCTGGCGGTCGTAAATCCTCATGGGGCGTGAGGCCTGGGCCTATGCGTTCGGTGGATTATGCTTTCTGAAGAGACCAGAGGACAGAGAGCAGAGAACTGGGAAGGTCGGGGTATGAACACCAGGAATTCAGGACAAGGCTAAAGAATCTCTCAGGGGATTGTAAGTAGAGCAATTTCAACTGGAAACCTAGGCACCCTGACCTAACCTGGAAGTCCCCACACTTCCAGGAACCCACAAGGAGAAAAGGAATGAGTGATAGCTCAGCCTCTGGCAAGAAGAGTAACTAAAGGAAAATATTAAGAAAGACAGAAAGTTCTGCGAGTGCAGACTCGGGGCAGCCAGAGATTGTGAGAGAGGTGGGAGAGCCTGGGAGGAGACTCAGGAAATACTTTAACCCTAAACCACACAGCGCAAGTCCCAGCCGCTGTCCGTCCCATCCAGTGTGTGTCCAGATTCACCACAGTCTGAAAGAAGAGTTTCCTGGCTGCCAAATCGGCCTCCTGGCTGAGCTGTGCTTCAGGGCAGACAACTGGGGGATTGGCGGGTACCGCGAGGAAAGGAAAGGGGTCAGATGAAAAAACCTGGGACTCAGCCTTTGCAGGGCCTCCCTGGTATCTCAGACGGTAAAGAATCTGCCTGCAAGGCAGGAGACGTGGTGCCAATCTCTGGGTTGGGAAGACCCCCTGGAGGAGGGCATGGCAACCCACTGCAGTATTCTTGCCTGGAGAATCCCCATGGACAGAGGAGCCTGGCGGGCTACAGTCCATGGGGTCGCAAAGAGTCGGACACGACTGAGCGACTAAGCACTGCACAGCATAGCCTTTGCAAGAGAAGGGCCCCTAGCTAATCTCCTGGGGAGTGCCTTCAATCAGCCAGGAGAAGTCATAGCAAGAGCTCAGATGCACCGTCTCATTGGAGGCTGCCCTAGGAGCAGCTGTTCAGTACAGCCCACTCTGAGTCTCCCCCATACACTTCCTCATGTATTCACTCGATCTATTTGTTTGGGGGGCATCTACTTCATGTTGAGGGCTTCCCTCTTTACCTCAGTGGTAAAGAATCTGCCTGCCAATGCAGGAGACGCAGTAGGCTCAGGTTCAATCCCTGTGTCGAAGATATTCCCTGGATCTTCTCCAGGGAAGGTCCCCTGGAGAAACAAATGGCAACCCCCTCCAATATTCTTGCCGGGATAACCCCATGGACAGAAGAGCCTGGTGGGCTACAGTCCATGGGGTCGCAAAGAGTCGGACACAACTGAGTGACTGAGCATAAGGGAGCTCTTTATATTGAGCACTTTGCCAAGAGACATAAGGATGAGTGAAGCACCGCCTGCCCCATCACTGTGGTCCAGTGGGAGAGATGGACGCATATACCAGCCAGGGTCACATGTGCTCAGATGAAAATGACCAGTGGGGCTTGCAGAGGTGCAGAGAGCAGGGCCAGGCCCAGATTTGGGGTGTTTGGAAGGCTTCCTAGCAAAAAAAAAGGACTCTTCAACTGATTAGGGTCCCTCAGAGAATGACCTATCTGTGAGAGGCCCCTGGGTGCATGTGTCCCGGGGTGGAGTGGAACGCTTTCCTGCAGTACAGAAGGAGCCTTGAGTTAACATGTTGGTGTGTGTTCAGTCGCTCAGTCGTGTCCAACCATTTTGCGACCCTATAGACTGTAGCCCACCAGGCTACTCCGTCCATGGGCTTCTCTGGGCAAGAATACTGGAGTGGGTTGCCATTCCCTCCTCCAGGGGATCGTCCCAACCCAGGGATTGAACGAGTCTCCTGTGTCTCTTGCATTGTAGGTGGATTCTTTACCCACTGAGACACCAGGTAAAGGAAGAGACTTTAGGAAACCAGAGAGATCAAGGCTTTCTTCCTCCTGATTATTCTGACCCAGCAGTCAAATTCCTACACAACTATACCTCAGAAGGAATGCATGTGCAAATTCTAAGCCCAGGATAGAAGCCCTGCCTAATAGAATCCATGCTCACTCTTTTATTACTGATTTTTGTATCAGCTCTTAGCTGAGGGTCAGCATTTTCAGCTACAATCTTCTGCATTGAACTCCTCTTCCCCTGTCTAACTCCTTTAAGGATCTCAAATCTTCCAAGAAGCCTTATTCAATATTTATATGGTCTGGATACAGTGAGGCTGCTTTGGTCTGCAGTGAGTGAGAACTGGAGATCATCAGAGCCTGGCCCTCAACAGCTTTCTCTTAGCTGCTGTTCCCAAGTGGCCCCTTCCCCAGGGGCCCCCAGAAGCCCTGCAGGTAAAAGGACATCTCTCTGTTCAGTCTTTGCTTCCACCTGGCACAAGTAGAGATCCTCCATTCCCTTTCAGGGCGGAGGAAAGTGTTCTGCGGTATTCTTATTTTAAACCCAGAAATTCAGACTTCATTTTCTTTTTCCTGCCTTCATTTTTTATTGTAAGCAGTTAGCAGAAGCAAGAGGTCAATAAACCCTCGACGGACAGCACAAGAAGGAAAGTGGATACGGGTTGTGGTGGTTTAGTCGCTAAGTCGTGTCCAACTATTTGCTATCCATGGACTACAGCACGCCAGGCCTCCCTGTC
Source organism: Dama dama (assembly GCF_033118175.1). Taxonomy (NCBI): domain Eukaryota; kingdom Metazoa; phylum Chordata; class Mammalia; order Artiodactyla; family Cervidae; genus Dama; species Dama dama. Next base: position 61,436,934 of record NC_083701.1, read on the forward strand.
CTTCACGAACTCCCGGAACCTGCTAAAACTCATGTCCATCAAGTTGATGATGCCATCCAACCAGCTCAGCCTCCGTCCTCCCCTTCTCTTCCTGCCTTCAATCTTTCCCAGTACCAGGGTCTTTTCTAAAGAGTTGGCTCTTCGCATCAGCTGGCCAAACTATTGGTGGATACCGGTTGGAACTGCTCTTTTTCCCTTTGCAACTTAGAATTCCCGAGGCCAGGCTGCCTGTTTTCTTTCATCGGAGGAATAGATGAGATGGTGGAACCCGTGATGTTTATTCTCTCCTCCATCAGGATGCTAAGGAATGAAAGCACATCTGGGCTTGCTGCCTGGGTCTTCAGTGAGCAGTGAAGGCCGGTGTAGACATCTGTGCTGATTGGCCTCCAGCACAAGTGTCTGGGGTAAATTACTCTAACCCCATTGCTGTTGTTTTAGCTTCCCAGTCTAGCTACAGAAAGGATACTGCTATCGCAGCCACATCCGGGAGAGCCCTTCTAGGTCAGCTAGCTGTGGGACAGCATCAGCAGCTGGGCCTCCTAGAAGGATGGGAGGCTTTTTGCCAGTGAAGGGCCTGCTTCTCTAACATCTTGGAGAAGTAACAGGGTAGCATCAAAAGTATAGGTCAGAGTTGGTAAATAGAGCAGAGCTATATTTACTCTCTCCTCTCTCAGGCAGACAGCACTACTAATCAATCATAATACTGTTCCTTCTGAAAATATGTACCATCCCGGGAGCCATAGTTACTGACACAGATCCTTGGGCTGCAGAGAAACTGAACGCATTGATCTCCTTTCCCAGGAAGTTTGTATGCTATGCTCAGTCACTTCAGTTGTGTCCGACTCTTAGAGACCCCTGGACCCTAGCCCACCAGGCTCCTCTGTCCACGGGATTCTCCAGGCAAGAATTACTGGAGTGCGTTGCTGTGCCCTCCTCTGGGGGATCTTCCCAACACAGGGATCGAACCCACGTCTCTTACTTCTCCTGCATTGGTAGATGGGTTCTTTACCTCTATTCCAACTAGGAAACGCTCCCAGGAAGGTTAGAGTTTATCACTAACATCTGAAATGGTCCTTTGCTGACACTTTTATAATTAAGAGCTCAAGAGAATGCATTATTTTCTCCTTGGGAGAAAATCATTGAACTGCTGGTTTATGGGGTGACTCATGGCAGGCAAAAGCCTGGATGGGGGGGCCTTCTTTCCAGGGAAGAGCCCAGAAGGTAACAAACCTTGTCCAGGAGGACCTGAGATCAGATGGCAGGATTTCCCACATCTTGTAGTATACAGAGACAACCAAGTATTTCCCACAACCAACTGGGGCATGGAAGCAGCTAAGAGAAACAGGACCTGGGAGGTATGAGGCCCCCAGAATTGACTGTGTATGTTACTCTCAGAAAGATGCCCAAAATAGATATTAGAATCTGCCTACAATGCAGGAGACTGCCTGCAATAAAGGAGATGTGGGTTCCATCCCTGGGTCAGGAAGATCCCCTGGAGAAGGGAATGGCAACCCACTCCAGTATTCTTGCCTGGGAAATCTCATGGACAGAGGATCCTGGCGGGCTACATTCCATGGGCTCGAAAGAGACAGGCGTGACTTAGTGGCTAAACCACCATAACAAATAGAGAATTTTAGATTACTGATATCTTTAAGCTTGTATCCTTAGAACTCAGCTAAATGAAGCATGAATTCATCAAGCCCCTGTTCTCAAGGGCCCACAGTTATCTGGGGGACAGAGAAGCAAACAAGCCATTAGGATGTGATGTTTTCAGTGGAAAGGGTTTAAATGATGCAGAAGCTCTTTGTGCAGAAAACCATTTTGTGAGAGTTCTGCCATCTCTCTCTCTCCAATCTCACCTTTGGGACATGTGTTAGTTATCTGTTGCTGTGTAACAGATTACCTCAAAACTCAATGGCTTAAAACAATGAACACTTATGATCTCGAAAAGTTGCCATGAGATAGGAATTTGGGTATGGCTTGGCTGGGTGGTTCTGGCTCAAGGCCTCTCAGAATGTTGTAGTCAAAACATTGCCAAGACAGGAGGCCTCCCTGGTGGACCAGTGGCTAAGACTTTGAGCTCCCACTGCAGCAGGCCTGGGTTCGATCCCTGGTCAGGGAACAAGATCCCACATGCCAGGGAACAAGATCCCACATGCCACAATGAAGATCAAAAATCCTGTGTGTCACAACTAAGATGTGGCGTGGCCAAATAATAACTAAAGATATTAAAAACAGCAACATCGCCAGGGCTGAGGTCTGTTTGAGGTTTGACTTGGGTGGGAGCATCCCGGTGGCTCCCTCACAGAACGGTCACAGGCCAGTTGTCGGCGGGAGGCCCGAGTTTCTCAGTATACGGACATCTCCACAGGGCTACTTGAGTGTACTCATAGCATGGCTGCTGGCTGCCTCCAGAGTAAAGGAAGAGAAAGGAAAGAAACCACATTCTGTTCACCAGGAGACACTAAGTCCAGGCCACAATCTAGAGGAGAGAATTAAACTCTAGCTCTGGAAAGGAAGAGTATAAAGCAATTCATGGACGTATTTTAAAGTCACCAAAGGCCATGAAGGAAATTAGATTCCTGAACTGCTGCCACGGTCCTGTTCCCCCAAATGTGGTGGGTGATTATGGGCTCAGTGATAATCCCATCACAGGAGGAAGATCCACTTGACATGACTGGAACTGGGAACCAGACGCAGTCAGGAAAGGTTAGGGGTACCTAAACCGAAGAGCAAAGGCAAAGTTGTGTCACTCCTGGGATGGGGCTCTCGGGAGACCAGCACAGGGGAAGGGGCAGGAGCCAGGTATAAGCTGTTGCTGCTGCTGCCAAGTCGCTTCAGTCGTGTCTGACTCTGTGCGACCCCATAGACGGCAGCCCACAAGGCTCCCCCATCCCTGGGATTCCCCAGGCAAGAATACTGGAATGGGTTGCCATTTCCTTCTCCAATGCATGAAAGTGAAAAGTGAAAGTGAAGTCACTCAGTCGTGTCCGACTCCTGGCGACCCCATGGACTGCAGCCTACCAGGCTCCTCCGTCCATGGGATTTTCCAGGCAAGAGTACTGGAGTGGGGTGCCATTGCCTTCTCCACAGGTATAAGCAGGGTTCACCAAAGTCCAAGGGGCCTCTTTAACAGGAGGATCCAGGAGGGACAGGGAAGTATCCAGAGGTCTAGCCACAGGGGCTGAGACCCAGGCCCGTGGCAGAGCAGGACTGCCCACTGGGCACCCTAAGCATGAGCTTAGAGACCCAGCCCACCAGGGGCCTCTCACAAAACGAGAAGATGTTCTGCTTCAGCCAGAGCTGAATCAAAATTTGGCAATCCAAACACTCCAAGTCATTAAAATTTCAACACTTGTGTAAGTCTGTGTTTTAAGAGCTGGTATATTTTTTTCCTATTTTTTATTTAAAATAAAAAAAAAATGTTTTTAAAGTGTTTTGTTGGTTTCTGCCATGCAACAAGACAAATCAGCCATAAATATATATAGATCCCTTCCCTCCCCAGCCTCCCTCCCCTCTCCTCATCTCATCTCTCCAGGCCATCATGGAGGGCTAGACTGGGCTCCTTGTGCTATATAGCAACTTCTCGCCAGCTATCCATCTTACACTCGATAGTGTATATATGTTGAAATTCCTTTCTCCATTCATCCCACTCTCTCCCTCCCCCACTGTGTCCGCAAGTCCATTTTCTACATCTGTGTCTCCATTCCTTCCCTGAAAATAAGTTCATCAATATCATGTTTTCTACATTCCATATATATGCATTAATAAACTATATTTGTTTTTCTCTTTCTGACTTACTTCACTCTATGTAACAGGAAGATCTGGTGTATTTTTAGATTTGAAATATATAGTCAATCCTAAAGGAAATCAGTCCTGAATATTCATTGGAAGGACTGATGCTGAAGTTGAAACTCCAATACTTTGGCCACCTGATGGGAAGAACTGACTTATTGGAAAAGACCCTGATGCTGGGAAAGATTGAGGGCAGGAGGAGAAGGGGATGACAGAGGATGAGATGATTGGATGGCATCAGCAACTTAATGGACACGAATTTCAGTAAGTTCCGGGAGTTGGTGATGGACAGGGAAGCCTGGGGTGCTGCAGTCCATGGGGTTGCAAAGAGTCGGACACGACTGAGCAACTGAATTCAACTGAAATGAATGGGGATGGGGATGCTCCAGAGGGGTCTCTAAAACAAGATTGACCAATCAGCATGTCATAGTGCACTGAGGGACTTTTCACTGGAGGGCAGGGCCCTCACCAGGGATATGCCACTGGTGACCAGCACAAAGAACCTGGCACAGGGAGCAGGTGGGGGCTGGAATCCACCTGTCCACCGAGTCGGGCATCCAGCCGGCAGGAGAGGACACATTTGTGTATTTTCTAGTTTCTGCTAGCTGCTGACTCCACTAGTGGGTTATGGACCAGTTGAAATACAGATGCCTTTGGCCTTTAGGGAGGCCAGGAAGGCTAGGACAGTGGCCTGGGGCAACTAGCACAAATGCCTCTTGCTGGGAGCAACCTTGTGGTTAACTCAACAGAAAAGAAAATGAATACCTGGATCCAGCCCTAACCAGGTGGCTAACCAGTCAACAAGCATCAGTACCAGACCTTAGGAAGGTCCATGTATGTCCAGTACAGGCCTCCTGCTTAGTAACTGATCCCTAGTATGGGTAGCACAGGTCCAGGACTGATCAAGGCGGCACAGAAGCAGAGCCAGGGAAAAACAAGGGGATAGGTAGCCCACACATAGGGCTTGTCCTCATGGCCAGCTGGGAGGCAGCCTGCCAGGAAAGTGGGTCCTTCCAGACTTTGCAAGCTGGCTGCTGGTACGGAAGAGCCATGCTGGGGCCCTCCTCTGAAATGCAACCATCTCCCACCCCCACCTCCACTCAGAAGAGCTCTATTCTGGCCAGACGGACAGGCTGTGATCGGGCCCAGAGCAGCATACAGGTGATGGATAGGAGGCTGGACCCCTGTGTCTGATAACGCTTGAATCTGGTGGAGGTTGTGTTGCACAGATCCCCGAGATGACAGATTTGGAGCCGGGGCTGGCAGACTGGGCCGTGCTGAAGGGTGTGACATATGCAGATGACTCACGTGCCTGCGCCTGGGGCGGGGGGGGGGGGGGGGGGCTGATTGACAGCTTCATCTTGCAGCATCCGCAGCTCTCAGGGCCTGTTCATAAAGAGGCCTGGACTCTTCTCTTGTCTTCTGGCAACCGGCCAGTGCGCTCAGGCATGACTTAGCCCAGAAATTGGGTTTGACTTTAAAATGCTCCTTGTGATGGTTAACCCTGCAGCCAAGACAGGCTCTGGGTTGAATTATTGAACGGCGCGAATGCTTGCCTGCCCCAGCCAGACCCTTTCTTCTCCGCAGCTCCCTTGTCTGACAAGTAATTTTAAATATGCAGCAACGCACCACTCTGCGCTCACCCAGCCTAGCGCTGAGCTGCATTCCAGCCATGCTTGACCAGCTGCCAAGACACCCAGGGCACCAGGCCTCGCTCCAGGGTCATGGGGACTACAGATTGGGGCCAATAGATATCTTGATGATCTCCACGCTATTGTTCTGAAGGAATCAAATCTTGACACATCTAAAACTGAAATCATTCATTAACCCCAAACCAGCTGTTGTCTCTACTTTCATGAATGGAGCCACCATCTATGCAGCTGCCCAAGCCCATGTCTTGGCTTCACCCTTGCTTCCTGAGGCCTCCTCATTCTACAACCTGGGATCATCTCCAGGCTTTGTCTGTAGAGCCTCTAAAACATTTCTCAGATACAGCCAATCCTCTCCCTTCTCACTGCCCCTGACCTGTCAAGCTGTAAGCATCTCTCCTCTGGCCTCCTCATGAGTCCTTCCAGTCAAGCTCTCTTTCTCCAACCCTTTGACCACAACCATCGAATCATACTACTGTCCAACCTTCCTGGGTTCTTCATTTGAAGATAAAGCCTAAACCCGTTAGCATGTTAGAGACAGCTCACTTTGAGTATGAGTTCTGCCACTTGCAACTCAACCTGCAAAATAAGAGTAATAATGACAATGAGGATTTTAAATGAAAAGATGTATAGAAGTGGCATGAATCGGTATCCGGTTATTGAAAGTACCAGAAAACTCACTTTTATAATTATTGCTACTATTCACACCCTGCTCCCCTCTCCCTTTCCATCTGTATCTCCTGACCAGAGGGTCATATTCTAGGCAACCACATACATCCACTAAGTGTGTCCTCCCATCTCACGTGTTTATGATTTACTGATACTATTCTCCTGCCTGGAATGACCTTTATCTCCTTTTCTAGCTGATGAATTGCTACTCCTTCAAGGCCTACCTCAAATGTTATCTTCCTTGAGATGGTCCTAATGTTCCCATCTCTGCATTTTCATGACCTTTTAACTCTATTATAACCCATTGCCTTAAAATATTGTTCTCACACGTGCCTCCTTCATCCTACAGTAAGCACTCTAAGAACAGAGGAAAGGTATCCTTTCAAACAGTCATTCAATAACAGGGCACATGGCATCTTTCATGGGACAGGCACTGTACTAGGCACTGCAGGCACAAAGATGCTTTAGACACCATTTACATTAATCAGGGTGTTTTCTTGCAGACAACAGCATCCATTCTAGCTAGTTTAAACAGAAAGACTTTTATTACAGAAAATTGAGTAGCTCACAGAATCTTGGGGAGGGTCGGGGCCAGGCTTGGTGTCTCTACAGGCAACAGCAACGCAGCTGGGAACAAGGCAGATTAAGAAAAATGGCCAAAGACATCAAGGCAATGTCCTGGTAGAAACACCACCATACAACCACCTGTGCTAGAGGCTGCAGCTTAAAGATTCCAGAAGAACCACTAGGACCACCAAGGTTGCCAGAAATTTCGAATCTTCGTTGTTGGCTTCTGTGGAGGTCTCCTATGGGCATACTTGCTTGATGGAACTTAGGTCACATTTCCTATACCCCCAGCTGTAAGGAAGTCTAGTCAGGAAGGGCTTGGAATGGGTGTTGAGGGAGGCATGCTACATCATCCTTGCTCTTAAAGAGCTCTAGCCTTGGGAGAAAGTCAGGCAAGGAAACGGACCTTGCAGTATTATCAGTGTGGTACCTGGGGAGGCAATGAGAGCAAGAGGAGCAATTCCCAGGCCAGCTGAGGGGGCTTTGTATGAAAGGCAAAGATCTGGATGCCAAGTGTTAAGAGCTGGTGTTTTATCCTGAAGGCACTGCATAGTCAGTACATGACTTAAAACAGGTAAGTGACATAGTCACATTTGAATTCTGGAAAGGTCAACCTGGATTGGAGAGGGGCAGTTAGGAGGCTACTGCCATCATCTGGATAAGGTAATGATGGTCTTAAGCAGAGGTGGCAGTAGGGCTAGAGAAAGACAGAGACAGGAAATATTTTAAACCCAGAGGCAGGATGACGATAGGGATGAAAGAGATTGAGGCTTGTAAGTCAACGGCCAGGTTTTGGTTTGGGTGGTTGGGTAGACTGTGATATGTTTCGCCAAGATGAGGTCACCGGGGAAGGTATAAATTTGTGGGGAAGGATGATGAGTCCTTTTGTACCTCTGCTACTGAATGGTTTTCTAAATGGTGCATGTGAGCAATCTGAGTGGGGGTGTTGAGTAAGCACTTAGATAAGCCAGGTCAGGTACCCATGAGGGAGGTTTGGATGTACAGTTGCTATTTGCTTCCCTTTTTTTTTTTTCTGACCATCCTATCTTGTTTTGGATGAGTTACACTTTGGGGCTTCCCTGGTGGCCACAGACGCCGCTTCCGGCGCCCCGCGTCCGCGCGCCCCGCCATTCACAGACACTGCTCCCGGCGTGTCTTGATCAGGAAGATCCCCTGGAGAAGGGAATGGCAACCCACTCCAGTACTCTTGTCTGGAGAATCCCATGGACAGAGGAGCCTGGTGGGTGGGCTAGAGTCCCTGGGGTCGCAGTCAGGACTGAGTGACTCAGCACACACACACACTTTGGGGCAACCATGTGGTTATGGGGAATGGCCCTCCTCACCTATATGAGCAGTCGTTTAATCAGGCTGTCTCAGCAGAGCACACTAGCCTCAACCACAGAGACTGGTTCAGGTGTGGTCGCGTGATCTGAACTGGGCAGCTTGATGGGAAACATACCCAGGCTTTTGCTGAATCCATCAGAGGTCCAGCAAAAGACCATCGCATGGTCTGTTTCCATGAGGTTGACAAGTTGATAAATGAAACCCAAGAATGTCCAGGGGCCACGCTTCCGTCAGGTCTCTCTGATTGAATATCAAGGTGCTGGATGGTACCGAGAGGCTGACGGGCTAAAGAAGAGGGGAAGTGCGTCACCCAGGGTGACATGACTTTGCGTCTCCTGCACTAATAGCACTACCTGCATATGCTAAGCATGTAATATACATGTAATGGATGAGGAAGTGAAGGAAGCCTTTAAAACATATACTTAGGATATGGTACTATATCATGTCATTTAAATTATTCATACCTTGAGATTGAAAAATAGATCACAATGGATCTAACAGATATGCAGAAATTTCTGGATTTTTCCAGACATGCTGTATGATTTTGCACAGCTATTTCACTTTTGAAATGTTTGAAGACATTTGTGAGTAATACTACACACATCACTATATGAAACACTGCACGGAGATCAGCCATTCCTTTCCCTTCAAATGGTTGATGCCATGAAAATAATCACAGGGTTACAGCAGGACTCACTTTCAAAGTCTCAGAGGTGATTTTCTAGGGGCTGGCTCAGCAAAGCAGCAGATCTGATTAAGTTGCACAGTCAACAAAGGCAGTATAAATTAAATTGTCATTTTAATCAAGTAGGGATCCAACATATAAAAGCTATGTAATACTTCTTGCTTAACATCATGGACCGCACTTAATCCATAACTTTGTTTCGTAGGTATGCTATAAAACAGTTAAAAATCTAGTCACGATTCTCCATTTTGCTCCTTTCTTTGGCTAACAAAGGGTACAAGAAACCAGGGGAGCCTACGGATCTGGCTGTGGGCAATTAATTCACCTGACCTCTCATTTTCTTTCCATTTTTCCACCTGTAACCAGAAACCAACATATGCCCTGAGCTTTAATGAAACAAATTACCCAGAGGGCATTTGGAACATTTTCCGCGGTTACGAGGAAGATGAAGGCACTGCGGGTGGTTAGAATTTGTTTAGGGCTGTTGGGGAATTGAGGGAGAAGAATGCTGAAGAAAAAGAGCAGAAAAATTGAGCAGGCAAGGTTTGGGCCATAAAAGAATGGTCTGCACATTCCTTCTTCCTAAGCTGTAATAATAAACAAGCCTGGCAGGAAGACACGACTCTCCTCCCTCCGGTTTGTCTTTTCCTTTGCCGGGTGCCTCCCAGATCCTGCCCCTTGAGTCAGGCTGTGCCACCCCTCTCTGGAGTCCCCTGAGCCTGACTGAGAGAGTGTTTTGTGTAGACAGGAAGCCTGAGAGTAATGGAGCTAAATAGAAACATTTCTGCTATCAGGGGATGGAGAAACACTGCAACACACATACATAGGCACATGCAAGCAAGCATGCAATTTTCTAATCCCTTGGGCAGTTCTGGCCAAGGTTGTTCACCTAGACTGCCCTGCTTTTGCCTGCATGGCACAGCTACCCCAGGGGTAATTTGCAGCAGCACATGCTTGGCAGGGGGTGGGGGGTGGGGAAGGGGAGGCTAGGGCAGTAGGCATTTTTGCTAGACAGATGCCAGCCCCCTACTCCCCACCCTTTCCAGAACCTGTCTGTCTTCTTCCTCTCAAACACCCTCTTTATTCACACCTCACACACCCCATCCTCTTCTTAGGGAGAAAATAGTGTATTATCTTACAGTGACTTTTCTAAGGCAGCAAGTAGGAAGGAAGTAGGAAGGCATGTGCAGGGAGGGACTGAACTATCAGCGGTCACAGAACGGCTGCTCAGTTAAATTAGCATTTGTTGAATGACTGATAAACGGAAATGTATTCGGATAACTCATAGAACCAAAAGAGCTTTAAATGCAATCCAGGAAAAAGCAGAATATTCTTTCCTCACTCTTCTATCCTACTCGACCCACTCAGTGGCTTCTCTGAACTTTGTCCCCCACCCAGGAGTCACAGGCCTTGGGACTTCCCTGATGGTCCATTGGCTAAGACTCTGTGCTCCCAATGCAGGAGGCTGGGGTTTGACCTGGCGTTGGGGAACTAGATCCTACATGCTGCAACTAAGACCCAGCATAGCCAAATAAGTAAGTAAATAATTTTTTTTTTTTTTTTAAAGAATCGTGGGCCTAAAAATGCTACTTTAACCTGACTAAGCCCCCAGATGATGAAATAAACCACACGTCTGAATGAGTGGAGGGGCCAGTACTGTAGATAAGAATCCCTACAATACCAGGAGGTCTAGAGACTCTACCACCTCTGACGTCACAGAAACCACTGCTTCTAAGACTAAAAAGGCCCCAAATCATCTGATCCTTTTGGGCCAACTCAAACTGAAGGCAACTGTTAGTACTAAAAATGAAAATAAAATAAAATAATAATGCTGTCGTCTTTGAGCTCCTGTTACGTGTCAAGTACTTCCCTAAATTATTTTATTCAATAAATATATTACCTCTGGTTCTACCACCCCACTCCACAGTTCAATATGCTGAGGTTTCAGGAGATCAAAGGACATGTCCAAATAACACACGGAACAGAGAACTCTGGCAGAGGTGGAATTTGAACTTAGATCTGTCCACTTCCTAGGTGCACACTGTTAACCTCCCTGGAAGGGAGGGGAGAGTGGCTTCATCTGCACTTACTTTCAGCAAACAGTCCCCTTACTTGGCTACTGCATTTAGAGTTCTAGCCTGATCATTTTTCCTGCAGGCCAGCTTTTCTCTTAAGAGAATCCCATTTTCCCTGTTACAGAGATAGCTGTCCCTGCAGAAAACCCTGGTGACCCATTAAAACGTTCTCCTGAAAAATGCCTCTGGCCAGACCAATAGGAACCAAGATGAGGATGCAAACTCCAGCCTCTGGTGATTTAAGGATCTGTTGGCTTCATAGCCTATGGGGCTGGTACAGCTACAAATGCTATTAAGGCAAAGCCGCAGAAATAACAGGCCAAATTAAGCTTTAATCTCCGAACCATTGTAAAGATAATGAGTGCACTTTATAATAATTGCCGGAAGTGAAGGCAGTGAGGAATACCTTGGAAAAGGCCTCAACTTCAGTTTCTTCTTGTGCAAACCGGGAATTGCAGTGCCAGCCAAGGCTCTGAGCTCAGAGAAGGCTAGGACAGTTGGTGAGGTGGGAACAGATTTAGAAACAGGCCTGCTTTTACCAAGGGGTCTGCCAGCCTTCGGCTCATTACTAGTAGCAACCAGGATGACCACAGCAATCCCCACCCACCTTGAGGCGGGTTCTCCTGCATGTCTTTCCCTTAGGCTAGAAATCCAGCTCACTTATATAACAAGCTTCAAGGCAACACTTATCTCCAAGCAGGAGGGACTTTGACTTTATTCCCCTGTCTGTGGCTTCCACGGTGGTGGCGGGCACTCCCAGCCTCCTGTGAATTTGGTGAACCAGCTGACCATGTCTGCCAAGCCTCCCTTTTCTGGGTACGTTTGAGTCATCATTGTCCAGCATCCTCGGTGGGGCAGGTTCATGCATCACATTGGGCTGTCAAGGCCCGGGGAGCAGAGGACCTAGGGGCAGTAACTGGGAGCAGCTCCCATCTATCTGTCTCCTATTCCTGTCCTCATTTTGGCTTTTGCCTGTTCAGTTTAGATGAGGGAACGTTTGCCCACAGAGCTACAAGGAAGCAGGTAGAGAGGGCCCAGGGAAGACTTAATAGTACAGCTGCGATGAACACTTGTGTGCAAGTCTCTACTTTTGGATCCTTGAGGTATATATGTAGGAGTGGATTTGCTGGGTCATATGGAATGGTTCTATTTATATAAGGTCGGTAAGAAGATTGGTGATTGCCAGGAGCTGGGGTAGGAGCAAGGAATAGGGAGTGACTACTTAATGCGTACAGGGTTCCTTATGGGGTGATTGAAAATGTTTGAGAATTTCATAGAAGTGGTAGTTGCATAACATTGTAACTGCATTGAATACCACTGAATTGTACATCTTTTAATGGTTGATCTTACATAAATTTCACTTCAAGAATAAAGTTAAAAGTTAATAAATAAAAAACAATAAAGTTTAAAGCTAGGGTCCCAATTCCCAGGGAAATGCAATGTGAGATCAAAGTAACTGACAGCATAAGGGGCCCGTGCTGATAAATGCAATTCCCAGAGAATCATATTTTGTGGGGAGGAAGAGGTAGTCTGAGAGTTTCACAAAAATCTTCCTGCTGTAAATACTATCATAGGTACTCCTTAGAATACAGTTAAGTCCTTTAAATCTCTTTCATGAACAGTATTCACAGTCCAGGTACAGATCTCTATACATCTTATATACCTCCAAGTTCAGAATCACTGCCCTAGAATGAAAGAAGGAGAAAAGAACCAGATGTTTATGTGCATGTCTGGTCCTTGAAAGATTCTGCTTTGAAGATAAAGGAGGGAGAGGCACAGCACGGTGACAATAGTTATTGCATGTTGCATGGTGACAACACGATATTGCATATTTCAAAATTGCTGTGAGAGTGAATCTTAGGTTCTCATCACACACACATGAAATTGTATCTGTGTGTGGGGATGGATGCTAACTAGACTTACTGTGGGGATCATTTTGCAGCATCAGTTCAGTTCAGTTCAGTCGCTCAGTCGTGTCCAACTCTTTTCGACCTCATGAAGCGCCACACGCCAGGCTTCCCTATCCATCAGCAACTCCCAGAGCTTACTCAAATTCATGTCCATTGAGTCGGTGATGCCATCCAACCATCTCATCCTCTCTCGTCCCCTTCTCCTCCCATCTTCAATCTTTCCCAGCATCAGGGTCTTTTCCAATGAGTCAGTTCTTCATGTCAGGTGGCCAAAGTATTGGAGTTTCAGCTTCAACGTCAGTCCTTCCAATGAATATTCAGGACTGATCTCCTTTAGGATGGACTGGTTTGATCTCCTTGCAGTCCAAGGGACTCTCAAGAGTCTTCTCCAACACCACAGTTCAAAAGCATCTATTCTTTGGCACTCAGCTTTCTTTATAGTACAACTCTTACATCCATACATGACTACTGGAAAAACGATAGCTTTGACTAGATGGACCTTTGTTGGCAAAGTAATGTCTCTGCTTTTTAATATGCTGTCTAGGTTGGTCACAATTTATCTTCCAAGAAGCAAGCGTCTTTTATTTCATGGCTTCAGTCACCATCTGCAGTGATTTTGGAGGCCCCCAAAAATAAAGTCTGTCACTGTTTCCATTGTTTCCCCCATCTATTTGCCATGAAGGAAAGTTATGACCAACCTAGACAGCATATTAAAAAGCAGAGACATTACTTTGTCAACAAAGGTCCGTCTAGTCAAGGCTATGGTTTTTTCAGTAGTCATGTATGGATGTGAGAGTTGGACTATAAAGAAAGCTGAGTGCTGAAGAATTGATGCTTTTGAACTGTTGGAGAAGACTCTTGAGAGTCCCTTGGACTGCAAGGAGATCCAACCAGTCCATCCTAAAGGAGATCAGTCCTGGGTGTTCACTGGAAGGACTGATGTTGAAGTTGAAACTCTAATACTTTGGCCACCTGATGCAAAGAGCTGACTCATTTGAAAAGACCCTGATGCTGGAAAAGATTGAAGATGGGAGGAGAAGGGGACGAGAGAGGATGAGATGGTTGGATGGCATCACCGACTCAATGGACATGAGTTTGGGTAAACTCTAGGAGTTGGTGATGGACAGGGAGACCTGGCGTGCTGCGCTTCATGGGATTGCAAAGAGTTGAACACGACTGTGCGACTGAACTGAACTGACTGATGGGACCAGATGCCATGATCTTAGTTTTCTGAATGCTGAATTTTAAGCCAACTTTTTCACTTCCTCTTTCACTCTGTCATCAAGAGACTCTTTAGTTCTCCTTCACTTTCCGCCGTAAGTGTGGTGTCATCTGCATATCTGAGGTTTTGCAGCATATACAACTATCAAATCATTATGTTATATTTGTTTAGTCACTAAATCATGTCCAACACTTTTGCAGCCCCAAGGACTGTGGCCAAGCAGGCTCCTCTGTCCATGGGATTTCCCACGCAAGAATACTGGAATTGGTTTGCCATTCCCTTCTCCAGGGGATTTTTCCAACTCAGGGATGGAAACCACGTCTCCTGCATCAGCAGACCAGTTCTTTACCATGGAAGCTGCCATTATGTTGTATACCTGAAACTAATACATTGTTGTATGTCAATTACACTGCAATAAACAAACACAAAACATTCCCACAGGACACAGCAGAACACATAAACAAATTGGACAACATGCCATATTTTCTAACAAGATGACTCAATGTCATTTTCCTTTCTTCCATCAAGAGTATGTGGATCTTCTTAATATGATGTTTGTTTAGCATAATCTCAACAAACCCATAAATAGGAAAAATGAGAAGCATGGGAAATCTTGCAAATATTTCTACTTGTTTGTAAGCTTTAGTCTAATTCTGTGTACATATTATTCCTTTTTTTTTTTTTTCTGTCCCACTGCATGGTTTACAGGATGTTAGTTCCCTGAGCAGGGATTAAACCCTTGCCCTTGGGAGTGAAAGGGCCAAGTCCTAACCACTGGACACCAGGGAATTCCCCCATTCTGTGTACATATTAAATCTCTATAACATAACCTTAATCCATGTTAGTGGATTTATTTGTCTGGAATGCAGTCAAATGAGATGATGTCATCTCATTTGGGGGAGGCTTGAAAGAGGTTGAGGTCTATTAAAAGATACTTTTTTAAAAAATAAAAAAGGTAAAATCATGACTTTCATGCAAATATAAAATCATCACCTGTCAAATATTTTATTTAACTCATTAATCAACAAGGGAACCTGAAGGTATCATGAAAGAAAGGTCTTCATCTAACATTTCTGGTTAGATGAAGAATACTAAAATGAATAGACAAGTGAATGCAAACTGTTCAGTATCTACAGAGAGATTATCAGTGGTATTCCAGAGGACATAATTTGCATTCCTATGACTAGAGATTGTTACAATTAATTTCATACAAGCAAACATCTACCTCTGCAGAGTTGTAAAATAGCCTCTTCAAAGACAGATGGTTGAGCTGGCCCACTAAGCTTCAAAATCTTTCACAATTTTTTCCTACAATTCTCTAAAAAATTTCTTTTTTACTTGAGGTACAGCTCACAGCAGCACTATTTACAATAACCAAGACATGGAAACAACCTAAATGTCCATCAACAGATGAGTGGATAAAGACAATGTGGTACATGACTACAATGGAATACTACTTAGCCATGAAAATGAATGAAATCATGCCATTTGCAGCAACATAAATGGACCTAGAGATTATCATACTAAGCAAAATAAACCAGAAAGAGAGAGACAAATACCATATGATATCACATTTATGTGGAATCTAAAATATGGCACAGATGACCTTATCTATGAAACAGAAACAAACTCACAGACAGAGAGAGAGCAGTCTTGTGGCCACATTTCTGAAGTCTGGGTGTGCTTTAACTGCCTGACAGAAGACCCTTGGTATTGACCTTGATCTCTCTCCCTCCAGCCCTTTAGGAAGGGCAATGTTCCCCCAGGGTCATAGAGACGAGAACTCCCAATCAGCCCACAGGCTAGAAAGACAATTTCTCCCATTTCCTAGACTGTCAAAGCTCTGAGGGCACATTTTCTTGCAACTAAATGGTTTCCCTGTGAAAGAACATGGAAGTTTTATACACGTTCTTTACCAAGTGGCAAAAACAGGAGTGAAGATGGCTGAAACAATTCCCCTTGTCAGCACGACTCCTCAGGCCCATCCCTCCTGTCCCCTCACATAGCCTGGTCCGTGGGCTGTCTCTGCTCCTTGGCATTTGCTTTCAGATCATGCCAGGTGAGTGATTACCCACATGGCCCCGATTCCAGGTCCTCCTTGCCTGTTGATGGTGGTGGTTTAGTTGCTAAGTCATGTCCGACTCCTGCAACCCGCCAGGCTCCTCTGTCCATGAGATTTTCCAGGCAAGAATAGTGGAGTGGGTTGCCATTTCCTTCTCCAGGGAGTCTTCCTGACCCAGGAAGCAAGGGGATCTTTCTTGCTTGTTGGGAAACCTTGATTAGCTGTTACATGTAGGCTGCATTCTCTATTTTCTCTTGCATTGGTGCTGCCCTTCTCAGACTGACTGGCACCGCTGGAGCCCTAGCTGGGTCAATATAGTTATTCTGTTCCTGACATTTCTTGTATTCAGATGTCCCCCTTCATGAATTCTTCCTGGCTGGAGTCAAATTGTATTGAGCAGTTTGAAGCAAAGAGAGCTATATACTACAGACCCAAGATGAGTTTCTCATCCATGTTCAAAGTCAGTTTTTCTCTGAGATAGAAACTTTAGGGTCTGGATATAGACCAGAGGGAGAGAGAAGACGCATAGCGCTGAGCACAGAACATAGAGAAGACCCTAGTCCCACCCTTGAGAAAGTTGCTATCTAGGTGGGAAAGGGAGAGACTTTCTGTATTATTCAGGATTTTCCAGAAAAATAGAACCAATAGAATGCGCATACATGTAGAGAGTGAGAGAGAGATTTATTTTAAGGAATTGGATCATGTGATTTGGGATATTTGGCCAGTCTAAAATCTGCAGGATGATCTTAGATGCGGGTTAGAGACCCAGGGATAAGCCATTGTTGCAGTTCAGGTTCAAAGGCCATATGCTACAGAATTCACTCTTCAACTCCGGAAAACTCAGCCTTTTCTTCTATTCAGACCTTATCTGTTTGCATGAGGCTCACCTACATTGCTTCCCTGGTGGCTCAGTTGGTAAAGAATCTGCCTGCAATGCGGGAGACCCAGGTTCAATCCCTGGTTTGGGAAGATCCCTGGGAGAAGGAAATGGCAACCCACTCCAGTATTCTTGCCTGGGAAATCCCCTGGACAGAGGAGCCTGGCAGGCTACAGTCCATGGGGTTGCAAGAGTTGGACACAGCTTAGCAACTAAACCACCACCACCTACATTGTGAAGGGCAATCTGCTTTACTCAAAGTCTACTGATTTAAATGTAAAGCTCATCTAAAAATTTCCTTATGGAAACATCTAGAATAATATTTGACCAAATATCTGGACAAGTTGACCCACCTAAGCTGTTACATAAAATTAGCCATTACAGGGACTTCCCCTGGTGGTCCAGTGGTTAAGACTCCATACTTTCACTGTAGGGGACACAGGTTTGATCCCTGGTCAGGGAACTAAGAATCCCACATTCTATGTGGCTGAGAAAAAAAAAATTGGCCATCACACTTTCCCAGGTCCACAGCTTGGGTGAGCCAGTGGGTTAGTAGTCCAGATGCTGAAGACTCTGCCAAAAAATGAGGCTGGTGCTAGGAGAGGGGAAATATGGCTTCAGAGTGGCCAAACAGGAGGTTAGGGAAAACTAAATCCACCTTATTACACTCTGTCCATCTCTCTAACTACCCGCCCCTCCCCATCTCCCCCACCCCACCCTACCCGCTGCGGACAGCTGCTCCCTATGATGAAACAGAGGGAAAAGTTCAGCCCCACTGGAACCAATGGTTTCTCTTTACGTCTGTCTGGGGTGCTGGGCCCTGGACAGTAGGTTGAATGGTGCCCCCCCAAAAGATATGCCCGTGCTCTAATACTTGGAACCTCTGAAGATGACCTTGTGTGGAAAGGGGGTCATTTCTGGTGTAATTAAATTTACGACCTTGAGATGAGATCATTCAGATTATCTAAGTAGGTCTAAATCCGGTAACAAGGTTCCTTGTAAGAGGAAGGCAGAGGGACACTGGATAAGAAGGTCATGTGACGATGGAGGCCATCACAAGCCAAGGAATGCCTGGAGCTCCCAGAAGCTAGAAGAGGCAGGAAAGGATTCATCCCAGAGCCTTAAGACACCTATTCCAAATTCCAGGCCTCTAGAACTGGGAGGCAGTTGATTTCTGTTGTTTTAGGCCACGAGGTTTGCAATCACTTGTTACAGCAGCCCCAGGAGACTAGCACCCCTTATTAGCGGCCTTGGACGTTGTCTCAGGCACTATGGATCCAAATGACAAAATAAACAGTGTCACACTGCCTGAGGGGAGGCAATGCAATGTCCTAGCTACAGAGACACTGTAATGATACACACGTATGTGTCCATTCATCCCCCTCCACAGACTATCCAGTGCCAGCCACGAGCCCCAGACATCATGGTAGGAGCTGGTTCTACAAGGATGCTCGAGACATCCTGGGGAGTTGTTGCTCCAAAGCCGATTGTCACAGATGTCTCTTGGTCTAGTCTTCCCTTATTAACGAACACATCATCCCATGATGAGCTGTGCTGTGTCCAGGGCTCGGTGTAAGGACCAGTTCTGATCCGGAAGCACTCCTTCCTGAATCCCTTTTGTGCCCGGCAGTTGGCTGCTGCTCTGATCCAGCCACATCCTCCCTCTCCCAGCTCCCTGTCAGCATCACTCATATGATCCCCAGAACCTATTTCCAGCCAAAATCCTTTCTTCCCTGGCCCACTTAGCAGAAAGTCGCTTGTGAGAGTTGAGATTAAGAGTTCCAGCGCAGGGTCACGGTGCCTGAGTTTGATACCCAACCTTGCTGTTTACTAGCTGAGTAAATTTAAGAAGATATTTGTGATTTGCTAGCCTCAATTCCCTCATCTATAAAATGGTGATAATAGTGCCTGCCTCACAGGGTTATTGAATGGATTAAGTAAGAACGCTGTCTCATCCCCAGGTAATGCTCAGTAAGTAGCAGCTAATCATTATTTTTTGCAGAACTGGCCCCCTTTTCCAGTTGTCCTCTGTCTCTCATCAGGAGGCCTGGGGTTCCCTCAGTTCTAACTTGGGAAGTTCTGTTTGCCCAACAAAGTCCTGAAGGCATCTCTAGAGTGTGTGAGGGCAAATGGCCTTGAGCCAATCGAACAGAACAGCAATGAAGAGAACAACCTGGTAGGCTGTGCATCACATCACACAGAGAGGAAATGGGCTTCAGCCTCAGTTAACACTGCGCCTGCCTGGATTTTCAAAGAAAGGAAGTGGCCAAAGCAAGAAAGGAGGTGGGGGTCCATGCTTCAGCATTCTCCTTCACACTCAGAACCACACTTACACAACTCTGGGGGCCATTAGAACTGAGCTTGTGCAATGTGGCACGCCTAGAGGCATGCACCTCTGACATGATGAAAGGTAGAGAGTTCAGTGGACTTAAAGATACTCCTAATTCTCTCTTAACTGAGTCTTAAGATTTACTTTCATTAAAAATGGCAGTCAGAGCTCAAACATTTTTATGTACCTGTTTAGAGCAGCACTATTCACAATAGCCCAAAGGCAGACACAATTCACATGTCCATCAACAAATTCAAGGATAAACAAAATGTTGGATGTCCGTGCAATGGAATATTATTCAGCCATAAAAATGAATGAAGCACCGATACATGTTGCAACACAGATGAACCTTGAAAACATTAAGTTAAGTGAAAAAGGCCAGACACCAAAGGTCACATGTTGCATGATTCCGTGTATGTGAAATGTCCAAAATAGGCAAATCCTAGAGACAAAAAGAAGATTGATGATTGCCAGGGACTGGGCGAGAGAAGAATGAGGAGTAATTGCTGAGTGGGTACAGGGACAGTGAAAGTGCTTTGGAACTAGATAGGTGCATACAACATAATGAATGTGCTGAATGACAGTAAGTGGTTTGCTTTAGAATTTTATGCTATGTTAATTTTATGTTATGTGAAGTTCACCTCAATTGTTTTAGAAGTTAACATGTAACCCTTTAACGGGCTTCCCAGGTGGCGCCAGTGGTGAAAAACCTGCCTGCCAATGCAGGGGACATAAGAGACATGAATTCAATAGCTGGAGGATTGAATTAGGAGGATCCCCTGGAGGAGGGCATGGCAACCCACTCTAGTATTCTTGCCTGGAGAATCCCATGGACAGAGGATTCTGGCAGACTACATGGGGTCGCAAAAAGCTAGACACAACTGAAGCGACTTAACGGGCAGGCAGGCAACCCTTTAACATGAAAGAATTCAGAATCTGAAAACCATCAGTGCTACCCCTCCTCCCCAAGTCTGGTTTTAGGATCTCTGCTTATTGCTCTTCCAGGGAAGAGAAGGATGGTGCAAATTTGAAGCCAGTGCAGTGACTCATCCTTTCGTGGGGATTATTTTGAAAAGAGCCAACCAAAAAGTCGGGTCAGATCATCTGCAAAAGACGGCTTTGATTTCAAAGGCCATTTGTTCTAAGTTATGTTATCTTTCTTGCACTCAACTAAAGCTTCCATTCCAGAAATATTAGTGTTTTTTAATACCTCCCCCACACCAACTGTAAGATCTCACAGCAGCTTTCTGGATTTGCAGCGAACTCCACATTCCTTCAGAGCATGCTTGGCCAAAATCTTGAATGTCCCTGCTTGACATACGGAGAGAAAATTTGCTCTTCCCACTGCTGTACCCATTCTCTAAAAGGTCTTCCCAAAAGATACTCCTGATAACAATTATGCAAATGTGTGGCTAAGGCAGGCTTACATTTCTGCTTCAGGTAGAACAAATGCCAGGATCTCCATTCAGTGCTCTGGGTACCTGAGAGCAATGGCTCCCCTATGCTTCTCAGATGGAATCCTTCCTCTCATTTATCACTTAGAGTAGGCTCTCCAGGGCTGGCATGGCAGTTTATCAAACTTGAGAATTTAGACTTCTTCCAGATTATTTATCTGCTACTTCTAGGATGCTCCCCTTATCCACTCAGTCCAAAAGGGCTCAACCCTCTCATCCACACTTCAGCCTGCAGGACAAGAGAGAGAGGATAGGATATTTGCTCAGTCATGTCCAACCCTTTGTGACCCCACAGACTGTAGTCTGCCAGGCTCCCCGTCCATGGAATTCTACAGGCAAGAATGCTGAAGTGGGTTGCCATTCCCTTCTGCAGGGGATCTTTCCAACCCAGGGATCGAACCTGGGTCTCCTGCATTGCAAATAGATTCTTTACAAATGCCAGGGAAGTTTTTGAGAGAGAGAGGAGCAATGAAATATAAACTTACGTCCTTTCTGGAACATGACCTGGAAATTTCACTCTTTACTTCTGCTGATACCCCATTAGCCAGAATCTAGTTACACTGTCACAGGTAGCCACAAGGGAGGCTGGCCAAGTGCCCAGCTTAAACTTCTATTACAATAAGAAAGGGGGAGAAGGGACATGGGGAAGTACAACTAGGACTTAGCCCCAAGCGACTCTGAGCATCACTTGATGATCAATCGCCCCTCTGGGGTGCGCGTGTCGTGTGCACGCCCCCCGGGGGTCATGTTGCTGGGGGTGTCCAAGCCAACTTAACATTCCTTCTCTTACCAATAACCCCAGTCTCTTTACTGTCATTCAAAACAGGGAATCATGCCCCCGCCTCCCAGCTTTTGCTTATGCTCTTCCCTAACTAGGAATATTTCATCCCCTTCTCCACATGCATATTGACTTTATCATCCCCTCAAGTCTCATCTCCTCCCCAAAATATTCCCTGACAAGCCCAGCCCACTCTGACTTCCCATAGCATTTCTTGATCTTTATATTTTCATACTCTGTTCCCTGTAGCTAAGTCTTAGCTTCAGAACTAGACAACAGGTTTCTTGAGAAGAGAGTCCCCATCATACAATTTTCTTATATCCTCTATGGAATCTTGCTTAGTGCTATGCACACACATCTGTTTAGTAACTATGCTCTGAAATAAAGTGAATTTGATTAAAGTGACATACTAAATAATTTAGGACAATATTATTATTTCCCTTTAATTACAGTACTTTTTTAACCTAAGTTTTCTACATAATTAAAATCATTGTAAATAAGCAAATGCACAAGTACATAAGTATCTTTGTAATTCAAGAAACAGGTTTTATTCTTATTTAGTTTTCTAATTCAATTGTAGGCAGAACAACTTTGCATCAGCAGTACCTGTGCTGTTTCAAAAACTAAGTAGGATAAGAATAGCCTAAGTGTCTAGCACAGGATCTGACACATAGGTGGTGCTGAGTAAATGCCACAAGAAAAAGTCAAGGGCAGAGTTTAAAGGTAAATTGAGTTCAACTGTTTACAACTTACTGCACAATCAAGGATTCTGGTGTTAGACTAATTTGAACTTCGGTTCTTCCACTTATTCACAGTTTTGCCCAGCATTCAATGAATTGACTAGTATGTTTGCCATCTTCCATTATCTCTCATTTCCATGCACACCCTTCTGTATTTTAATTTTAATACTGTCAGTTTTGAGTCTGCAAATTATATTTCCCAGATTCACTTGCTAGCTGATTTCCAGTTGGGGTATGCGATGGAAAGCACAAGGGGGACATAGGAAAACAGGAGGAAACAGGAAGAAACACTCTTCTTCCTCACACCATTTTTTAAAATTGTTATTTATTTATTTGGCTGCCCTGGGTCTTAGTTGCAGCACTTGGGATCTTCAATCTTAGTTGTGGCATGTAGGATCTAGTTCACTTACCAGGGATCAAACCCAGGCCCCCTGCATTGGAAGCAAAGAATCTTAGCCACTGAACCACAAGACCCATTACACCTTCTTTTAGACCCCTGTGACTTTTGACACTCCTAGCACCGTTGTCAAGCCACTTTCTCAGAGGTCCTAGCCACACAGCGCCACCTCGGCCGTCCTGCTACCAGGTCATGGTGGCCCCGCAGCAGCCCAACTCCTAAAGTGGTGGCCTTTCTTCTGCATTCCTAGGTTCTCGTTATACCTCTATCCTTTTGTTTGCCGGACCTTCAAGTTGCTCCCTGTGTTTACTCACCTCACTGCTCCCTTTTGGATGTTCCGACACCTGTGAAATTCATTCACTCTGTTAAATACCCTCTAGTTCAAATACCTTGTATAATTTCTGTTTTCCTGACTACCTTTTGACCAATACAGTATGTAATGTACTTAATGCATTTCATCTTCTCAACAAATGTGAGTTCTCTCCTAAGTGATTTCACTCTGCTGTGTTGAAAGTGAATGTGTGATGCAAGTAAAGATATATTAATTTTATTTTTTAAATTCTCATTTCTTTTTTTAGAATGGTTCATCTTTCTCCACAGGCTCCCAAGAATTCCACAAAGACCATGGTTCTCAACCTTAGGTATGAACTATAATCAGCTGCAGAATCCTCAAAAATACAGGTCCCTTCTAGGACCTTAGAAGGGATAAGGCTGAGTTAGTGCATTTTGAGGAAGTTCTCTAGGTAGTTATTGGTGCTAGTTTGAGGACCCCCGGTTTAGATACTCACAATATAGTACATTAAGTATGATCTTTTAATGCTTCATTGTTGGTAAAATGTTACCTGCTTACCAGTGTCTCGATACATGTATTTTGATAATGATGCTGACACTTTACTCAATAACCAGTTGAATAATCTCTTGTTTCAGTGGCATTAAGATCAGACCAACCTTGAACTGGTTTACCAACATGATACTAGGTGTTTTTTGGCTCCATTACAGGCGTGAGGGGTAGAGCAAACTCACATGGATGGTAAGTGGTAGAATCAAGGCTTGATCTGTTGAAATTAGGGGCAGCACCAAGAAAAATTATATTCTCAACATCCTAGGCCTATACCACGCATGCATGCCCAGTCGTGTCTGACTCTTTGCAACCCTATGGACTATAGCTCGGCAGGCTCCTCTGTCCATGAAATTTTCTAGGCAAGAATACTAGAGTGGGTTGCCATTTCCTATTTCAGGAGATCTTCCCGACCCAGGGATCAAACCTACCTCTCCTGCATCACTTGCTTTGGCAAGCAAATTCTTTTACCACTGCACCACCTGGGAATCCCCAGATCTATACCACTCAGAGATAACTCAAGCCCGAGATGAGGGAATCTTAGGAAGATCAAAAGAGGATGCCACAAATATTGATCAAATCACCTGTTCTCTGGATACTCTTACCTCTTTCTTTTCTACTGTTCTTTTCATACTGACCTTATTAAGGAAAACCTCAAACCCATTACAGTCTTACTCCTTTAAACCTATGTTTCTCTCACCCATCCCCCATACCAGATTTGCTAGATCCAAATCAGAAGCCTTCAAAATGCCCCTTGGGTAAAGAGTGATCCTATGAATGCTTTGCCCTCACAAGAAAATCATGGCACTAGACTCCCATCAAATGCTGTGCTTAGGCACTCAGTCGCGTCAGACTTTTTGTGACCCCATGGACTGTAGCCTGACAGGCCCCTCTCTGTCCATGGAATTCTCCAGGCAGGAATACTGGAGTGGGTTGCCATTTCCTTCTCCACATCAAATCTATCCCTTCTAATTATTAACGTACCAAATGATGTCTCATTGGTGGGCTTCCAAATTCTACCTCAGCTGAGAACCTAGTGGCAGCCAACAAAGTATAATGAAAGAAGCCAGGAAAGGGTTAGTGTAACATGCTGGGTGACAACAAACGATGTGTCCTTGTTTTTTTCTTTTTTTACCACACCCCACAGCATATGGAACTTCCTAGACCAGGGATCAAACCCATGCCCCCTGAGTTAGAAGCATGGAGTCTGAACCACCGGACCACTAGGGAAGTTCAAGGACAACTTTAATTATTATTATTTTAACAAGTAAATCAGAGCTTATACATCCAAATGGCAAATGTTTTTCAAACCACGTTGCCACAGCTCACTGTATTTTAAAACTCTCCCTAGAGCCTTGCTGTAGATTTTTATGAAAAGTTCTCCATAGCCTCAAATGGGTGTATTTGGTTATTTGGAAACAACTGGAGTCATTTGAAAGTGAGCCTGGTGAACAAGGCATGTGATCAAGCTGGGAGACATCACTATGTGGTGGGGCTGTAGCCAACCGAAGCCAAGAAGGAAGGAGAGTGTGAACAAGTTGTGAACACAATTTGCAAATGGAATGGAAAGCATTTTAGATAGTATTTGGAAGGAATTACAGTCTCCCAAGATGATGATTTTAAAAGATCCCTCTCATTCTGAATAAACTGATCACATACATATACGTGGATCTTTTTCTTTTTTTAAATCAACCTGTTTTATTACAACCTATTATAATATTGTTGGAGAAGGCAATGGCACCCCACTCCAGTACTCTTGCCTGGAAAATCCCATGGAGCCTGGTAGGCTGCGGTCCATGGGGTAGCTAAGAGTCGGACACGACTGAGCGACTTCACCTTCACTTTTCACTTTCCTGCTTTGGAGAAGGAAATGGCAACCCATTCCAGTGTTCTTGCCTGGAGAATCCCAGGGATGGGGGAGCCTGGTGGGCTGACATCTGTGGGGTCGCACAGAGTCGGACACGACTGAAGTGACTTAGCAGCAGCAGCAGAATTATTGTAATAACTTTACAATATTATATTTACAGAAGTTATTCTCAGTTCTGTCTCCATGTATGAAGATCCCAAGCTGTCCAGGGTATTTTCTCTGCCCATCACGACTCAAGGCAATGAGATTGTCTGAAAAAGACAGGAATTTTGGAAAAAGATGGGTATACAAATTTGGGTCTCAACTACTTACTCTCTCTGTGATCTTAAGCAAGTTATTTGAGCTCACTGTACTTTGGTTTTCTTATCTGTAAAATGAGTATAATAATACTTATCCCATGGGGAAAATAAGAGAATTAAAGAAAATAATGTATGCAAGTGCCTAGCGCAGTGTCTTGGCCCAAAGCAGACACATGCAAACATTACTATTATCAATGTGTGGATGCAGTGTGGACCATTTTTCGTGTGTGTGTGTCTATATGAACCAGAGAGCCAAGCCCAGGACAGCCTATGATGAGTTCTAAGCAGGGCAGGGAGGAACGAATGATAGCACGCTGAAACAGTGTTCCTCTTCTCTTGATCCGCCAATGTCTTGTGCTGTACTTAGTAGCTCAGTCGTGTTGACTGTTTGCAACCCCATGGACTATAGCCCACCAGGCTCTTCTATCCATGGGGATTCTCCAGGCAAGAATACTGGAGTGGGTTGCCATGCCCTCCTCCAGGGGATCTTCCCAACCAGGGGATCAAACTCAGGTCTCCTTCATTGCAGGTGGATTCTTTACCATCTGATCCACCTATGGGATCCTGCAAAACTGGGGTCTTATCATCTCAAAATGCATCAGTATGTTAGAATATTAATACAAAGATATCTCATTAACCCAGTGGTACTGAGGATGCAGCTTTCTGCATACCCCAGATAATAAGCTTTTCCCTTTGACAACCAACACTTTCAATGTTAACCATTTGGGAGAAAATCATTCAAAAACATGTATTCACCATTGACTTTTTGAAGCAAGGGTCATGACTTAACATTTTCGTTTTAACCCACTGTCATCACTAGGAGCAAGCACTGCAACCTGGAGTGGGGCTCAGGCTTAGGCCTGCTATCTGGGTTTTCTGACTTCTCCTTCCTTGACGTCAGTCATTGTCCAGATGTGACAGGCTTGAGAGGAAATAAGTTCACCAACCTTGGAAACAGGCAGACACTCAGAAATCCCCAATGTTTGGGAGAGTGGCCACCAACTACTTAGGGCCATGGGTTCTTTGGTAGGGGCTTTGGAGTGAGACCCTCCTTCAGCCATGTCAGCTTGAGCAAATTACTGTACTGAATCTGTTTCTTCCTCTGTTCAATGAGAATAAAAATAGTAGCTACATCGTAGGGGAGTCATGAGTGTTAAGCGGGGACACTTAGACATAAAGTGTTTCGCATGGCACAGGAGAAACAGCAAATGCTCAATAAACATTACCTATTGTTCTTACTGTTACTGTGATAAAGCAGGATGAGCAGAGCCGTTCGCAGACAGCCATTGCTGTGTCTCCATACGCCACACCCTGTTACTAGGCAACAGGGCTTAGCCATTGATTGGTGCCTCAGATGGCCCCACCCACAAGCAACCAACTGTCAATGAACAACCGTTACTTGTCCTGCTCAGCTATTGGTCAGCACCGCAGTGGACCCTGCTCACAAGTAACTGTCAATGAGGAACCATTGGGGAAGTGATTGAGGAAAAGGTCACTGGTATGGTGGTCGTCAGGTGGAGCTTGAAGTAAGAGGCAGATTCAGGGCTTCTCCTGGAGACCCTCCAGCTCACCCAGCCTTAGACCAGCAGGTCAGCTGGAGGGCCCAGGGAACAGACTGGGAACTACACCCTGAGGGCTCCAGAGCCCTCACCAAGACCCACCACTAGCCATGGCCCAGGCCTTGAGGAGCAGTGAACCTCTCCCCCATCCCTATCTCTGTGAACTAATAGCAGTGGCCATCTGCCTGACCTGTGAGACCTGGTCTCCCCATTTGGGCCACCTGAGGAGACTGAGGACCAGCTGGGTTGGGTGCCTGGCTCCCTCAGGGATGACAGCTGGGAAGAGTGTGGGAACCTGGCCCTGAAGGAGCTGCCAACTGAGATCTGCCTCCTCTTAGCCAGGACGGGGACGTTGGAGGGTGAGAGTTGTGCTTTGGGATCTTGCCCTTTCTGGTCAGGACAGAGAATAACATTCATCTGGTAGAGATTTACAGGAACATCCTCACCTGACTATGACCAGACCTCAAGAACGAAGGAGCTGACACCAAGACATTTGCAACAACTCACCACGCCCATCCCTCACCTTTTGCTTTTAAAGGGACTTCCTGAAAGCTTTCAGTAACTTTGGGGTTCTTAGGGCATAAGTCACCCATCTCCTTGTATGAATCTGTAACAAACCTTTCTCTGTTCCAAACTCTAATGTTTTAGCATTGATGATCCCCACTGGGTGTCCGGCACACAGACTTGCAATTTCGGTAACTACTAGCAAGTAAGGTCTCACGGACACTGACTGCTCTCCTGTGACACTCATAAACACCCACGCATTGTACGTCTTTTCTTCCATCCACTAAAGACTGTGGAAGGAGTAGCCTAATGGCCAGTGACTAGAGTGCTCTTTGTTTTCCCCCATAATCTGGTAAAACTACCAGATAAGAGAATTTCAGCCAATGAGAACCTCCAATCATTCTATCAAAGCCAATCCAAGCCTTCTCGTTAAGGACCACATTTCTTACACTGTTGAGTGGCCAGCCAGACCAGCCATCTGCACCTCTGTGAGCCCTGCAGGCAGACACCCTGAGAGTGGGAGGGGACCCCAGGGGACCAAATGCCTCTGTCAGATGAAGTCATCAAACCCTGGCTGGTGATCCCTGGTGGCAGAAGGGCAGGGAGGCTGGAAGCCCCCAGAGCCTCTCATTTGGCACCATTCCTGGCGTTGAAAAGAAATGTGCCCAGAGCGATGGCAGCTGCATTGATCTGATGCGGATTAGGGAGACTGTGCAGCTCTCCAAGTGGTTATTTTCTATCTTGTGTATCCTGTAGGGGGTTAATTAACATCCTCAACGGTGTGCTAGTCTGGCTGTTCCACCACTGGGGGATGTAATTTCAGGTCACTCTGAAGTTAAGTGAAGACAACAACAACAGCTGCAGCCTTTGTTGAGGTCCAGACTGCCAGCCGCTGAGCAGGCCCCAGCCCCGCACTTCATTCTGTGTGAGCACCATTAATAACCGACAATGGGCACTCAAATCAGGGGACCAGAGGTTTCACTGAGCATGCGCCCCTGGGCTAGGGTCTTTGTACTAGCTTCCTGGTGACATGCCTCCCCCAGGGACTCACTGCCTCAAAATGAGATTCCCAATACAAGTGCCAGACAGGAGCCTATCTGACAATTTTCTGTATTTTATGTCCCCAGGACTGTTCTTTCTCCATGAACCTATGCAAGCTCCATTTACACCTCAGCAGCTGTAGCCCACTTTATCCAGCATTTTTTTATATATATATATAAAGTTGGAGGTCTATGGAATTTTTATAAAGCAAGTCACAATTTAGATGCACTAGATGACCTTGAAACTGCACTAGTTCTCTACTGCTGCCTAACAGATTACCCCCAAAACTTAGTGGCTAACACAATAATGAATATTTATTATCCTCACAAAGCCTGTTTGTCGGGAATTCAAGTGTGTCTTATCCGTGCAGTTTCTGCCTGGGGTGAATCATGAGGTGACTGTCATGATGTCAAGTAGACCTGCTTGTCCCCTGGAGGGCCAGCTTCCAAGATGGCCTGCTCACACGGCAAGCAGGTTGATGCTCTTGTTGTTGGAGGCCTTACTTTCTCCAAACATGAGCCTGTCAGGCTATTAAATGTGCTCACGCTAAGGCCACAAACTACCCTTAGAGTGAGCATCCATGAGAGGGAGCCAGGTAAGAGACGTCCTTTTTATGACTCAACCTCAGAATTCATGTTCTATTCTCTAGAAGGCAGACAATCACTCAGCTGGGGAGGGAATTCGTTCCACCTTTTTTTAAATTGAGGTGTAGTTTATGCCAGTATTATATAAGTTTCAGGTTTACAGCATAGTGATTCACAATATTTAAAGGTTATACTCCA
Organism: Dama dama; assembly: GCF_033118175.1. NCBI lineage: Eukaryota > Metazoa > Chordata > Mammalia > Artiodactyla > Cervidae > Dama > Dama dama. The sequence continues at coordinate 61,466,377 of NC_083701.1, forward strand.
TGAATAGTTATTATCAAATATTGGCTATATTCCCTGTATTGCACAGTATAACCTTGTAGCTTATTTTATACCTAATAGTTTTTACTTCTTAAGCCTCTACACCTATTTTGCCCCTTCCCCCTTCCCTCTCTCGACTGGTAACCAATAATTTGTTCTCTACATCTGTGAGTCTTGTTCTTTCCTGTTATATATTCACTAGTTTGTTTTCTTTTTTAGATTCCACATACAAGGGATATTATACAGCATTTTCTTTCTCTGACTTATTTCACTGAATAGAACACCCTCCAAGTCCATCTGTATTGTTGCAAATGGCCAACGTTCATTCATTTTTGTGGCTGAGTATATGCTCTGTATATGCATATAGTACAGCTTCTTTATCCCCTCATGTGCTGATGGACACAGATTGTTTCTGTATCTCAGCTATTGTAAATAATGCTGCAATGAACATCGGAGTGCATGTATCTTTTCTTTCTCTTTTTGGTAGTTTTTAAAATACAATTCTATTTATTTTTGGCTGTGCTGCATCTTTGTTGCAGTGTGGGCTTTCCTCTAGTTGTGGTACTCAGGCTTCTCATTGCAGTGAGCTCTCTTGTTGGGGAGCACGAGCTCTAGGGCACAGACCCAACAGTTGTGGCACACGAGCTTAAGTGCCCTGAGGCATGTGGGATCTTCCCAGATCAGGGATTGAACCCGTGTCTCCTGCATAGGCAGGCAGACTCTTTACCACTAAGCCACCAGGGAAGCCATGTATCTTTTCAAATTAATGTTTCTATTTTCTCGGGATATATACCCAGGAGTGAAATTGCTGGATCATACAGTAATTCTGTTTTTTGCTCTTTGAGGAACCTCCAGACTGTTTTCCACTGTGGCTACACCAACTGACATTGCAATTAACAGTGTCCAAAGGTTCCTTTTTCTCCACACCCTTGTCAACATTTGTTATTTGTGTTCTTTTTGATGATAGTCACTATGACCAATGTGAGCAGATACTTGAGTGTTGTTCTGATTTGAATTTCTCTGACAATGATGTTGAGCATCTTTTCCTATGGCTTAGCTCTACTTCTGAAGGGAGCAGTATCAGAATTAGTGAGCTTATTTTTATGCCATTACAGACACTAAGGGGTGCATAATTCATTCACGTAACAGATACCTACGTATCTGCGTATTCAATCACATAACAGATTGAGTACCTACTACGTGTTCACATTGTTCTAGATGCTTGGAATACCTCCTAGACAATACAGACCAAAAGTCCCTGCCTGCCCTTGTCAAGTTAAATTCTAGTGGAGAGAGACAAAAAATGAACAATAGCAGAGTAAGTGCATTTTATAGCAACCCACTCCAGTATTCTTGCCTGAAGAGCTCTTTGGACAGAGTAGCCTGGTGGGCTACAGTCCAAGGGGTCGCAAAGAGTCAGACATAGTTGAGTGACTAACACTTCACTTCATAGTGTGCGGCAGTTTAAGTGTTGGGGTGTTGGACAGGAAGTAGTGCTTTGGAATCCCAGAGTCAGGTTACATTTTAAATAAGGCCAACAGACTAGTCCTCTTCCAGCAGGTGGAGTGGGACGTGCAAGTGTGCACAGTCGCTCAGTCGTGTCTGACTCTTTGTGACCCCATGGACTGTAGCCCGCCAGGTTCCTCTGTCCGTGGAATTTTCCAGGGTAAGAATACTGGAGTGAGTTGCCGTTTCCTACTCCAGACCCAGGGATGGAACCTGTGTCTCCTGCATCTCTTGCAATGGCAGGTGAATTCTTTACTACTGAGCCTCCTGGAAAGCCAGGAGTGGGACAGGCGGGGGTTTGGAAAGGTGATGGGCCGTGTTGCGTGTGGCTGTGTGAGCCAGTGTGTGACCACAGAGCCCGACTCCCATGAACCCTGGTCATTGTTACTACGGTCCCTTGTGGGTGCAGGTGGGGAGTGGCGTTTCCCTGCAGCTGGTGTTCCCACCCCAAACCCCCAAGGAGAAAATGCCCCAGCGGCCGTCCCCAGCTGCAGGTGGCCTTTGAGGCTGCTCAGACAGCACTTCCAGGCCTGGCTGAGACACGCGGCAGGCAGCCACACAGCGGACGTACAACACAGCGCACCCGAGGGGGAGAGACAGTGAGTCACTCAGTCCTGCAGCGATCTTGTTTGCAGGAGCAGCACTTGGGCAATGCTGAGTGTGTAATTTTAGTGTTTAAATTCAATCACGGTGTTTCTACAACAGGAGGTGAGCTCCAAATGACCCCCGACAGGAGCTGCCCAACCCAGAGAACCACCAAACTCTGGAGGCTTCTGAATCATGAAGGAGGGAGGTAGGAAAGAGAAGACATTCCAGACTTGAGTGTGGCTGAAGAAGGGTCAGTGCACAGGAGACCCTTGCCGATGGGCTGCCCGGAGCTGGAGGGGCAAGGGATGAAGCAGCTTTAGGTTGGTGCCAGAGAATTCCATGGGGTGCCCAGTTCTAATCCAGGCAGATTAGAGGGGTCCCAGGGCAAGTGGAAGGGTGAGAGGCATTTATACAGAGATCAGTTCAGTTTAGTTCAGTCGCTCAATCATGTCCAACTCTTTGTGACCCCGTGGAGCGCAGCACGCCAGGCTTCCACGTGCTGCAGTCCATGCGGTCAAAGAGATGTGTGAGCCGTATTCAAGGAGTGGTTACTGACCTGGAGGGTGTGGTGACTAACACCACGGGGGCGTCAGCCACCCCACAACCTCTCAGGCAGCCTATCTGATGGAGAAGGACCCCCTCCCAAGGGAAGAGAGTGTAGAGGTGCACAAGAGGGCCCAGGCGATGGTTCTGGGTCTGAGCATGTAGGAAGAGATGGTTCCCTGACAGGGTCAATGCCAGCCCAGGGGACCTTGCCCAAAGATGGCCGTGAGGAGAGAAGGAATGAGAAAGCTTGGTCCCTGGAGGTGCTGTAGTCACCAGGCACCTACCAGGAGAGCAGGCAACAAGCACCAGGATGAGGAGCCCCACGGGTACCAGAACAGTCATCTACAGCCACGTCCAAAGTCCACAGAGGCCAACAGTCAGGGCTGCAGGGCGCAGACACGGAGCTGCACCAAGGAAAACATTCATTCCTACTCAGAGGACAGCATCCCTGAATGGTTAAAAGGCAGAGGCTGGGGAGATCCTCTGTGGGCCGGTGGCTAAGACTCTGCACTCCCAATACAGGGGACCCAGGTTCTAGCCCTGGTCAGGGACTTAGATCCCGCATGCCACGACTGAAGATCCCACCTGCGGCAACTAAAGATTCTGCCTGCCACAAAGAAGATGGAAGATTCCACCTGCTGCAACTAAGACCCAGCACAGCCAAATAACTTTTTTTTTTTTTTAAAGGCAGATGCTGGGCAGGGATGGACATCCAGGTTTGTATCCTGCTTACGCCACTTATTAGCTGTGTCAAACAAGTCTCTTAACCTCTCTTCAGCCTCAGCTTCCTCACCTGTCAACTTCACACAGCTGGTGAGACATAAATGAGATAAAACACTTAACACAGTTCCTGGCTATAGAAATAATCCATAAATAGCTGCTATTTTTATTGTGACTATTTTTGCAAATGTGGACAGCTGCTGCGGGGGGCTTTGTTTGGTTTTGTTGCCCAGCATCTCTTCCTTTGGAATTGCCCCTCCTACTCCCACCCACTTGGTTCTGGTGTCCGGCTAATCCTAGCACTTGGACCCCTGCTGACAGGAGATGGGCAACTGACCAATCAGATGCTCTCTCCGGGGGACTGGAACTCTTTAAGTGTCGTCATGCAGGAAGGCAGTTAGAGCTGAGTCATCCTGCGACGGGGAATTTCCTGGAGCAACTCCTGCTTCATCCCTCCCGGGGTCTGGTATGAAACTCACACTTCAGTGTCTGAGCTTGGCCAGTCTCGCCCCATTGAGCCTCTCACTGCAGCCAAGTATTTCTCCTGATGAAACAGCCTCAGGGTGAGCCTTTGGAAATGGCCGTGTGAATGGCAGCGTGAGGACTGGAAGCTGGGACAGAGGAAGTGATCTTCCCATCTCCTCCCTTCCCTCATCACTTAGGCCATCAGGAGGGCTTCTCTCCTGCCACCCCCGCTTTTTTAAAAACTTTTGTTTTTTCATGGTAATATTTGTGCTTAAATTCAGATAGTGAATAGAGTTGGGACAACTGGGTAGACATCTGGAAAAGATAGAGCTGGATCAATATATGAGGGTAAATTCTAAATGGATCAAAGATGTCAATGTAGAAAGTGAGAACTTAAAGTCACTAAAAGAAAGCATAGATGAATTACTTTATTAGATTTGAGGGGGGAGGGTCTTTCTAATAATGACTCAGAATCCAGAATCTATCACAGAAAATATTTATAAATATGACTACACACCCATCAAAAACTTAGCAGGAAATTGTAGTGAAGACAAATGACGAACTAGAAAAAATGTACAATATAAATGATTAATTTCTCTAAAATATAAAGAGCTCTTAGAAATTAAGAAGAAAAAGATCAAAAAATAATACGAAAGTGAGCAAAGAACATAATCAGAACAGTCAGAGAAAAATATAAATGGCTCTTAAATATTTAGAAGATTCTTAATCTCACTTATAATAAGAGCAGCCATATTGACACCTGACAGACTGACAAAAACTCAAAAGTTTGACAGTGTGTTCTGATGAGGCTGTGAGAAAATAACCACTTTTACACAATTCTGGTGGGCGAATAAGATCTCACAACCCCTGTGGAGAGCAATTAGGCATTATCCATCAAAAGTACAAACATATTTGCCCTTTGGCCTCTGGAAATTTATTCTACAGCTATATCTATCTGCACACAAATAAAATAACATATGTATGAGGTTTTTCATTCCAGCATTGTTGGTATTAATATTAGAATAACACTGGGAACATCCCTAGTGACTAGGGCTTTTTAGGGGGGAGGTTTGAGCTAAAGGTTTAAAAAAAAAATCCATCTCCTGCTCTCTCTCCTCCGTTCCCATCCCCAGTTCTCAATTATTAACACCAAATGCTTTAGTTGATTTTTCAGATATTTATTACTATATTTCTTTTTTAAATGCTTATATTATTTCTTGAGTTTCAGTTTAAGCATTATCTAGTGACTACTAATGAAGAGAAGCATTTAACTTCATTATGAATTTCCCACTCCTAATGCACACACATGGAGCTATTCACAATCCTCTTATTCTTCCAAAGATTACATTGCAACTTTCTGTTAAATTAATATTCATATCTGGAATATTATGACTATGCAAATATTGCTTACAGTGGAGACATAGGTATGGAACTATTAAAATTCCTTCCTTGAGCATTTAAAATGTTTTCCTGGAGTTAGTAATTGGCCTTGTTTTTCATTCAACACTTGTTAGTGTATTTTAACAATGCTTTGTCTCCCAAATATCCTATGTATTGTACATTTGCGATCCTCAATCAGTCCCACTGGTGATGGACAGGGAGGCCTGGCATGCTGCAGTCCACAGGCTTGCAAAGAGTCAGACATGACTGAGCAACTGAACTGATCAGTTCCATTTTATCCCCCAGGAGATGCTACTGTGGTCGGCCTTCATGCTCTTGTTCTGTTCTCTGCTGGTTTCCCTCTAGGTCTGCCGCACAGCTGTCATCTAAAGCCTATCTTTACTTAATCACCCTGAGAATTTCCTTTGCTCACTCCATCTCATATTTTGGATCCATTGTAGTCTGGATCCCAAGTCCCCTATATTTGCTCATTTATTTTAGTAAAGTACATCTTCTAGTAGATTCTTAAGAAAGAGAAAATCAAAAGATGCTCGCTCCTTGGAAGAAAAGTTATGACAAACCTAATTCGCATATTAAATAGCAAAGACATTCACTTTGCCAACAAAGGTCCATATAGTCAAAGCCATGGTTTTTTCCAGTAGTCATGTACAGATGCAAGTGTTGGACCATAAAGAAGGCTGAGCACCAAAGAATTTATGTTTTTGAATTGTCGTGCTGAAGAAGACTCTTCAGAGTCCCTTGGACTGCGAGGAAATCAAACCAGTCAATCTAAAAGGAAATCAACTCTGAATATTCATTGGAAGGACTGATGTTGAAGCTGAAACTCCAATCCTTTGGCCACCTGACTCAAAGAGGCAACTCATTGGAAAAGATCTTGATGCTGGGAAAGATTGAAGGTGGGAGGAGAAGGGGATGACAGAGAATGAGATGGTTGGATGGCATCACTGACTCGATGGACATGAGTTTGAGTAAGCTCCGGGAGTTGGTGATGGACAGGGAGGCCTGGCGTGCTGCAGTCCACGGGGTCACAAAGAGTCAGACACGACTGAGAGACTGAACTGGAACTGGACTCCACAGTTAGGGCTTCTCTAACTGTAGGTGGTGCTACTGGTAAAGAATCCACCTTCTAGTGCAGGAGACATAAGAGATATGAGTTCAATCCCTGGGTTGGGAAGATCCCCTGGAGAAGGGAATGCCAACCCACTCCAGTATTCTTGCCTGTAGAATCCCATGGACAGAGGAGCCCGGCAGGAGACAGTTCATGGAATCGTAATGGATGTGAGTTTGAGTAAACTCCGGGAGATAATGAAGGACAGGGAAGCTTGGCATGCCGCAGCCTATGGAGTCTCAAAGAGTTGGACGTGACTCAGAAACTGAACAACAACAAGAAAGAGCTGTCATGTCTCAGCTGGTAAAGAATTCGCCTGCAATGCAGGAAACCTGGGTTCAATCCCTGGGTTGGGAAGATTCCCCTGGAGAAGGGAAAGGCTACCCACTCCAGTATTCTGGCCTGGAGAATTCCATGGACTGTATATGTATACTCCATGAGGTCTCAAAGAGTTGGACACGACTGAGTGACTTTCACTTTCACACATAGTTTTAGTTTGCCTATACAGTTGGCCCTCTATATCCGTGGGTTCTGCATTGAATTCTAGAATTCAACCAACTGTGGATCGAAAATACTCAGGAAAAAAAAAATCCAGAAAATTCCAAGATGCGAAACTTGAATTTGCCGCAAACCAGCAGCTATTTATATAGCATTTACATTGTATTTACAACTAATTGTATCAGATACCATAAGTAATCTAGATATGATTTAAAATATACAGAAGGACGGGCATTGCTTATATACAAATATCACACCATTTTTTATAAGGGACTTGTGCATGAACAGATTTTGGCAACTGTAGGGGGGTCCTGTATGTCCCAGTTCAAAAATATTTTTTTTCAGATGTTTCATTTCCTGACAGCCCCCAGGATTGCTATTGAGAAGTTTGCTGTCATTCTTTTCCTGACCCTTTGTTGAGGTGTATTTCTTCTCTCAGGAACTCTCTCAGTAATCTTCTCTTGATTCCTAGTGTCCTGAAACTTCGTGATAATGTGCCTTGATGTGAGGTTTTGTTTTATGATTATTTCTTGTGTTTGGGCACTCCATGGGATTTCTTGTATTTTATTTCTATGGCAATTTCCTTTCCTCAGCTCTCTCCTCCTTTTCCAAATATGCTATCAGTTGAATGTGAAACTCCTAAATCAATCCTGTCAGTTTCATATTGTTTCTCTCCTACTTCCAAATCTGTAGCTTTTATTTCCTTTCTATGAAATTTCATCAACTCTATTCTCTTAACTTTTTTATTGAATGTTATTCTGGTATTGCACTTTTAACTTCAAAGAGCTCTTTCTTATTCTCTCATTTTTATAGGGCCTTGTTTTTATTTCATAAACTGATAGCTCTTTTGATTTTTTTCCTGCTTCCTTAAAGTTTCTTTTTTTCCCTTTTGGTTTATGTCTTTCATGCAATCAATCTGCCATGATAAATGCGATTTTCTAGCCATTTTAAATGGTGGAAGCTTCCAACTTCTAAATCTGGTCTCTCTTGTATTCTTCAGATTGCTTTTTTTTTTTTAAAATAACTACATGAGTGATATATAAATGTATTCTTCTTGCCCAAATTCAAACAATACAAAGTATACTGAGAAAAATGTAGAAGTTCCCACACACACCCACTCCTGTTCCCAATAATCAGTGACAGGAGTCTGGTGTGCCAAGATATTTCCTACCATACAATCTAAATCCATTTGAGTTAATGCAGACATAATAAACTGGCTTTCATGGAGGATCCAGATTGGGTGTTATTTGTTTTAATTTGTTTGTTTGGTCTATGAGAGTTATTTGATTTCTGACTCAACTACCCAACATTTCAATGTTAGGAGATAAAATAAAAATTCAGATTCCTAAACTCTCTCTAAAAAATTGGAAATTCTGACAACAATGGACCCATACATCCATATTATGAAGGGGTGTCTTTTCTCCTAGGCCCCACTCATCATGTGCTCACTCACAGTAGTGATACTTGCCTGGCTCCGGTAAGCATTGGAGTTGGTGACACCAGCCTAAGGTGTTGGTGTGTGCTCTAGAAGGTACGACACATCCATCACTAACCGATAAACACTAGTGTACCCTATTATAGGTAGATTTGTCAGACGGGAAAACACAGTGGTGAAAGGCCTCCTTTACAAATGTATGAAAAAGGGTGGGTAGACTGGTCCCCAGGCCAACTGTTGGGTCTAGAAGTCAGGATAGTCCATTAATTCTGATCCCTGACTTCCCTGAGTAGTATTTTATCCCCCCACAGATCTTTTCCAATAGAGATTCCATGGCAACAAAACACACTTTCTGACTTCTAAGCAGATGAGGTATAAAAAGAAGGGCAGTTGAGGCAGGAAGCAGCAGAGATGCTGACCTGCCAGGAGGAGAGGACACTGAGTATGAGCTGTCACCAAGGCCACCTGAGGATGAATGACTGAAACACACTCTCACATAGCTGATTCCCAAGACTGACTCCCTACAGTTTCTCCAATCACGGAAGCCACCCACAGTGCCATCTTCTAAGCAACCTCTCTGTGCATCAAATGCAAGTGAGCTTATGCTGTGAGTAGCTCTGATCGCTCCATACAGTTCTTCTATCTTATTCAACTCAGTAAACATCCCCACATCCACTCATCCAAGGCAAATCACGGTTTAATCCCAGACAAAAGGTAAAGAACACTGAGAGCATGGAGTCCTAACCTCTAGACCACCAGGGCATTCCCAAGAATACAGCTGTTATAAATCTTTTCTATTTAAAAAGATTAGGAAGAATCTAGTAAAATCATTTCCATAGGCAGATATTTAGCTATAAGAATATATTATGGGTTTGTCAGTGGGAGAAAACATCCCTGGCCGGTTTTAATGCACTACCATACAGAGGCATTTTAATGTCCCTTTTTTTTTAAATTTCACAGGTGTGTGGGATGGAAGAGACTGGCTGGACCTCACCGTCTATCTACAGTACGCAGAGCAAAGAGCCTTCACTACTGCCAGGCTCCAGCCCAGTAAAGATCTCGTGGGACATTTTTCACAGCAGAAAAGCATGATCCCTGCTGTGGCCACTGTCGTCTCCTCACCTCACCTTCATCTTTCTCCCCCTTCCCCATCAGCCTCACTCCCAAGAGCCCAATAACCAGTTCCCAGTTGGCCCTTGGCGCTGAAACCTGTATAGAGATCATAGAAACAATATTACGGCCAATGCTAATGTTTATTTTCTTGCTCCTGGTGAGATACCAGCCTTTCCTCCACTAAATTGCTTCTCTATGTTGTACTTGAGACATGAAATTTGTCTTTGGTCATATTTTCATCCAGAGAAAAACAAACTGATGTAGACCTACTATATAGCACAGGGAACTCCACTCAATATTCTGTAATGGCCTTTGCAGAAAAAGAATTTTTAAAAAAGAGTGGGTATATGTGTATGTATAACTTTGCCATATACCTGAAACTAACACAACATTGTATAGTTATACACCAATAAAAAATAAAAATTAAAAATTTTTTTAAATAAAAAGTAATTTTTAACTCAAAGCAAGGATTTTTTTTTTGCTATTTTTTCCTTTAGTTTTTTTAAACTTTTTATTTTATATTGGAGTATAGCCAATTAATAACATTGTGATAGTTTCAGATGCACAGCAGAGCGACCCAGCCATACATATGCATGTATCCAATCTCCCCCAAACTCCCCTCTCATCTAGGCTGCCACATAACACTGAGCAGAGTTCCACATGGATCCTTGTTGGTTATCCATTTTAAATATAGCAGTGTGTACACGTCCATCTCAAAGTCCCTAACTATCCTAATTGCAAGGATATTGAACAAAATTCTGAAAAGTCAAAAAATAACATATAAAATAAAGGGGCATTTCATGAGCAATACAGATAAAAAAATCCAGGCTCCTTCCACAGGTAGTATTTTAGGATATAGACAAAGAAAAAAGAAAGAGGGGTATGGGAAAAAAACTACATGATATTTCCCTCTTGAATTCTGAATTAAATTTATGTCTGCCTTTGCTTTCATCTAATATTGCTATCATAATTTCTCTTATTCGCTTCCCATTCTTGCATAGAAAAATGGAATTCTGCGCCATGATTGAATCTAAATGCTAAAATCATTTAAGATACCCTACTCCTGGGACTCACAGCAAAATGTAATAAGTTTCTCAAAATGTGACCTAATTATAACTGTCCTTTTAAGTTTTATTTCCCACTGGGACCAAATGTCTGCAGTTAAAAATAATTCTTGAAACAGGTCCATGTAGCCACAAAAGTTTTCAGAGTCACTTAAATGTTATCCATATCCTCAATTTATTTTTCTCCTCTGTTCATGTGTGATAAAAGCCAGACAGCCAGAAGAGGCAGGAGGCCAGGCCACACTTCAGGCAGAGAACACGCTGGGCTGGAATTCTCACAGTCCAAGTCTTTCCTTCTGACCGGACGAGAGGTCAGCTTACCACCGGCTCACTGACATTCTATGCACCAGTGACCCAGTATCATGGCTGCTGTCGGTCCCCGGAGAAGCCTTGAATGCCTCATAGTCAGAACTTCTTGCTCTTCTCTTGCCAGGCCCCCATGAACAACAGACTCACGTGGTTTGAGCCCCATTCTCATTCACTCCCTCAAATGGCCTTTGAGATGCTCAGGCCTCCATCTCCCTGGCCCAGGGTTCACTCTCTCCTTCTAAAGCCATTTCAGTGCATCTCCTTTTAGAGGCAATTGTATGTTTCTGAACAGAAAAAAGCCCACTCGGGCTGGGCAGCATCTCCTGCCTGATTTGCCCTGATTCAAAGGGACCTGGCTCTTCACTGTGGGATTGTCTAACGTTACTGTCAGAAGCTGTTGCTTTTTCAAGTCTCCCTTTAACTCTGAACAGGAACAAAAGATGAGGGCTCTTCTGATATAAGGCGACATGCCCTGAAGTTTCAATACGTGTGTCCTGAAATTACACAGACCTAGGCTTGAACCCTAGCTTCGCCATTCATCTGACTCAAGACCCATGCTTGAACTCCCCAAGTCTCAGTTTCCTCATCTGTGAAATGGGGATGATAAAGGAGGGACTTTCTAAGGTTATCATAGGAATTAAAATGGATAAAGAATGCTAAACAGTTACCACAGAGCCTACATGTTGTAGGCACTCAGTAGATATGAGCTATTATTATTAGGGCATTTGAAAAACTCACTTCTTCCAGCTAAGATAACGTCTTTAGTGCAGACACAGGATGCTATTTTTGTTTGTCAAGGGTGCCAGAAGGACTTGAGCCAAAGATGGCTAGAAACTAAATTACCTTAGTCTTCTGGATGCTGTTCTCTCCTGAATCCAGCTCATAGAAGAAGTAAACCACTAAGAAAAGAGAGAAGCCACAGCCAGGATCTTACCCAGGAGGCCCTGGCGAGAGCTTACAAGCAAAGACATGCCATTTCCAGGGCCTTCCCCATCCTGAAAAGGAGAAACAGAGTTTTGAAATGAGCAGATACATTTTAATTTTAGATATGCACATTTATTCTGTGTACAATGGTATCCTTGAACTTCACTGGGAGCATGAGTGACCAGTTGACCAATGTTCGAAGCTGGATATGAAATACCAGGTCTGATGTTGGCAACTTTATACAGATGATATAGATAGTCACTGGGAGCTCCCCACCCAATTTTGGCAAAAACCACTGTGGGCTTCTACCCAGGGAGGCAAGAAGAAAAGGAACAAGAAAAGAACATTGCTGGCTAGAAGCAACAAGGAACAGGCAGGCAAAAATGAGAGGTGCGGAAAGCATGGGCAGTGACTTTGATGAGGACCAGAGGGCAAGGGGAGCGATCAGCAGGAGGAGTGAGAACCCTCAGAGCCTTTCCAGGTCACTTGCTGTGTTTCCATACTGTGCCAGGCACTGTGAGGTCCAGAGACATAGGAGAGCCAGTCTCCACACAAAGTCTCCATACAAAGCATCCGGCAGCATTTCTAGAATATTAATGCACAATGATAGAGCTCACATGTAAGACAAAGGTAATGGAAACGAGACCACGCACGCATACACAGTCACTCAGTCGTGTCCGCCTCTTTGCAACCCCACAGACTGTAGCCCACCAGCCTCCTCTGTCCATGGAATTTCGCAGGCAAGAATACTGGAGTGGGTTGCCATGTCCTCCTCCAGGGGCTCTTCCCCACCCAGGGATCAAACCTGCATCTCTTGCATCTCCTGCATTGGCAGGCAGATTCTTTATCACTGAACCACCTGGGAAACCTGGCAACATGAGAACCTTCCATTAAATATTAATAAACAGGAGTTACCCTCAAGCAGTGAGGAGTGGGCGGCGGGTCTTCAAGCCTTCTGACTCCTTGACCATGAAGAAGGGTCCCCAAGGGAGAAATACACCCCTCCAAGTTCCCTTTATGGGCTGGCCTCCTGAGTCTCACTGATCCACTCCCTCACCTAGCATCACCTGTTACGTTCTTTCCCTAGGCTGCCATCACAAATGATGACAGACAGACTTCATGGCTTGAAATGACAGGAATTCCTTTTCGCCCTGAAGTCCACAATCAAAGTGGTGGCAGGACTGCATTCCCTCTGAAGGCTCTAGGGGAGAACCCTACGTCACCTCTTCCAGTCACCTTCCAGTCTTCCAGAGTCACCTCTTCCAGCTTCTGGTGACTCCAGGTGTCCTCAGCTGGTGATGACATCACTCTCATCTCTGCCCCCATCCTTCTCCTCTGCATCTATGCCTTGTCCTTTTCTAAGCACACTTGTCATTGGATTTAGGACTCACCCACATAATCCAGGATAATTTCACATCTTGAGATCTTGAACTTAGTCACATTTGCAGAAACTCTTTTTCCAAATTTATAGTCACATTTATAGGTTGTGAGGTTTAGGGCATAAGCACAGCTTTTTGAAGGCCACCCTTCGACCCACTATACCAGCCAAATAAACCACTCACACTCATCTCAAACCTCGTTTTCGGTAGAACCAGAACAAAGCAAGCAGCCTAAGTAACACATTATCTAGTCCCTCCCTCGACTACCAGGCAGGTCCCATAGAAACCATACCAAACACATAGCTCCTAACATCTATCAAACCTCAGTGGCCATTTGATTCAGTGCTGTAGCCCTAGGGTTTAGCACACAGTGCCTGGCACATAGTAGGCCTCAAAAAATCATGTGTAGAATGAACAAAATCTCACCATCAGATTCCCAGGTAGAGAAATAAGCTTTCTTCGTTCATTTTTTGTTTGTTTATTTATTTGGCTTAGTTGCCCCAGGGCATGTGGGATCTTAGTTTCCCAACTAGGGATCGAACTCACACCCCCTGCGTTGCAAGGAGGATTCTAATCCCAATCTTTAACTTTTCTTTTAACAGTTTTTTTGAGGCGTAATTTATATACCACAAAATTCACCCACTGTAAATGTGCAATGTGATGATTTTTTTGTAAATTTACAGAGTTGTCCAATCATCACCACAAACCAGTCTTAGAACATTTCCATTAGCCCCCTCCAAACTCCCTTATACTTGTTTTCAGTCACTCCCCACTTTCACCCCCAGCCCTAGGCAACCACTGATCTGCTTTCTGTCTCTATAGATTTTTCCCTTTCTGGATGGTTCACATAAATGAAATTACACAATGTGTTGTCTTTTGTTCCTAGCTTCTTTCATATAGCATAGTATTTAAGGCTGATCCACATTGTAATATATATAAGTAACTTGTTCCTTAGTGTTAGATTGTATTCCATTGTATGGATATCTGACATTTTCTCTATCTGTTAACAATTGATGAGCATTTGGGTTGGTTCCAATTTGGAGCTGTTATGAATAGTGTTGCCGTAAACAGTCATATACACGTCTATGTGTAATCATGTATTTTCATTTCTTTTGAGTAAAGGCCGAAGAGTGAAATCTAACTTTTCATTTAGAAAATTCTCCAGTCTCTAGGAAAGCTGAGAGAACAAGATATTATATATCATTTACCTCTATTCTCAATAGGTAATGTCTTGCCATATTTACTTTTTCTCTCTATCTCTATAAAGTATTTTTACGTGCCATTTGATAGAAAGTTGTAGACATCGTGACATATTTCCTCTACTTCACCTCTTAATTATAAAGCAACTCTCCTACATAACCACCAAACCGTTATCACAACTAAGACTTTTCTCCCAACTTTATTTCGAATTTTTCAAACCTATCAAAAAGTTGAAAGAATAACACACTGAAATGAGCCTTAACTTTACCATTTCCCATATTGATGCTTTGACCCTTCTTTCTCAAATCTCGCTGCCGCTGCTCCTAAAATATTTGTGTTGGGTAGTTCTTGGTGCAAACGCATGGAATATTCCCTATGTGTCACATTCTTATTCCTTCATTGTTTATTCCTGGAGTGTTCAGGGCTGGTTTCAGGAGACTCCAAGGGGCCTCTAATGTGTTGTCCCTGAGGGATAGTGCAAAAGTCTCAAAAGTTCCCTTACCTCCTTCAAGACTTTGCTCAGATGTCAATTTCTGGATGACATCTACCCTTCCCCATGCTGCTAAAAGTTCCACCCCATCTTCTCCCGTCACCAGTATTCCTTAATCCCATTTACTCTGCTGGATTTTTCTCCAAAGCATGGATCATCTTCTAAGATAATGTATAATTCACGTATTTGTTCTATTTATTTGTCAATTGTCTCCCTAAAACAGACCATAAGCACTATGAGGGCAGAGATGTTTATCTTTTGGTTCACTGCAGTATCCCCAGGCTCAATTTTAGTGCCCGGCACATGGAGCACTCAATTAATCCTCACAGAAGGACTGAATGAATGAATGACGGCTGTAGGGCTATATGTGGGTGAGCATCCTGCAGCCCATCAGGGAAGCAGGAACTGACTGGCACTGAGCCAGGCATCCCCCCCACTGGCAGCAGGTGTGGGAAAGGATCCTGGGTTTAGCATCAATTAACATTCAGTTGACATTCTGAACCCTGAGTGGAATGCTTCGGGGTTAAAAGCCTTTAAAAACTGCAAACTGAACACCCTTCCCAGTAGAAGGGTGTTCAGTAGAACAGACCGGAACTTTCCACAAAGGAAATCTCCCAGTACTTTACTGAAGAAAGATATTTTTTGCCTCAGACAGCAACCAAGAGCAAGTTAACTCTCCAAGGACCACAAGAGACTGGAACTCAGCCAGGCCTGGACTTCCTGGAGGAGGTGAAAACCACGCCCATGTATCCTTATAAGGCCCTCTTCCGGAACATCGCTGACCCTATGCTGGACCACTCCGTCCACAGTCCATCCCACTAACTGGGGGAACACCTGCCTTGAGCGGAAAGAAGCTGGCTGACATGCTCTGGCTTGTGAGAGACGCCAGTCAGACTCTCGCCCTTGGAGCCTAAAGTAGGAATAGACGGGGTCCTGCAGGAAGCAGGTATGGGCAGGTGCTGACACAAGGGGTTTGAGTCAGAGGTGCTGGAGAGAGGCTGTGAGACAGAGGAAGTCATGAGGACGCCAGCGGGGTCGAAGCTATGAGACAGAGGAAAGCCCTTGGAAGAACAGCAAGAGGGTGAGGAATTCCCCCAAGCCCTACCGCGAGGTCTCTAGAGCCGCCCTGGATTCAGGATACATCTGGTTCTAGACCCTCCGAGGCCTGGCTAGTCTACCCATCCTGTTTTCCAGAAGTCTCCATCACCCTCACTGTTTTGCAATTTCTTCCCCACAGACCTCATCACTTGAACTAGGCAGAGTGGCAACCCCCCAAATCTGAGTGAAATAGAGATGTGTTGATTCCACTTACAGGAGGTATCTAGAACAGTCAGATTTATCAGAGTCAGAAAGTACATTGATGGATGCCCAGGGTGGGGGAAGGGGGGATGGGGAAGAGAAGTGAGGAATTAGTATTTAATGGGGACAGAGTTTCTGTTTATGAAGGTGAAAAATTCAGGAGACCAATGATGGTGAGAGTTGCACAACAAAGTAAATATACTTAATGCCACTGAACTGTGCAGTTAAATGTGGTTAAAATAGTATGCTGTGTATTATGTGACTTTTACCACAATAAAAAAAAATTAAGAAAAAAAAGCATAGCACCTGAGACACTGTGTGTGCTTTAGTTGCTCAATCATGTCCGATTCTTTGTGACCCCATGGACTGCAGCATGCCATGCTTTCCTGTCCTTTGCCATCCCACGATACCAATCACCTTTTCACTCCTGGGTTCCCATATACCATTAATTTGATAGCCAGCCTCAGTAATTTTGTGGATATCAAAGCTTTCGGTAAAGCTCTCTGCATATAAAATACAGTCGTCTTGAAGCTCTTTCTTTGCCCGTATCCTTCAGATGTCTTTCATTAGATTTACTTTGTCAGGGTATTGTAAATGAACCTTTTTTTCAAAGGTTCATCCTGTTTTGGTAAAATCTACTGATAGAGGGAATATGTTTCTTTACCCTGTTCTTTACAATTGTAGATGATCCTTAATGAGCATTTTAACTACATTCTTTTGACATACCGTCATCCTTGAAAAGTATCTATAGTTTCAGGTTACAGCTTGTTTTCATCTCAAAACACCAAAAGAAAAAAAACCCCATCAAGAGATGAAACACCAAGGAAAAACATGAGACCATTTTTCCAGGAGAGATTAAAATTTTAGGTTCCTAAACTGTATACCCTCTCATGGGTCAGTTGCTAGGCTGGAGGGTACTATGCCTTAAGGGCCAGCCACATTCACTTAATTTGCAGGTCTGCCTGCAGATCCTCAGAAAGGGGATCTAGAACAGGATGAAGCTTCACATACACCACCCTCTGATTTTCCCCTCCTGTCCTTCCTCTAGCCCTCTACTCTCTTTGGGGGATTTTATTCATCTTTCCTTCCTCCCAGTAAGATGTTTTGAGGACTGACAATGGGCCACATACTGCACTGCTGTGCTGGGTGCTGGGATGCAGCGGTTAAAATGACCGGGTCCACCTTATGTTTTCTAGCAGCGGGGAGAACTAAAATTCATCATCAAATCACTTCAATTAGGAGTGCTACATAGGAGCACTGCAGGGTGACGGGACAGCGTATAAGACTGGTCTGGGGGCTGCCACGAGTAGTGGTGAGCCAGGCAAAGAAAGAAAGAGATCTCCTTGTTCCCCGAAGACCACCAGCAAATGAGGACCCCTGCTCCCACTTGGCACCTTTGGCTGTTGACTTCACAATGACCTTGCCCGGTGCCCTGTGTGCTGACAGCTCCGCAGCCCAGGCTTAGACACTTGTTTCCGTTCTTGTCTGTGTCTGACCTTGGCCTGGGCCATTTTCTGCCCCACTTCACCCACACTGGTGCTGGCAGCTCACAGGATCCCTCCCCAGCTGGGCACCGAGATAAGTGATGGCAGCTTTTTCCCTCTCAGGGTATCAGAAAGCTCTTCTTTCCCAATAGGATTCTTTTCTGCTCTCAAGACAGTAACTCCGGCTCACTGCGGGGTGTGTGTGTATGATATGGTCAGTGGTGTTGTGCAGGAAACTATTTCTAACACAGTTGCATCTTCTTGGCAGCATGTTCGCTGCAAGATCTCGGTGGCCGGAGAACCACGCGTGCTGGGTCAAGTCCGGCTGCATCTTGCTGCTGTCCTCGTTCAGACTGACAGGACCCGGACTGAGTGATATTTCTCACATACTTCTCTCCAGGTTAGACAAGCAGCTGCTGAATTCCTCTCTTGCTCTGGATAAATTCAGTTGTTTTGCTAACTGGACCACAGCTTCTTTTTTCAGAACGTCACAGGCATATTTTGGGGTTTCTGTGAACAGGTGCTGCGTGCAGGAAGCACGATTCATTTGTTTATTAGGATGTTACCCTGTGTTTTGAAAAACAATTCGGAAAGGAAAAATGGCCTCACCGATGCCTTTTGCTTTTTCTCCTCAGGCTGTAAGCTGCGAACAACTGCTGTTACCTCTCGTTTACAGAATCCCCATCTGGTTAGGTACTTTGATTTATGTTGGCTGAAATCCAGAACGGCTGATTTGGTTTATTTTAAGGAGTTTTATTTTAAGAAACTTTTGACATTTAAGAATTTAATTGGAACAATCTGTACCCAGAAATTTTTTAATGCAGTCTAGGATTCAAAGAACTGACTCATTTTGAAAAGACCCTGATGCTGGGAAAGATTGAAGGCAGGAGGAGAAGGGGACAACAGAGGATGAGATGGTTGGATGGCATCACCGACTCGATGGACATGAGTTTGAGTAAACTCCGGGAGTTGGTGATGGACAGGGAGGCCTGGCGTGCTGCAGCCCACAGGGTCACAAAGAGTCAGACACAACTGAGCGACCGAACTGAACTGAGGATTCAGTTCAAACCCCAAAGATGCTCTTCAGCATGCATGGGGTTTTAAAAGAAAGCAGGCTTTTCCACACCTGGCTGGTCTTGGTTCTTCAGGACTTTGTTGAAGATGTGGTGGGAGAATTCTCAGGATGGGACTCCCAGCAGTGATGAAAATGGACAGAATGGCTACTTCTCATAGTCTCTGGCCCTCAGCCCATCCTTAAGCTCCGTTTACAAACTCTGCTGGATGGACTTGTCCACCACGAGCCAGTTACAGGGAGAGGAAGAGTGTGCTGATGCACCACTTCGCCCACTCCTGTCAGGTGGTCAGGCCTAAACTGAGTTGGCTTCAGGAAATCTGTCTCATTCCCTTGACCAAAGGTCAGGTTGCCCTCGTTCTAAGAGGCAGAAAGACCAGGTTGGATTAAAGCACCTCCATCAGAAAACTGAAAAGTGTTAGTCGCTCAGTCGTGTCCAACTCTGTGACCCCATGGACTGTAGCCCACCAGGCTCCTCTGTCCATGGGATTCTCCAGGCAAGGATACTGGAGTGGGCTGCCATGCCCTTCTCCAGGTGATCTTCCTAACCCAGGGATGGAATCCGGGTCTCCTGCATTGCAGGTGGATTCTTTACCATTTGAACCACCAAGGAAGCAAGGTCACAGCTAAAAGTTCAAGAGCCTATGGTGGGGTTTGATGCTCCCAAGAAGCACCCCAGTTTCCAGAGGCTGGCCTGAATCTCCAGGGATGTTACCCACAGTCTTCAGAATCCTTGGTGCTTTCTGGGAGCCTCAGCAGATCTGGCATCCCTGAAATTGCAGCTGATTGAAGCAAAGAGCTTCCCAGCCTCCAAGAGGGGATTGAGAGAAAGAAAACTCCTAGCTCATCAAGCCCCGTGGATCCTAAGAACTGGGAGAGGCTGGTGTTCATCAGGCCCTGGGTAGCAATTGGTGAACCACATGGCTAGTGCCTGCTCCTCTCTTCAGCTGCACCTTTGCTGCTGTTATTGCCATGTGTATGCACAACCAGTGCTTGGACTCAGAGGATTTCCTCTAATTCTCCCATTTCCCTACTTCTCCAGACCGCATCTCTGTTCTCCATTCTCCCGGTCATCTTAGAGTCATTATCTACCTCACTTTTCTGCCATAAAACTCAATCATTAACTGTATGTCCTTGGTCCAGTTCCTTAATCTCCCCGCACCTCAGTCTCATCTATTTAAAATATACCTACCCCATTTGCAGAGAACCTTTGATGTCAAGAGTTTGAACTTATTTGGGAAGTGAAGGGGAGATAAACGGTTTTAATGTTTTTTGAGCACCTACTGTGTGTCAGAGAGTTCCAGAAAAACATCTATTTCTGTTTTATTGACTATGCCAAAGCCTTTGACTGTATAGATCACAACAAACTGTGGAAAATTCTTAAAGAGATGGGAATACCAGACCACCTGACCTGCCTCTTGAGAAATCTGTATGCAGGTCAAGAAATAAGTTAGAACTGGATATGGAACAACAGATCGGTTCCAAATAGGGAAAGGAGTACGTCAAAGCTGTATATTGTCACACTGCTTATTTAACTTATATGCAGAGTACATCATGAGAAACGCTGGGCTGGATGAAGCACAAGCTGGAATCAAGATTGCCTGGAGAAATATCAATAACCTCAGATATGCAGATGACACCACCCTTATGTCAGAAAGTGAAGAAGAACTAAAGAGCCTCTTGATGAAAGTGAAAAAGTTGGCTTAAAACTCAAGATTCAGAAAACTAAGATCATGGAATCTGGTCCCATCACTTCATAGCAAATACGTGGGGAAACAGTGGCAGACTTTATTTTTAGGGGCTATAAAATCACTGCAGATGGTGATTGCAGCCATGAAATTAAAAGACACTTGCTCCTTGGAAGAAAAGTTATGACCAATCTAGACAGCATATTCAAAAGCAGAGACATTACTTTGTCAACAAAGGTCCACCTAGTCAAAGTTATGTTTTTTCCAGTAGTCATGTATGGATGTGAGAGTTGGACTATAAAGAAAGCTGAGTGCCAAAGAATTGATGCTTTGGACTGTAGTGTTGGAGAAGACTCTTGAGAGTCCCTTGGACTGCAAGGAGATCCAAACAGTCCATCCTAGAGGAAATCAGTCCTGAATATTCATTAGAAGGACTGATGCTGAAGCTGAAACTCCAATACTTTGGCCACCTGATGCAAAGAAGTGACTCATTTGAAAAGACCCTGGGAAAAGATGCTGGGACAAATTGAAGGCGGGAGGAAAAGGGGATGACAGAGGATAAGATGGTTGGATGGCATCACCAACTCAATGGACTTGAGTTTGAGTAAACTCTGGGAGTTGGTGATGGACAGGGAGACCTAGCGTGCTGCAGTCCATGGGGTCACAAAGATTCAGACATGACTGAGCAACTGAACTGTGTGTCAGGCTCTATTAGATGTTTTACATTGACTCTTTAGGCTTAATTAGCATACACCTCCTCTGCCTTACAGCTGTAACTCCTGTTACTCACCTACTTGTATCTTGCTGTTGTTCAGTCACTCAGTCGTGTGACTCTACAATCCTGTGGACTGCAGCATGCCAGATTTTCCTGTCCTTCACTATCTCCCAGAGTTTGTTCAAACTCATATCCATTGAGTCGGTGATGCCATCCAACCATCTCATCCTCTGTTGTCTCCTTCTCCTCTTGCCCTCAATCTTTCCCAGCATCAGGGTCTTTTCCATTGAGTTGACTCTTTGCATCAGGTGTTGCACCAAAATGTTGGTGTTTCACCTTCAGCATCAGTTCTTTCAATGAACATTCAGGATTGATTTCCTTTGGGATTGACTGATTTGATCTCCTTGCAGTCCAAGGGACTCTCAAGAGTCTTCTCCAGCACTACAATTCAAAAGCATCCGTTTTTCAGCTCTTAACCTTTTTTATGGTCCTACTCTCACATCCGTGCATGAATACTGGAAAAACCATAGCTTTGACTATATGCACCTTTGTCAGCAAAGTGATGTCTCTGTTTTTCAATATGCTGTCCAGGTTTGTCTTGGTCTTCCTTCCAAGGAGCAAGAATTTTTTAATTTCATAGCTTTGGTCACTGTCTGCAGTGATTTTGGAGCCCAAGAAAATAAAATCTTTTATCTTACTTGTATCTTACTCCTGGCAAACTACTCATTCTTTCTCACTTGAGCAATCTTGAAACTCTCCCAATACTTTGTTTTTTATCATACTTTTCTTTCTACCTGGCCTATCTCACCTCTCCAGAGTGAAATGCTATACCTCTTTTAAGATCCGTCAGCAAATGCTGGTAAATATTTAACAAGCAGCTCTGCAGACAGAAAGAGCCCTGCTTTGCAGTGTTTGCCAATGTAAAAACTCCCACCGTGGCCAAGTTCAAGCTACCAGCCTGGTATCAACTGGCCCACAAAATTTCTGAAAATGCAGAGACTGGAAGGAGTTGCCTGTGGTGCACCACCGAACCCACAGTGTCACCTTTCTTGATACCCCCAAGCTGTAAGATTCCCTCCCTCCTTTGTCAGTAATTTCCACTTTCTCACAAAAAGTCTTCTTCATTATATTAGGGTTGTAATGAATCCCTGTTATCATTATGAGCTTTACAAGGACATGAACTGTGTCTTACTCATCTATGTATTCACAGTGCTGCCTAGAACAATAATGATGTTTCAATAAATATTTGCCACATTAGACCAATGATGAAGATTATCACTAGGGCTTGACACACGCTTACAGGGAGTGACATCATTAAAGCACTTCCCAGAATACTGGGCCCAGCAAGTAATTTGTGACAATTTTTCTGTCACTTGTGGCTTCTGGAATTAAGGGAGCATAAATTTTAACTCTAAAGGTGGTTCTCAATGACTCCCCCCAACCCAAAATATACATGCATTATAATCACCTGGGAAACGTTTACAAATCGCCATGCCCAGGCCAATAAGTCAGACATCAGTATTTTTACATTTCCCCAAGTGATTCTGTTGTGCACCAAGTTTGAGAATCACTCTCCTATATGTATCCAGTCCTCTCCCTGGCTGATGAATTGAGAGTGTCAAAAAGGAAATAGAACTAACTACTCCTTTAAAAATTCTCCTGTTCACCAAACAATTCCAGTAAATAGAAGGAAAACGCACTCTCAGGATCGCCTTTATGGCAATCAAGTTGGGTGGAGTCACCTGGGCGGGGCAAAGCCAAGCATGAGTAATACAGCCTTCTGTAGGGGCAGGAAAGAAATCTCTCTTTGTCAGCAAACTCCTGTAAGTGAAGTTTTTTTCAAGCTGGAGAATTTTAGAGGCATCTCATTGAAACTAGATTTGATCCTTGTGGTGACTTCGTGCAGATTAAACAAAAGTAAAATTTGTTTCAGTGAACATCACTGTATTTGTCCCAGTTCTTTTCTTCCACTAGAATTTTGTAGTATTGAAATTACTGAACTATGAAGGCTCAGAATGATTCTTATTCTCTTATTTGTGGTAATGAGGATGGACTTCCTTAAAGTCAAGACAGTATCGCATTTCTATCTTTGAGAAGCAGGTATTGCTTTCCCCATTAGAGTTGGTGAAACTGAAACAGTGTGAGATCTGACTGGTCCAGAGTGACATGGGGGGTGCCAAATAGGAAATCAAAGATTCTTGTCCTCACCATTTGACACTCGACATACTTTATATTTTATGGATATTTAGTTATTGTGGTCTTGTCATCTATTTCTCATGTTAAAGGTATTTACCAAAAAAAAAAAAAAAAAAAAAAGCTTTGAAAAGGTCTTATCTGAAAAGTAAATTAAGCAATTCTGCTTTAGTAGTTTACTCCCTTTGTTTTCTCTAATAAAATGATAGTCTGAGAGTTCACTTTAAAGAAGGGGGAATTGGGAGGAGGAGAAAGAGTCTATGTGTGCATGTGTCACAAAACCACATTTTAGAGGTCTAATATGCTAAGTTTCTTTGATGTGTCACTATGGATGAGTCTTTAAAACCTGATTTTCTTTTTGGAGGCACTATTGAAGACGTGTATGGAAGTGTTAGGGGGCTGATGGTAATCCTTCAAGGAGCACTACTGGCTGTGTTGGATCCCACCAAATGCTTTTGTAAAACCCATGTTAATTTTGCACTTAGTCCAATTTGGAACTTTCTTATAGAGACTCTGGATTGTCTCTGAAATAAACATTTTTAGCTAAGCTATTCAGTGGATTATAATTTTTTCTCCTGTGGTATATGTATAGCAAGTCGTTAAAATATATGGAATTTTTTAAAACTCTAAAGTAAAACAAACTTTTAAAAGAAATCTTGGCAGAACCTCAGATTTTAGATCAAGGCTCTGTAATACCATAAACCCCTCAAATTCCCAGCATCATCAGAACTCTGGCTGCTCTATGAATCACAGCCCCAAAACCATGACTTCCCTTTCCATTACTTTTTCTCTGTTCTAATATTATTTGTAAAGGACAGATATTGTGATGCCAACTTCTATCATATCAGATTTACCCCAAAGCAGCACCAACAGGGACCACTGAACACCTTTATGGGTAGAGCTCTGAATCAGGAATCAAATCTTTCATAAGATCTGGTATCCTGTCATGCTAAGTCACTTCAGTCGTGTCTAACTCTGCAACCGTATGGACTGTAGCCCGCCAGTCTCCTCCGTCTATGGGATTCTCCAGGCAAGAATACTGGAGTTGGTTGTCATGTCCTCCTCCAGGTGATCTTCCCAACCCAGGGGTTGAACCCTCATCTCTTATGTCTCCTGCTTCTTTACCACTAGCGCCACCTGGGAAGGCACTCAAGGTTACAGTAAACAAGGACGGGACATTGTGTAAACAATGTCCATAGGTAAGAGAACTTTAACTGCTTCCAGCAAACAAATAACATTGGCTTATGTAAGACAGAAGTCTCTTTCCCATTCTGTAAATGTAGGTCTGGTATACCAATGGCATAGTTTCAGAGACCCGGGCTCTGCCATCCTTGGCACATAGTTTCCAGTTGATGGTTCAAGATGGCTGTTTGATGGACTTCCCTGGTGGTCCAATGGCTAAGACTCTGCTCCCAATGCAGGAGACCTGGGTTCAATCCCTGGTCAGGGAACTAGATCTTGCATGCTGCAACTAAGACCCGGTGCAGCCAAATAAATTAAAATAAATATTAAAAAAATATAAAAATAGCTGCTTGAGAAAGAGGAAGGAGAAAATATAGGAAAGCAGAGAAGCTGAGGGTACACATCAGCTGTTTTGTTGGCAAGTTTCCTTCCATTCATATTACATGGACACAATTATTCCAACTGACCATCTCTGGCTGCAAAGGTACTTTTGAAATATGATGTTTGTAGCACATAATCATGGCCCAAGTAAAAACTGGAGTTCTGCTACAAGCAAGAAGAGAACAGATATTGAGGTTAGAATCCAGCAGAGTCTGCCACAACCTGAACAGTGTCTGTGCTGGTATTCAGATTTGAGAGGCTGCCGTAGTTAAGTAGGAAGCCTAGAGTTCAGGAGAGCTGGATTGGCTCTCACTTCTATCCAAGTATCCAAGTGACTTAGTCATCTCATCTGTAAAATAGCTATTTCATGGTTAAAAAAGTAATTGTTGCAGAACATGATAGGATAAGCATATAAGATAACCCCAAGATAACCCACAAGAGACACAGGTTTGATCCCTGGGTCAGGAAGATGCCCTGGAGTAGGAAGTGGCAACCCACTCCAGTATTCTTGTCTGGAAATTTCCATGGACAGAGAAGCCTGGCAGGTTACAGTCCATGGAGCTGCAAAGAGTCAGATACAACTGAGCTACTGAACACACATGTAAGATAACCCCTTGTTTAAAATATCTCCTGAATACATTACCTGATCTAAAGCACATAGGATGGCCAGAACTTCGAGTTGAAAGGGACACTCAAGGATATTTAATTCAACCTCTCTCTGAATATAGGAATGTCTGCCACAGTAACCCTGACAGATGGTCCCCTGTCTTGTGCTTGAGCACCCCTAGAGTGTGTTACTTTGCAGTTCCATGGGCGGACAGCTCTGGTTATCAGAGAGTTTATCTGGATGGTGATCTAAAAGCTGCCTCCCTTGAACCCCTGTCTCCTGAAACAGCAGAGAACAACATCATTCTCTCTTTTTCATGGCAGAGCTTCAGCTTTTGGAAGATAGCTCTTCTGTCATCACTTGGTCTTCTACCCTTCAAGCCAAGCATTCTGGATTGTTGCAACTGTTCCTTAGGTAACCAGGTGCCCATCCTTCCCACCATCTGGGTATCTTTTTCTATATTAGTGTTTCTCAAATTCTGTTGACTATGACCCAGAAGAAGAAATCTATTTCATGTATCATCAGTATACATATACATGCATGTAAATGAATGTACATGCATGAAACAAGTTTCATAAAACAATATGTAGCCTTATTAGCAGACACAAACTTGTATATTTTCCAATTCAACTCTATTCTATTCAATCTATTGTGTTCTAATTTATCTTTTAAAGGCAGGTTTTTATTCACTCAGTGGACTTCTTACTCACTCATGGGTGGAAACTCATAGTTTGAAAATCACTATTTCAGATGCATTCCAGCCTATAAATATTCTTAGAAGGTAGTACCTTGATGCTGCAGGCTGATTGCAATAAGCAAAAAGGGCTTTTACTTCCTGAGACCAGAATTTAATGTCTTTATCTTAAGGAAATCTGTTGTTCGCTAAGCCATGTCCATCTCTTTCTGACCCCATGGACTATAGCAAGCCAGGTTTCACTATCTCCCAGAGTTTGCTCAGGCTCATGTCCATTGAGCTGGTGACGCCATCCAACCATCTCATCCTCTGTCATCCCCTTCTCCTCCTGCCCTCAATCTCAATCTAAATGCATTGAATTAGAAAGTAACACTTTCACATCACTTGGCTGAACATTTGAGTCTGTTATAACTGACTTTCCCTGTGTGAACAGCTTCTATATACGCCTGCTCTCCCCCACCCTCTCCTTGTGCAATTGATTTTTTTAAACCTAGATACAGAGCTTTAATTTAATCCTATTAAACTTCATCTTTTTCAAGTTTTGACTTTTTTCAATGTTTCAACAACTTTTGGGACCATTTTTGTCATTAATCTTTCCAGCTTTATAGCATATGCATATTTTATCAGTATACTTTCCATGGAATAATAATTTTATGGTTTAGCCCTTAAAAGATGACTCTTGACCTAAAGTCTCTGCCCATATCATAGTCATTTACAAACAAATGGTTGAAAAAGAAGCAGGAAAGACAGAGATCTGTGATACTAGACAAGAAAATAAAAGTTCTGAGAGGCTGGATTTGAAATGATTTATATATGCAGGTTTATATACGTGTATATATAAATGATTATATATATGCATATATAAATATATACAGGTTTTCTCCTTAAACTCAAACTAGATAATGTTTACTCATCATGTGGCATGAAAATGTCAACATGTTTCAACCTTCATGGGCACTCAATTTGTGACAGTCAAGCATATATAGCTTATATTGCTAAGGCCTGGGAATTTCCCCCAGAAACCCTGGAGGAATAGAGATCCCCTGATGAAATACCATCTCTTCCAGCTAGAAAGTAAAGGGGGGTAAGTGTGCACAGTTTTCATTCGTTTATTTATTCATCTGTTTATTCTAGAAATATCTGTTGTGCCAAACACTGAGAAGCAAAAACAGGGAGCCTTAAATTAGGCTGTGGGGGTGTGGAGGACAGAGGAAATGCAAAGCAGGGAGGCCTAAGCATCTCCTCCTACTCAGGGAGGAGGCAGTAATAATTTTCAGCCCTTAAGTGTCAGCTCAAGAAACAGAATGAAGTAAGTCAGAAAGAGAAAAATAAACATCGTATATTAACACATGTGTGCGGATCTAGAAAAATGGTACAGATGAACCTAGTTCCAGGGCAGGAATAGAAGCGCAGACATAGAGAATGGACATGTGGACATGGGATGAGGGGTCGGGGAGGAAGGTGGGGACACGTGAATTGGGAGATTGGGATTGACGTGTATATACTACCATCTTTACAACAGATAGCTAGTGGGAACCTGCCGTATAACACAGGGAGCTCCTCTGTGATGACCTAGATGCATGGGCTGGGGGGAGGGGAGGGAAGGAGAGGAAGGTCCAAGAGGGAAGAGACATATGGACACGTATAGCTGATTCACTTCATTCTACAGCAGAAATTTTGTAAAGCAATTATACTCCAATTTTGGAAAAAAAAAAAAGAACTTCAAACTGTGTGGTGGTGGTTTAGTCGCTAAGTCCTGTCCGACTCTTGCGCCCCGTGGACGCACCAGCCCACCAGGCTCCTCCGACCATAGGATTCTCTAGGCAAGAACACTGAAGTGGATTGCCATTTCCTTCTCCAGGGGATCTTCCTGACCCAGGAGCTGAACCCGGGTCTCCTGCATTGCAGGCAGATTCTTTACCGACTGAGCTATGAGGCACGCACGTGCGCGCGTGCACACACACACACACACACACACACACACACACACACACGAAATGAGGCCTTAAGAGCTGGTAAGGGTTAGCTAGGCAAAGAGAGCCACGTGCCAGAAGGCTCAGAGGTGAGAAACATGGGTACTTAATGAACAGCAAAGAACAAGAACATTCCTAAAGTGCTTCAAGAACGACACGGTTTTGTACACACTGATTAAAAGGAATTTACTTGCCAAATGCACAAGGTAAGGCTGTGGGGCAGAAACCCGAGGAGGCGGCCTCCGTCCCTGTTCCAGGAAGTACACCCATGTGTCTGCTTAGGATCCTGCAGAGTTTAAGGGCAGCTGGAGGACACTTAACAGTCTTCACTACCTGTGGGTCCTTATTGGATCAATAGTAGCTAAAAAGGTCAGAGTGAAAGAAGAATGGAGATGGGGTTAGCAAGAAAGGGAGTCATTTTCATTTGATCTTCACGACAAATTCCAGACTCAGAACTAATAGGAAGTATTTTTTTCCCCTTGATTTTTCTCTTCTTTTTTAAACTGTCTGGTTTGTTTGTTTTTGCTTTTTGTGATTGGTTTTTTGTTTTGTTTTTCCCCTAATGAGTAACTTCATTCTACATGGTACAAAAACTCAAAAATTCAAGAAAGATGGGTGGTCAAATTTCCTTCCTTCCTCACCTGCTGCCACCCAATTTGTCTTCCAGAGACAAACAAGGGCTTTTTTTATAGGTCCAGAAATAGTCTGTGCACATACAAGTAATATGTACACATGTATAAACCTACACCTTAGTCTTTTTTATATGTCCAGAAATAATATATGCACATACAAGTAATACATATGCATATAGAAACCCACACCTTTTTAAAAAAGCCAAATGGCAATAATATACACACAGACAACAGATAGTATTTTAAAAGTATACCTTATCTTTCCTTTTACAGAATGGTCCAACCCAGAAGGGGAAGAACATTTTTCAGTGAAAGAGAATGGACCAGTCTTCAAGGAATAAGAAAACTAGTAAATATCAAGAAGACAGTCAATAGCTGTCTAAACTATATGTATCTCTTTTTCCCCAGTTTCAGCATTTACATATCTCAATTTTTCACGAAAAAGCAAGAATTTGTAGGAAAAAATATAAAGGGAAATATTGTTGGTTCTTCTTAAAGATGTTTACTAAAATCCTTGAATTATAAAAAAGCTTACAATCTTTTGCTGTCAAATACAAGACACATGATAAAAAGAACACTGAGTAGTTATACTTTGTACTTAAAATTTTGTGCAAGCTTGAGAATTCAGAAAGCTACACATGACTCTGTATGCAAACTTCAGAAATATTAACAATCTGTACTGAAAAACAGGGCCATCTAATTTTCTCTTTCGTACTTCCAGATTTGATGCAGAAACTAGGGAAGGAATGTTCAGGGTGAAATGAAGAGAGGGAACATGATAAATGAGTAAGGAGATAATTAAAGCATGAAGCTTTCCACATCTCGAGATAATGGTAATGGCAACTGTAGTTTTAGCTAATTAATTGGTTAAGAACAATTTGCCTCGGTGACTATCTCACATTTGAATATGGAATGTTTTTTGCTTTGCTAGAAACTGAGAATAGAATTATCTTGGAGCTTGTAAAACAAATAGCTTTTGGCCACCAAAAGTGTAATTACAAGTCAGGAAACCCAATTTGAATTAGTCCTACAGAGACAATTTTCCCCTTCACGCTGTGTAATTCATTGAGACTCAAGAGAGGGTAAATTTCCCTTCCGCTGAAACCTTGTTACTGCATGAGAAAATAAGTTGGTTGCAGTTTGGACTCAGTGTATTCTTTACCAAAAACAATATTGCTACTTGAGCAATCATGCACCTTATTCATCAGACCTGATAACTTTGGAAGTTTTTAAATATCAAACCCACCCTCAAAGTGGAAGAATTTGTCAATCTGATAAGGTTCAAAAGAAAGTACCATAGATGCAGAAGGTAATTCCATAGGAGGAATTCCAGAAACATTGTGAGCTAAACTGGCAGCATTAAAATAAATGTGTGGTGCTGTTACATCACTGTCTCCCAAATTGCCTTGAGGGGCTTCGCTCATTTAGATGGTTAATTTCTGAGAGATTTGCTGAATCAGCATCTTCTTACCTTTCAGTCGAACTTTACAGACTTATTGCAGACGAAATCCAACCCTCCGGGCTTAGACTAGAACAATGACAGGAAGCAAATTCAAGAACTATCTTGTAACTTGAAATTGGTTTTCAAATTAGTTAATTTTCTTCTTTTTTAAAAAATATTTTTTTATCTTTTGGCTGCACTGCATGGCATGTGGGAATCTTAGTTTCCCGACCAGGGATCAAATCCTATACATCACCTGCATTGGAAGTATGGAATCTTAACCACTGGACTGCCAGGAAAACCCTTTAAATTGGTTAATTTTCTAACCGAATCATATTTGTGCATACAATCACACATAAAAAAACAAAACTGGAAGAAATTTACCAGAACCTTAAGAGGGATCAACCTAAAGGGGATTTTATCCTCTATTCCTTTAAAATTTAACACAATGATTATGTGATACTTTGGTAATCGAGATTAAAGGGGATAATCTGAAACTGAAACTGTTTCTCTCTCTGCACCTGTATTCCTTCTCCCCTGTGTGGTGGGATATCCTCCTAAACATTTTTTAACTCCTCCAAGTTCCACTTTTATTATTCTCAGCAGCAATTTCCTTAATAGCCTAGAAAAAAAATTGAGAAATAAAAAATACAAATCCCTTTTTGTAACAGATTTCCCTTCACCTCTACTAAAAACCAATGAAAATACTACAGCTTTATTCTCAACCTTTTTCTGGACAAAGAGAATCCAGATGTTCCCTTTTGTTTGCCCTAAAGGGGGATATGCTAGTTCACCTTCCCTCCCCCCCTTCCCCCTCCCCCCAAATAATTCAACCTCCTTCTAGCATATGTTGTGTATTCAAAGCTATAAATGGTCCCCTGCTTTTTATCCAGGGAAATAAGTGCTGCATTTTAAAACCAATCCTGCCAGGCAGTCAGGACAAACAGTCTTTTTAGAAGTTGGCCCCAGAGCTTTCCCTGTCTCCTTTGGGGCATCTTCCAGACAATGGCATGGGAAGGGGGACTGGATGACCTGGGGGAGCTGCAGCTCTCTGACATCTGGACACTTGAAGAGGAGGAAGATGACTTATTGGCCAGGTAAAAGGGCATCTGTGTTTAATCAAGATACATCCCAACCTTCTCCAGAGGTCTGCTGTGGAAGGGAAGAGGTTGCCTGAATTCTTTCCTCCTTCTCCAAATGCAAGAGACCCAGTGCCAGGGCGTGACCTTGAGAAGTCTCTATTCTAGGGCCTGGGGAGGGAGTTGAACTGGCTGATCCCCAAGGCCTTAAAAAAGCCTGTGATTCCAAATCCAGTTTATCCTTGTGGACTTCAGGGTATATGAGGACACATGGGAGAACCTTCTCTTTGGCCTCATTAGTAAAGAAAGCTGTGCTTTTCCCTGGGTTGGTTTGTTTTTTATCTGGGAATTGTAACTCTTGTAACAGTTCCTGCTTCTTGCTGGGAGGCCTAGCAGCAGAGTTGTAGCCTCCCTGGGGCAAACACCCAGGGCTTTAAGACATGTGTTGTGTACACTAATTTCATTCTCTTCCCAACTTCCTTTATTACCTTTATTTTCCTTGTCCTTTCTCTTACTTGTTTTTATAGTACTGTTCGTACTTGTTTTATCTTGTTATAGTGTGTGTCCCTTTTAAAGCTTCCTAACATCTTTTTTGGAACAAAGTAGAATAACATAAATAAAGTTAACTCAATTTTGAAAATATAGATATTAAGGACATTTGTTTTTCTCTTTATCTCTGTCTTATCAGTTTCTCTCTAAATCTAAAAGTAGATCCCAACTCCATCATTCTGACTATGTAAACATCTTAAGCTACACAAATTTGGTATAATTAAATGATATATTTCTAGTGAGTAGGGAGCAGGTCTGATGAGGGATAAAGCAGCTACAGTGTAAAGAAAGAGCTTGGGCTGGCGTTTTGTTTCCAGCTCTGTCACGTACCAGGTGTCTGACCTTGGGCAGGGCCCTTCTCTCTGGATCTTAATTTCCTTGTTTATAAAATGAAGGGGTTGGACCAGGTCACCTTTAAAATCCCTTCCAGCTCTGAAATTCATTGACTCTCCAACCCATTGTGGGCACTTAATAAATAAAAAGCACACTTCTAGAGAACCTCAAGAATGACACATTTGGACACAGTGGTCAATGCATATTGACTTAGCATCCGTCCAGGATGTGGCCGCTTTGAGGGACAAACCAGATAGCCCTGGGGATCCCGTGGAGGCCCCAACCTAAAGGGGATACCTAGACACCTGTTTGTCCCCACTGCCTGAGGGCTCCAAGTTTTTACAAGATTACTAAAAGCCAAAACTCCTTGTGAATGTAAAGAACCAAAGGCATGGTGAGGAGTGGCATTCATGAGAAGGGGAGTCCACCTATAAGTAAAAATTAACCTATTTAAGATTAGTAAAGATAACACGTGCAATTTAGTTTTGCCATAAAATTATTGTGCTTGATATATTTTCCCTTTAAAATGAATCAGTTAATTATAAATGTGCTGATTGATTTTTGTTCTAAATTGTTTGCACATTTTAACACACACACATGGAGTTCTAAGCTGCTGATAACATCTTTTAGGGTTTGCCAGTTTATGAGGAATGGAGCCAAGTTAAGGATAAACCATCAACAGTATAAAAAAACTTGTGTATCTATTAAGTGTCCCATAATGACAAGAATCACCCACTCGTTTTCAGAAAAAGGCAAAGAAAGGAGGAAAAAGCCTTGCGGAATACATTTTTTGCCCCACACAAGTAACTTTCTCATATCCCTCATTTTTCTAAACTATTCCAGGAAGAGTCCTTTATATGTATGCTTCATTTTAATCACCTCAGAGGATTTCTCCTGGGACACATATCTTTACTTTTCTAATGGCCAAGTTGTAGCGTTCTTCCTCTTAAATATTAGTATCTACTGACACAGATTCCTGCTTGTGTTTTAGAGGGTAGACGTGAGCGGTGTTAGTGGTGGAGCTGCTCAAAGGACCCTCATCCCAAGGAAGGAGGGATGTGGTTTGCAGAATTTCAAACCAAACATCTGGACAAAGCACCTGAAAATCTTTTTTTGTTCTGCTCCATTGAAAACTATATCCTCAACATCAATTGCCAAGTGTGCTTTGTATTAATAATTCCAACAAATGCAGGAGCATCATATTGGATCCTCACCCCTTCTTATCCCAGAGCTTTGCAGCGTTCTGACTGCTTCTTGCTTCTTACTAAGCATTTTGATTTGCTTCTTCCCATCCTCCCAGGTGGAAATGAACTTAATGTCTTTCTTGAAAAAATTGCTTTTATCAAGGTGATTGCCTGAAGGATAGCTGGCAAAGGGACACTTGGCTTGAGACAAGACTGGAGGTACTTCCATTCTTTGACGCTCCAGTTCTAATTGATTTCTCTTTTAAAAGACACAGTTGAAAACAGGGTAAAACTGGGGGTGTTTTTTTAAAAATATTTAGTTTTAACAAGCTGAAACTTGCACAACACATAAATGCAATGCAATAAGTGATAATAATATAATAAAAAATAATATAAAATAATGTGATAAAATAAGGCTAGCTCATTACAGAATTCATTAACAATTAATTCATACTGGTGTGGCATGTCATGGGAATCAAGTCAAAGTTGTATGAAGATCATTGTGTTTTGATCTCGTCAGGCATGTCTGTGACCATAGGTTTAACTTCATCTGAAGATAAAGGCAAAGCTCTTAAACACTTGAGACCCCAGCCCCCAGCTCTCCTCCTCCCGTCTCTGGGTTCCCATCTCTGGGTTTTGACGTGAAACTGACTGTAAAGTCTTTATGGTTACTTGTAGGCAATATCCTCATCAGGTACAGTGATCCTTAAAGCTAAAGAACTAAAAATTGGTCACTCATTCCTGTTTTCTTAAATAGCCTCTTTATTTTTTAGAAAACACTAAAGACAGAACCACACCTTTTCTATCAGTTTCCTAGGGTTTTCATTGACACTGTTTTATCCCATGCATGCTTTTCTTTTGAAGACAGCAACTTTCCTATGAATAGCTTTTTATATTGCTTATCCCTTTCTTGGATCTCCTGGAGCTCTGGAAAGCACCCAACTCAATGATGTCACGAGGAAGCAAGTTTGGGCCACGGAAAGAGTATCCCATTGTAATCTACAACTCTCTCTCCTTCCCACTCTCCCCCACCGCACCCCTGTTTCCTGTAGAGTCAGCAAACCAGAGTCACTTCTCCCTGCTTTTTGTGGGGCCTCCCACATTGATAACTGATACCTGTGAACTCTCTGTTTTTCTACTCTCCATGAAACAAGCTAACCCAAACCTCATTAGGGTGTTGGTCTCATATAAGCCATGACCCCTCTATCTATTCATCTGTAAATATTTTGAAAGAACACTCCACTGATTGCTACTTAAGCAAATTCCCATTCCCATCATGGTCCGACTCTGAGAGCTTTCTCTGAGTGTGCTTGCAGGACAAACCACTATGCTGATCTTAATAATTAAAGCACTTCCTGCCAGGATGCATTTTCAGCTGTAGACTGTAAGTGTTTCAAAAAATACAGATTGATCTAGTCATTACGCCTCCCCCACTCCCTGGGTCAGCAATGAAACCAGGAACGTTTTTTATTTGATAGCTTCCAATGTCGGATTTTTTGAGGCTAAGGATTAGATGCTCCCTTGCAATGATGCTTTAAAAATGAAAACAAAGCAGCAGCAGCAGTGGGAGTTCTAGATCAAGTACACATGGAAGAGATAAACCAAGAGGTAAGGTATTACTCATTGTAAAGGTCTTTTAACCTCATTTAAAATTTTTATTTTGTTGAAGATACAGCTGAAAAGATTTATGAATGTTTCATCTTAAATTTACTTATTATTTTTAAAATACACCAATACAAAACATTTCCTTTTTTTTTTTTTTTTTTGGAGAGGAGGTCTTTTAAAAAAAGAAAGAAAGAAAGGAACAATCACAATTGCCTCCCTGTGATGTCCTCACTCTTCACCCTCTCAATGCTCTGCAGTTGCCCTCCTGTGAACACCATGGAGTAGCCAGGTATAGTCAGAAGCACACAAACAGAAAGGCAGAGCTAGGTTCACAGTCTGACCCCAGCGTTATTAGCAGTGAGACCCAGAGTAAGGTACTCACCACTTCATGCCTCCATTTACTTCTAGAGCTTTTGTCAAAAGGCAAAGGCAGAAAAATCATGGATTTACTGGAAAAAATTCATAGTAGACAGCACTAATCCCCATCCTCTAAGATGGTGAAGGTTCTGGAAATGTGAGGCGCTTCTTTAAGGGTCTAGGGTTCATAGGTCATGTATGGATGTGAGAGTTGGACTATGAAGAAAGCTGAGCACCAAAAAATTGATGCTGTTGAACTGCGGTGTTGGAGAAGACTTTTGAGAGTCCCTTGGACTTCAAGGAGATCCAACCAGTCCATCCTAAAGGAGATCAGTCCTGGGTGTTCATTGGAAGGACTGATGCTGAAGCTGAAACTCCACTACTTTGGCCACCTCATGTGAAGAGTTGACTCATTGGAAAAGACCCTGATGCTGGAAGGGATTGGGGGCAGGAGGAGAAGGGGACAACAGAGGATGAGATGGCTGGATGGCATCACCGACTCAATGGACTTGAGTTTGAGTAAACTCCGGGACTTGGTGATGGACAGGGAGGCCTGGCATGCTGTGATTCATGGGGTCGCAAAGAGTCGGACACGACTGAGCAACTGAACTGAACTGAGCTGAGGGTTCACATACCATCAAAGGAGAGGACGCGATACTGCCATGAGGAGGAGCCCTTGACATTTTGCGGTGGGTGACATGCAGCCCTTACCAGTGCCCCACCCCTCGTTTCGGGTCCCTGGCTGCCAACTGCTTCCTCTGGACCACCTGAGTTCCAGTCACTGGACATCTCTTTTCCCCCTGCCTCTCCCCAGGTTAACGAGGCATTAAACACCATATGTAGTTGGTGTGTAGTTGTAGAGATAGACAAGAATCCTCAACCCTGTAAGACAGACATGAAATTTATTCAAATTATCATGAAATGGTCTTTAAAAGAGACCTCATTCTAGCTTTTGATTATTTTTGAGGAGTATTTTTAAGTAGAATGAGCAAAGCTCTCCTTATAGACCTAATAAAATTTCACATTAGTTAACTGCTGGTTTTCTACCCCTAACATGCATGAAAGGGGACTTGCTATGATCTACCCAGAAGCCCCTCTACAAGCCCATGTTCACCATGCTGCCTGATTCCTCTGTCACATGAAAGATTTGTCCATGAGCTACCCCTTTTCAAACTTCATCCAGCTCATGTTAGGGATGGTGAAGATGAATTAGAACAGTTGTACTACTGGGTGGGGGCTTCCCAGGTGGCTCTAGTGGTAGACAACCCACCTCCTGATGCAGGAGATGCAAGTAACAGGGTTTGATCCCTGAGTCAGGAAGATGCCCCTGGAGGAGGGCATGGCAACCCATTCCAGTATTTGTGCCTGGAGAATCCCATGGACAGAGGAGCCTGATGGGCTACAGTCCATGCGATCACAAAGAGTCAGATGTGATTGAAGCGACTTAGCATGCATGCATGCAGTAGTGGGTGGAGATATAAGCTCTTACCAGACTTTCAGAAAGAGCTCCAGTGGGTCAAGAATAGAAAGAAATTGGGATTCTCTGCCTTGCATTTGCTACCAGATGCTTCCTGCCTTTCCCCCACCCCAGGCTCCCTCCTCCTTCCAAATCTCTGGGCTTCATCAGAGTTAACTTGTGGGTTTCTCTTATCATGGCTTTGGATTTTTCTACCAATTCATTCTCTTTTACCTTTCTCTCTTGCTTCTTCCTTGTTTCCATTCATTGCTTTTTCTTGTCTCCTTTTCTGGCATTCTTTCTTGCCTTCTAATTTCTTGTTTCTCATCCCTTCCATAAAAGGAATAACCATCGATGCTGACCGAGTCTGTCTATTTTTTGTTCTCTGTGGGCTTATGCTGAAGCTCTGCTCAAAACTGCCAGTGTACACTGGGCCCTGATAAAACCATAGAAAGCGGAGAACCCACCCCAAAAATAAACAGTCACTTCCTTCTTGGAAGGGCCATTCATAGTCCAACCAATACGTCTTTCATCTAAAGCTGTGAAAGGCAAACTACTTGCATATCAAATAAGCCCCATGAAACTGGCCTCTCGTGTTCAACCAACAAGTATATCTTGAGCCTCACAGGGTCAGGGGTTACAAAAGGTGAGGGCTCAAGACTCTGAGACAGGCTTGATTTCTCCTTTTGAGAAGACACAGGAGTAAACAAATAACAAAAGATCCATCAATGCCACCCCTTGTCCCATCACCCCTGCCCTCTTCCCTGCGTCATTTTTCTCCACCATCTGATGTGCCCTATGTTTTACCATTTTATTATCAGTATCCCTCCAACTAGAATGCAGGCTCTGGGAGGGAGGTATTTGGGGTCGGGATGCGTGGCTGAATCCCCAGTTCTTGAACACTACCAGTTATGTGAAGGGCTCAAACAGATATGCTGAATGAATGAAGCGCAACACGATGTCTGCAATATCAGAAATGTGGATGAAGAGCTATGGAATTCCAGGGATCCCCATGGAACTAAGGGTCATTGTGTGTGTGTGTGTGCACTTGTGTGCATAAAAATCAAATTCAAAGAGAAATTTGATGCTTTTGGAATGACGCAGGTAAGATATCAATACATTCAGAAACGTCTTGGTCATCTGGTGCTGGGTTGGAGAGTTACAAAGGAGGGAGAATTGTGACATTTCTCCCCCGCCAATTAAAAAAAAAAAAACTTATTAAAGTGCTTGTTGCTTTATTGAGTTGTGTTAGAAATGCTTACATTTCATTCCGAATCGAGGAGTGGGAAGCATTCTCAAGTGCTTCCTTAGAAAACAAAAGGAAACCTAGGTCATAGCCGTCAGGCAGGCAGGAGGGGTTTAAGAAATCAGGTAGGGCCAGTGTCTTTCCTGTCTCTGCTGTGTGCCCATGAGCATGTTGCCTGACCTCTCTGAGCCCCACTTCCTCAGAATATATAATAGTACCCTGTAGAGGTACTCTAATAATACCTTGTAGAGGTATCCTAAGTATTCAATGAGAACATGGATATAGTGTGTTTAACATGTCACTTGCCTGTTAAGTTCACAAGAAAAAGTAGCTATATTAGTAGGGCTTCCCTGGTGGCTCAGATGGTAAAGAATCTGTCTGCAGCGTGGGAGACCTGGGTTCGATTCCTGGGTTGCGAAGATCCCCTGAAGTAGGAACTGGCAACCCACTCCAGTATTCTTGCTTGGAGAATCCCATGGACAGAGAAGCCTGGTGGACCATGGGGATGCAAAGAGTCTGACAGAATTGAGCGACTAGATGATTCTTATAGTAAAGTCACAGCAGAAAAAACACAGCTGCTCTCCTCTTGCATCCATACTGCCAAGGAGTGGGGACACTGCATTGCTAAGGGTCTGTATGTAGTTTCAGGTAAGGTCTAACCAATTTTCTCCTGGCTCTTTATTTTTACACGAAGTGGCACTGAATGCAATATAAACTAGATGCCAATAAAAATGAACATCCCCTCCTGTTCACAGCCCTTCCCAAACCTAGTAGGAAAGAGAAAGCGACCACGCTCCACTCTTTTCTCTCCTGCCACTGAGGAGCCATGATGATGTTCTCCGCTCAGAGTACGGTTACCTGGGTGACTGAGTCATTATCCTGTTCCTCCCTCCTCTTCACACTCACCCCTTTCTCACCCCCATTATTTCTGATGAAAAAAGCTTTTAGAAGAAAAACTTCATCCACAATTTTATAATAGTCATCAATTTAAAACATTTCTTTTCTTTCCTGAATGCAATATATTTTCTAATATTTTTAAGAAAACAACTTTTCTCTAAGGCAGAGAAAGGGAATAAAATGGCACATGATAAAAGAGAAAAAAAGGAAGGCCTGGGGAAACAGGAAACCCAGCAGGATTCACTGGGCCTGGTTGGACTTCCTGGGGGTGAGCTTCTGAGGGTTGAGTGACTTTGTCTGGGTGGGGACTGACCTATAAAAAAAAAAAAAAAAGGGATCTGCTTGGCCAAGTTGGGCACTGGATGAAATTTTGGACCCATAAGGTACACTGTAGGACTCTTAGAGTCTTTGTGCCTGTGTCATCTGAATAGACGTTATCACATATAAAACTGAACCTTGTTATTGCTGTTTTTAATAAGAATTACGTGTGTGTCTTATTACTTGGGTTGGGGAATTTTTACACATGGTAGATACACCATAATCCGGATTGAAGTATAGAATATTTTTTCAGTTCTCCAGAAAGTCTCTTCTTGCCCCTCTCAAGTGAATATCCCCAAGCCACACCACAAAGCCATTATTCTGACTTCTGTCACCATCAATTAGTTTTGCCTATTCCTTGAACTTCATATATATATGTGTGTGCGTGTGTGTATTATTTTTTAGCCACACTGCACAGCATGTAGAACTTCCCCATCCAGGAATCAAACCTGTGCCCGTGCAATGGGAGCATGGAGTCTTAACTACTAAACCACTAGCAAAGTCCAGAACTTTTTAAAACTGTAATCATATTGCAGGTACTCATTTGGGTCTGCTTTCACTCGATGTTATGTTTGTGAGATTCATGCATGTTGTAATGGTTCTTCTCATTTGCTTCTCATCTTCTCATTTGCATTTGTTCTGTAATTATAATTGTTCTTCTCATTTGCTTTTTTCCATCACTGTGTAGGACTCCAGTTGTGTGACACAGATCACAATGTATGTATTCTCAGTTGCTGGCATTTGGATTGTTTCCAGTTTGGGATTACTATGGATAAAGATGCTACTTGTGTCTACATGTCTTGGGTAGATTTAAGCACTCATTCCTCTTGGATTCTTGGGTGATCAAGACACACATTCAGCCTTCAGGAAATCCTGCTGAACAAGTTTTCAAAGTGTTTGTCCCATTTTATACTTACATCAGGACTCTATACTACTTCCTACCTTAACTGAATAAGGGGTAACTGTTAGTTGGGGTCTCTCTGGCAGCTAAGTGGTAAAGAGTCCACCTGCAATGCAGGAGACAGAGGTTCAATTTCTGGGAAGATCCTCTGGAGAAAGAAATGGCAACCCACTCCAATATTCTTTCTTGGGAAATCCCATGGACAGTAGAGCCTGGCAGGCTACAGTCCATGGGGTCACAAAGAGTTGGACTCAAATTAGTGGCTAAATAGCAAGAGCAACTGTTAGTTATGAAACAAAATGTTCCTTTAGTTGCTCTGCATTCTCAGCTTCATGTACACATCAAGATTCCACCAGTTACTATTAATAATAGTTTGTACCTGCTATTCCCTCTGCCTGGAACACTCTGCCACATATTCCCTGGCCAGTTCCTCCTCATATTTGGGTTGTGGCCCAAAGGACGCCTCCCCAGTAAGGCCTTTACCTGACTGCCCCATCCGTGTGAACACGTCTGCCTCCTCAACGGGTCACTCACTATTTCACCCTCTGCTTCATTTCTGGCACTTACCCTGTTTGTTCATCAGTTTAATTATTGTCTATCTCCCCTCACTAGGAATGAAAGCTCTGTGAGGACTAGGTATTATCTAGTCCTCAGAGTTTACTACAACCAATACAACCTGTGAAAGTGAAAAGTGTTAGTTGCTCAGCTATGTGTGACTCTTTGAGACCCCATGGACTGTAACCTGTCAGGCTCCTCTGTCCATGGAATTCTCCAGGCAAGAATACTGGAGTGGGTTGCCATGCCCTCTTCCAGGGGATCTTCCTGACCCAGGGATTGAACCCAGGTCTGCTGCATTGCAGGTGGAGTCTTAAATGTGTGAGCTACCAGGGAAGCTCAATTCAGCCTGTACAATCAATAAAATAAAATACTGTAGAAGTGACCATGTGTAACAGTCAAGATTAGGAAATAAAGATATGGCATCTGCCTCGCTCTCTGGGGTCACCGGCTGTGAGGGAAGTCATACTGTGAGGACATTCAAGCAGCCTGGAAAAGCCTTTGTCTCCTGCCAACAGCCTGCATCATGTGACAGAAGAACTTAGGAGTTAACACCTCTGGCCCCAGTCAAGCCTTCAGATGACTACATCTTGGTGGATATCATGAGAGCCACCCAGATAAACCATTTCCAAATTCCTGACCCACAGAAATTGTGAACATGTTCATATTGTTGTGGCTTTAAGCTGCTAAGTTTTGAAGTAATTCTTACACGGTAATAATGAACAAATACCAGCACTCAGCAAGTATTTGTTGAACAAATGAATGAGTAACTGAGTGAGTGAATTAGATTAAGAGCCACACATCATTAAGAGGCCACACATCAGTGACTTCACGCCATCTGCTATTTCCTGGTCAGAATACACCTGTCATGGGCCTCTCCACTCTCCTTAAGTTTTAGTTTAAGCTCATGGTCTTAGAGCAAGGTTTCTCAACCTGGGCACTCTTGTTATTTGGAGCCAGGAAAGTTTTGTGTGAGGGGAAGTCCTGTTCATTGCTGTAAGTTTTTTAGCAGAATGAATCTCTAGTCTCCACCCATTAGAAACTCCTTCCTCCAATGCAAATATCACAACTAAAAATGTGTCCAGACAATGCCAAATGTGCCCTGGGATGCAAAATCACCCCCATTTAGGAACCATTGCTGTGAAGTAATCAGTGAAGGGAGGTTAGAAGTACTCACAATACTGGTTGGGTTCAGGGTTGTACCAAATTTTACAATATTTTTAAGATATTTGATTGATAAAATCTAATCAATGCATAACCCATCTTTTTCCAAAAAAATAAATAAGAACTTAGTTAAGCAAAGTACATCTATACATGAAACAATTCTTCATAAGTAAATGGCCCATTAATACATACTGTTGCTAGGTATGAAAAAAACACAATACCATGACCAAGCCAAGTTCAACCTCTGGCTTTAAATAAAATATTGAGAAGGTGATTTGTCTCATGAATTTCCCTTTGGAAGAGGAATGGAAGTTACTCTTTCTCTCTCTCTCTGTTTTTTGTTTTGGAAGTATAATTGACTTACAATGTTATGTTAGTTTCAAGTATACGGCAAAGTGATTCAGATATATATATACATGTATATATGTGTACACAAATATACACACAAATATATGTGTATATATATATATATATATATTCAGGTGCTTTTCCCTTATAGATTATTACAACATATTGGGTATTGTGTCCAGAAGTTACTCTTAAAGTAGAGCAGTACAGTATAAGAAACCAGTCTTCCTCAGATTCACCTATTTCCTGTTCCCTCTCACCTGGAAGCTTTCTCAAGAGAGCCAAGCAAATTGCCTGCCTACTTCCTTCAGGTATCTGCTTAACTATCTCCTTATCAGAAAGGACTTCTAAAAACTTCCCTCATGGTCCAGTGGTGAAGACTGCACTGCTCAAGGCATGTGTTCCATCTGGATGCGGGAAGCTCCACATGCTGCAAAGTGTGTCCAAAAAAAAAAGGCCTTCCAAGACCAATCTTTTTCAACAACACCTCCCACCCACCAAAATCCCACACTCTTCATCGTGCAGAGCCATTGCCACCATCAGGTACACTGTAGATTCTGTTTTTGTCTGCCTCTGCATTGGTAAAATATCAGGTCTCCTGTATCCTTATACCTGCAAGCGGTGCCTCACATCAGGTAGGTGCTCAATAACAATTTGTGGAAGGAATGGATGTGGTGGGTCAAAGGCCATGAAGGACTCAGAATGCTCCCCTGAGATGGGACTGGGTGAGGAGGAGCTCTGCCCACATACTTTGTGTTGTACATTTTGCATTTTGAGTCATGTGAAAATAATTACTTAAAACAATCAAAAAGTGAAAGAAAAAGGCGGCCAGTTCCCTTCTTTAACCAAATAGGACAAATCAACCTTGCTCCAATGTCTCAACATTACTTTACATGACGGCCATGTGCAAAAGGTTTGTTCACCACTATCTCATTCACCCTCAGTGCAAAACTGGCTGTGCTGTCATTGTTTGCACAACAAAACCTGATGGATTGTTTTGGATTCTCATTCTTCATTTGAGAGCCTCTTGGCTTCTTTCAAGTCATGCTTTGGTGTTTCTTCAGTTCTTTCAAGTATTTTTAGCCATATAAAAGTAAAAATAAAAAGCAAACCTATCACTATGTGTCATCTACAATTTTGAAGGACAATTATTTCAAGCATATTATAGGTACTTAATAGCTACTTTCTGAGAAAAGAGAAGTAAAAAATTCAAATTTTGTAAATCAATGAATTTAAATGCATCCTGCAGACATTCTAAGATGATCCCATGGTGAATATTATTATTGAAAAACTGAAAAAGAACCTGCAAAAAATGAATACAAGAACAGAAGAAAGAAAAAATTCCAATATTGAACCCAAACCCGGTGATTTGTTCCCATTTTCTTCACATGATGGTTATTCAAGTGTCAAGCCCATCTTCTGTGTTTTCCTTTACATATCTCCTCTCTAGATAAAAAGTCAACAGTACTTTCCACTGTTCCCAGGGTGTAATAGCAGCATCACTGGTAGGTGAGGGATCTTAGGAGACGTTTGCAAACTCCATAGCAGATCTCACGGTGAGACCTGAAACACCTCAGGACTAGGGAAGGACGACACGGTTATAGGTTATGTTTTCTGGGAAGCAGATGCTGAGAGAGTTGAGGGTATAAGAGGTTTATTGGAAGGTAAGATCTACAATCCCTGGGTTGAGAAGATCCCCTGGGTAAGGGACTGGCTACCCACTCCAGTATGAATTTTTTGGGAGGGGGGAGCTGCCCAAGTGACGCTTGTGGTAAAGAACCCACCTACCAATGCAGGAGACAGGAGAGAGGCAAGTTCGATCCCTGGGTCAGGAAGATGCCCTGGAGAAGGAAATGGCAACCCACTCCAGTGTTCTTGCTTGGAGAATCCAATGGACAGAGAAACCTGGCTGGTGACAGTTGGTAGGGTTGCAAAGAGACGGAAACGACTGAAGCAACTTCAGTTTAGTTCAGACACTCAGCCGTGTCTGACTCTTTGTGACCTCATTGACTGCAGCATGCCAGGCCTCCCTGTCCATCACCAACTCCCAGAGTTTACTCAAACTCATGTCTGTTGAGTCAGTGATGCCATC
This sequence comes from Dama dama, assembly GCF_033118175.1. Lineage (NCBI taxonomy): Eukaryota > Metazoa > Chordata > Mammalia > Artiodactyla > Cervidae > Dama > Dama dama. Next base: position 61,510,565 of record NC_083701.1, read on the forward strand.
CAACCATCTCATCCTCTGTCGTCCCCTTCTCCTTCCACCTTCACTCTTTCCCAGCATCAGGGTCTTTTCAAATAAGGCAGTTCTTCGCATTAGGTGGCCAAAGTATTGGCGTTTCAGCTTCAGCATCAGTCCTCCCAGTGAACACTCAGGACTGATTTCCTTTAGGATGGACTGGTTGGATCTCCTTGCAATTCAAGGGACTCTCAAGACTCTTCTCCAAAACCACAGTTCACAAGCATCAGTACTTCGGCGCTCAGCTTTCTTTATAGTCCAACTCTTGCATCCATACATGACTACTGGAAAAACCATAGCTTTGACTAGATGGACCTTTGTTGGCAAAGTAAATATCTCTGCTTTTTAATAGGCTGTCTAGGTTGGTCATAATTTTTCTTCCAAGGAGCAAGCAGCTTTTAATTTCATGGCTGCAGTCACCATCTGCAGTGATTTTGGAGACAAAAAAAAAATAAAGAAGCGTCTTAGCAGCAGTCAAGATCTATAAAAGGAAATGGGGAGAAAGCCGAATTGGGCAGGCAGAGCAGTCTGAAGGCCATCAGACTTGACTATGTCTGCCAACACCACGAGGAGCTCAGTCACAGGGACTGCCTGCTAGAGGCGTCTCGAGTTGAGGGGACATGGCTAGGCTAGCACTGCCATCTTGCTCAGCCCTTGGCTGAGGAGCCCCCCAAGAGGACTGTGACCTTGACTCGAAGAGCTGAGGCAGGTCCTGAAGGAGCTGACAGCTGCAGGCTGTTGGACAATCACCCACCCCATGGCTGGTCAGTGAGTCATTTCTTGAAGAGGGCTCTAAGCAACACATGTCTCTGCCTCAGGAGGGAAGGGATGGGAGAATCTGACAGACGTTCTTCGAAAAGTCATGGCAACTCTTCGTGACCAGTTAGATCTACAGAGAGAGGTTAAAGAGAATCCTGACCACTAGGAGAGCATGGCCATCAACAGACGTGGATTGGTTGGGATAAAACCTCTTCTCACCAGACCCACAGCAGCCTTTTACTGAAAGTAGCCCACTTATTTTCTGCCTAAGTTGCCTGTGCCCTCTATACTGAGTGACCAGCCACGCTCCTTAGCGGCAACGTACAGGGCTCACCAGGGGATTGATCCACTGTCCCCGGAGGTTACATGCAGGGTGGAGGTGGCTTGATGTGAAACGGTCCCATGTTGAATGGGGACAAACTAACTCTAGTTAGTTTCAAGGAGGGGTTGAAGCAGGTGCTCAGGCTTCATCCTGAAGGACACCGAGTGTTTTTTTCTTCTCTCCCGCTGCATGGAGCTGACCAGAGGGCAGCGGACGTCCAACCTGTTGTTGCCTAAAGAGGCACTATATCCTTCGCTACCCAGTGTCCTGGTGAGAAACTCTGTCATCACAGGCAATCTGGAGATGTCACTTCCTTAAAGAGTCTGTCCTTTGAACTGCAAAATGACAATGGTGATGGTTATTTCTTCTTTGTAAAAGAGTGAGTGAAAAGATGAGATTTGACCCTGAAATTCTAACAACTGTCCCTTAGGTTTGGGTTTGAGCAACTTTTGTAAACTTTGAGCTCATCCAACTTGCTCCTCACCTCCTGTGGTGGTTTTTCCCACAGCAGGAGCTATCATGTCTCTAAATTTTGAATGTCAGGCTGATCTGCCTGCCGCATTCTTTACTTGCTGTGGGTGATACGAACAATTGACACCAACAGTTCACCATCTAATAAGCAGGACATTATCTCAAGCAGACCTTATTTAAAGTCATTCTGTATACATAAAACTGTTTAAAATACTATTTTTAATACAAAGTCTCTGTAACTTCCCTGTATGTAAAGCCTTAAAAGCCTGATTTCAAACTGGAATTGAGCTACACACACACACACACACACACACACACACACGGCACTTGTATGTACAGCTTAGAATCAGGCAGATGGGTTCTGGTTTGATAATTTCTTGCCTCTCCTATAGGTTTGTGATTCTTTGGCTTTCAGGTCATGGAATAAAAATCATCTATTCCCAGGCAGAAGCCAGATCAAAATGGAAAAGGGCACCCATTAAGAGGTTGTGTTATAGGGAATTTTAATTTTTAAAACAGTAATTGAGATTGTACTTTGAAAATTAAAATTTTAAAGAGCTTAAAGGTGAAAAAGAAAAGAAGAAATAAGAAAAAGTTATGAGTACTACCTAAACTCATTCAATTTCTTTTCAATATGTTAGTTAAAAATCAGTTATACCAACAAATACCAATATTCATTCTCTACACTAGTTCTTGGGAATTTATTTTTAATTGAATGATATAATGACTTGGAAGAATCAAGCTTGTAGATTTTAGAGCCTGTCAGGGAGAAAACTTAGAAATGCTAAACAGATCACATTTTGTTCAAGTTTATACGTGCTACCACTCCAACAACTTAGATGAAAATATTTGCAATGATATCTGCAAACATAGATGAGGGGTTTAAAGCAAGGTGAGGTATAAATTATGCAAAGCATAGAATGCAAATAAAAATAATGATGGGACACAGGGGATTGTAGGGGTTAAAATACCAGTGTCAGAATCTGGCTTTGTGTCAGAATTCAAGCTTTGCCCCTTACTTAATTTAAGGATCTTATTTTAAGAAAGGCAAACAACTTCACCTTTGTGTATCTATACTTGCTATAAAATAAGAATAAGGAGAAGATACAAGATGTCAGCCTCCAGGACTGCTCATGTGGCTAAATGCTCCGCAATAAGTCTAAAACCAGTGCCTCTATTCCCAGGGTAAGCTGCATCTTTCATATCAGACAAGTGGATTACCTACAGCAAGAGGAAAACCAGGCTATTAAAATGTTCCTGGTATAAAAGCATCCTGCTCTGGTCATTTCTTCAGTCTCCATTTTCTTGTGAAGGCTCCCACGTATAAGTAAAAATTCAATAAAATTTGTTTCCTTTTCTCCTGTTTAAAAAAAAGAATAAGGAAACCTACCTCATGTTAGTTTTGTGAGAATTCATATATAAAGCACTTGGTGCACAATTTGGTACACAGTAACTGTCCAATTAATGAAAACAATCTACAATAAAACACAACCTAAAATTAAAGTCTTATTACAAGAGTCATTTCTGATTTTTAAGTGGTTAGCTTGTAGACTAAGATCACTGAAAAATGAGAATAAGAGTTGTTATTTATTGAACCTCTACTATCAGCCCAGGAGAGTGGCAGACATTATCTACATATCACTAATTTTCATATTATATCTGATATTATTATCTCTATTTATAGATGAAGAAACTGAGGATCAGAAGATCAGAGAGGTTGTAAGTGACTCTATAACCTAATCCCTATTCACTCTGCCATACTGCCTCTGAGTTAGGATGCCACCAAATAGTCTATAAATAAAGTTAATTTATTTATAACAATGTAACCAACTGCTGACTTCCACATCATTCTTGTCAGATGTGCTTGGTGGACTCTGGCATCAAATCTACTACTGGTTTTCAATCCACTGGATGGAAACAAAAAGCAAGATGGAAGACTGCACTACTCTCCATCTGTCTCCAGTGGTCTCTACCCTACTGCCATTCCTAGGAAGGGCATGCCACAAGGCACATCTTGGCAACGTTGAGAGGCTTTTCAAAGTTAGAAGAAAGAATGATTAGAAGGGTCAGAAAAATTACTAAGAAGAGTTATTTGCTAACATGCAGGCTAGAAGAATTTAAGTCCTTCACATTCTGTTAGCAACATGTGCTTCATCGCTCAGTTGTGTCCAACTATTTGCAACTCCATGGACTGTAGCCCACCAGCCTCCCCTGTCCATGGGATTCCCGAGAATACTGGAATCGATTGCCATTTTCTTCTCCAGGGTATCTTCCCAACCCAGGGATTGAACCCAAGTTTCCTGCATTTCCTGCATTGCAGGTGGATTCTTTACCGATGAGTCATCAGGGACTTCTGTTAGCAATATGATCACCAAAATATCATTTTCACTTTAATTCAACAAAAGATGAACAGTATATATTTTTAAATTATTTTGCTGTATGTGCTTACGCTGTGTGTGTGCAAAGTTGCTTCAGTTGCGTCCGACTCTGTGCAACACTATGGACTGCAGCCTGCCAGGCTCTCCTGTCTGTGTGATTCTCCAGGCAAGAATACTGGAGTGGGTTGCCAGGCCCTCGTCCCAAGAATCAAATTCGTGTCTCTTGCATCTCCTGCATTGGCAGCAGGTCCTTTACCACTAGCATCACCTGGGAAGCCCATTCTGTTGTATATCCTTCTTTAAATAAGTCACTATTATACACAATAATCCAAATATATACACCAAATAAATTAGGAAAGTAGTTCTCTCTTTTTTTTAAAAAAAATGAGGAACAAATTTTGTTTTCTTAAAGACCTAATATACACTTTGAAGCTGGGAAGGACCACTTGAGCGTTCCTTTAAAGGTAACCTCCCTCAAAATACTTATTTGATTTTTTTAAATATGTACCTAAGAAGACAAAAAACATTAACATGTAGAAAAGATTATATACAAATGGCAAGTAGAGACATGAAAATATACCCAGCCTCTTAAATCATTAGGGAAACGCATTTTAAAACTACTATGAGATAGCACTACCAACCCACTAGGGTAGCTGTAATCAAAGAGACTGACAGTACTGTTTCCAAGGATGCAGAACAACTGAGATTTTCATACGCTGCTTGTGTACGAAAACAGTTTGGCAGTTTCTTATAAAATTAAACATATACCTACCATAAGAGCCCTCAGTCCCACTCCTAGATATTAGCCCCCCAAAATGAAAGCAGATGTCCACACAAAAACTGATATATCAGTGTTCATAGAAGCTTTCTTCATAGGGGCCAAAAGCAAAAACACAACCAGATGTCAAACAATGGGTGAATGGATAAAGAGCCTGTGGACTATCCATACAATGGAATACTATTCAGTAATAACAAGGAATGAACTAAACTCTGTGTGTGTGTGTGTGTGTGTGTGTGTGTGTTAGTAGCTCAGTCCTGTCTGACTCTTTGCAACCCCACAGACTGTACCTTGTCAGGCTCCTCTGTCTGTGGATTCTCCAGGCAAGTATACTGAAGTGGGTAGCCATTCCCTTCTCCAGAGGATCTTCTCAACCCAGGGATCAAACCCCAGGTTGGAGGCCCACACAAATGTGCCCAGCTGATTTTTTTACAAAGGTGCACAAGCAATTCAATGGAGGAAGGATATCTTTCCAAAAAAGAAAAAAATGATGCTAGAGCAATTGGACATCCAATGTTGTTGTTGCTCAGTCACTAAGTTGTATCTGACTCTTTGCAACCTCATGGACTGCAGCACACCAAGCGTCCCTGTCCTTCACTATCTCCCAGAGTTTGCTCAAACTCATGTCCATCAAGTTGGTGATGCTATCCAGTCATCTCATCCTCTGTCAACCTCTTCTCCTCCTGCCCTCAATCTTTCCTAGCATCAGTCTTTTCCAATGAATCAGCTCTTTGCATCAGGTGGCCAAAGTATTGGAGCTTCCGCTTCAGCATCAGTGCTTACAATTAATATTCAGGACTGATTTCCTTCAGGATGGACTGGTTTGATCTCCTCGCTGTCCAAGGGACTCTCAAGAGTCTTCTTCAATACCACAATTCAAAAGCATTAATTCTTCGGTGCTAAGCCTTCTTTGTGATCTCTACACAACTACTGGAAAAACCGTAGCTAGGCAAAAAAGAGAAATGAATCTCAAACTAGTGTCATAGAATTCATGACAAGCATACAAAATAGGTAACAATTTTAGAACTATTTATGCCACTACTAGAGGAGAAGGAAATGGCAACCCACTCCTGTATTCTTGACTGACGAGTCCCGTGAACAGAGGAGCCTGGTGGGCTGCTGTCCATGGGTTCACACAGAGTTGGACATGACTGAAGCGACTTAGCAGCAGCAGCAGCATGCCACTACTGGCTAGGATTACATCTGACTGCGTATGACAGACATGCTTAATCTTATTAACAAAAACAACAGAAATGCAGGTTAGGACTAGTACAGCAGTTCCAGGAAGCTATGAGAACCCCAGGCCCCTTCTGCTTGGTTGCTCCACTTTCCTTGATATTCCACTTTGGTCCAGGCTGTCCCAGCCCTCACTGTGTCCACATTCTGGCAGTGAGCATCCTTTCCCTTTCTGGACACTTCCCAGAACTCTCACATCAAACATCCCTTATACCTCTCAGGTGTCACTTATTTCCAAGGCCCACTTAACTGGGTGGGCAGTAAGAAATGTGGTCTTTTACTCCAGGGAGCATTGTGCCCAGTTGACTATCAGAAATTCTACTAATGTTTCTAGAAGAAAGGAAGAAGGTGTATAGGAGCAAACTTGCAAACTCTTCCACAGACCACATTTAAATTTGTTTCTTTGATGGTTCTCAAGCTTTTACCTTCTTAAAATATCTAAACAAAAAATATGATGATTTTTCTATGAAAATACAAAACACCCAATGCTCACTAACTGATTCATCACTCATTTAATAAATATAACTTTACTTTCTCAAGAAACTCAAGGGGGAAAAAAAAACCCTAATTATTAGTAGAAAAAAAATTCTTACTTTGCCAACAAAGGTGCATATACTCAAAGCTATGGTTTTTCCAGTAGTCATGTATGAATGTGAGAACTGGACCATAAAGAAGGCTGAGCACCAAAGAATTGATGCTTCAAATTATGGTGCTGGAGAAGACTCTTGAGAGTCCCTTGGACTGCAAGGAGATCCAACCAGTCTGTCCTAAAGGAAATCAGTCCTGAATATTCATTGGAAGTACTGATGCTGAAACTGAAGCTCCAGTATTTTGACCACCTGATGTGAACAGGCAACTCTTTGCAAAGGACCCTGATGCTGGGAAAGACAGAAGGCAAAAGGGGAAGGAGTCAGAGGATGAGACGGTTGGGTGGCATCACTGACTCAGTGGACATGAGTTTGAGCAAACTCCAGGAGACAGTGAAGGACAGGGAAGCCTGGCATGCTGCAGGTGATATTTTAATTCTAATAGCCTCTTTTAAGCTTGTGTCTTGGGTCTGAATAAAGTAAATATTTCAAAAATGACAATGTCCATTTTATTTTCAATATTTATACATAAGTGGATTATCCAGGTCTTCTTTCTCTTCTCCTTTGACTCTCCTATCTCACTTTATCACTAACCAAATCTCTCTTGGGGTCCTTTGCAGAGAAATGAACATAAAGAAAATTTACTCAGTTTTTCTTAATAAAGAAATACTTCCTACTATTTCTAGGTTTAAATAAAGAGAATTTATCAGTGAATTTCATTTATTCAGGTTATTATTCATACATAGCAATATTACTAATCTCCAACATGCTATTCTCTTTAGAAACTCCATTTATTTATTTAGTTATTATTCCTCCATTCAACCAGTCTTTACCAATTACCTACAAAGAGTGGCTAATATATTTGTCTTTCCCACCAAAATGTGACTCTATTGAGGTCCAGCAGTGTCTTTTTTGTTTCCATCTTCCCCCTCTCAGCACCTGTTACATCTGGTATTTATTTAAGTAGCTACTCAACAAACATCTATTCAAGAATGAAAGAAAGAACAAATGTGGTCTTTCCAGAACCCAGATCCATTGGTGGTGTTCTGTTTTCCTAAAGACAATGAAGACCATCCATAATGATGTTGAGTGTGTCACTGACATTCCAGAATCCCCTGGTCCTTATAATATTTATTTGCCCTTCCAGAAAGGCCCTGAGATGTTTCAGCAAAGAACAGTAGGGTACCATACAAAAGCCTGTCTTAGAACTCACTCCCCATTCTCTGACTCTCTTCAATAGATATTGGGGCTTTTCCTGCATCTATCGGCCCCTCAGTTCTCAGTCAAGACCAACATCCACTTTTCCCTGACCTCTGCCACTCAACTTACTCTAATAAAATAATCAAGTCTTCTTTGTCAGCAGCTCAGGGTTAATTGTTCTTTCTGAAGCTTGACCTTCGTACTGTTTCTAATCCCTACCCTCTCATATCTACAGCTGCTGCCTAGCAGAATATTTTGACTTATTTATGCTGCTTGCATGCATAAGCTATTGCTAGCTGCACTGCGATGATAGGAAAGTCACAAAAGGAAGGTGACCTCATCTTATACATCGCTTAGCTAGATCTTTTGGCCAATGGTGATTTAGAGAAACAATTCAACACATGTGTCTTTTCCTTCTACTGGTTACTTACCAATTTAAATATTCTTACAGTTGTTGCTTGGGCTTCTTACAGTTGTTGCTTATTCATTTTTTAATTGACCAAGTCTGAAGTCTTCTGACTATATTAGCCTTTTTAAAAAAATCAATGTTTAACAAACGAGTGAGGCATTAACTGTACAGAAGTTAGTCATGTTAAAAACACACAACTGACTGACCCCAAACAACTATCTCCTGTCCCATAGAGTGGGTTTGGTTTAAATTTCCTGTCAAATTGCTGAAATATTAAAATGTTTCAGGGATTCTTTAGAATTTCATGGTTAAGAAAGTGTGTAAACTACTCCTAAAAATAATTTCAAGTTGAGAGAGATTGCCCCAGTCCAAGAAAACTAGAATACAGAAACTCTGCTCTTAGGTCCTGAAAAACTTTATATCAGGTCCTGGGAAAACTGCCAGAAATTCACATTGCCCTTGATTCCTTTTCCAGATGCCTAAAGGTTCAGGGGCAGACAGGGGGAGAGGGGGGAGGGAGAGGATTTTTAAGTCTTCTAATATATATGCATTATTCTATTTTCAACCCTTAATGAATCCCAAATGTTCCCTTCACTTATTCTTGGGTCCTCAGGGCTGAAATACAGTCCAGAAAGGGACAAATTCTTCTTCTAACCTTTTCACTCTATGATTACTTTTGAATTGTAAATCATGCACTTTTGAAACTGTGAATTCCCAGCTGCTTTCACCTGCCTCAAATGATTGTCAAATGATGGAAAGCTCCAAGGGATAATCAGATATGGCAGTACCTGTACCATTTTTCATTTTGCTTTGTATGTATGAGGATTTCTCATACAAAATGATTTTTGAATTCAGAAAATATTTCTGGTAAGCATCATAAACCAGTACCTTCATTTCTGCACCACTAATCTCAATGGTACCTTCCAAAAGTTATTTTAATGCTTAACAGCAAATTAAAGTTTTTACCTTTGCTTACAAAATATGAAAACATATTAAAAATATAATTGATCAAGAGGATGGCAAGACAAGCCACATGGGAAGACTGGGAGAAAATAATTGCAACAGACTAACAGAGGACTACTTTCCAAATCACACAAAGAACTCTTAAAACTCAGCAATGAGAAGACACTGGATTAAAAAGTTGGTCAAAGACCTCAAAAGGCACCTCTTCAAAGAAGATATACAGATGGCAAATAAGCATATGAAAAATGCTCCACGTCATTTGTCATTGGCAAAATGCAAGTTCAAACAACGAGATAACACTACTCATCTATTACAATGGCCAAAATCCAGAACACTAACAACATCAAATGCTGACAAGGATATAGAACAATAGGAACTATCATTCACTGCTGGTAAGAATGCAAAATGATACAGTCACTGTGAAGGACAGTTTTGTGGTTTCCTACACAACTAACATACTCTGACCATACGATCCAGCAATGGCACTCCTTGGTGTTTACTAAAAGGAGTTGAAGACTAATGTGCATACAAAAACCTGCATGTGGATGTTTACAGCAGCATTACTCATAATTGCCCAAACTTGGATGCAACCAAGATGTCTTATTGTAGATGAATGGGTGTATCACAGTTTTGTGGTACATCCAGACAATGGCATATTACTCAATCCTTAAAAAAAAACAAAACAACAAAACAACAAATCATGGAGGAATCTTAAATGCAAATTACTAAGTGAAACAAGCCAATGTGAACAGCTGCTATTTTATGATTCCAACTATATGGCATTCTGGAAAAGAGAAAATTATGGAGTCAGTAAAATGATCAGTGGTTACCATGGGTTAGGGGGAGAGACGAATAGGTGGACAAGAGAATTTTTAGCACAATTTTTAGGAAATTACCTTGTATGACACTATAATGATGGATATATGTTATAATTTGCTGTTGTTGTTTAGTTGCTAAGTCATATCTGACTCTTTTGTGACCCATGAATTGTAGCCTGCCAGTCCTTGGGATTTCCCAGGTGAGAAGAGTGGAATGGGTTGTCATTTTCTTCTCCAGGGGATATTCCTGACCCAGGGATCCAACCCAGGTCTCCTGCATTGGCAAGCAGATTCTTTAGCGTTGAGCCAGCGGAGAAGCCCATATGTCATCACACATTTGTCCAAACCTGTAGAATGTACAATACTCAGAGTGAACCTAAAGGTAAATGTTGAACTTTGGGTGATAATGACTGTAAATGTATTTTAAGAAAATGCCACTCAATTTTATTAATTTTAACAAATATCCGACTCTGTGGGAGATGTCAAAAATAGGGGAAGCTATGCATAAGTGGGTGCTAGAACTATATGAAGCTCTGTATCTTCCTCTCAATTTTGCTATGAATCTAAAATAAATCCTATGATACTGGAGACTGCAACTGAAGACTTAAGGGTTAAGATATTAAAATAGTGCCAAGTTACAATCTTTGCTATAATCTTTCCCATTTTCCCATTAAAGTTTCATGAAAAAGTTTTTGAGAATTAAGAATCAATCATTTGCAAGAGGTATTTCCACTAACTACAGTACAGAGGGAACTAAATCAAGAAACTTTATCATGAAAACTTTATCCTCAAGAAAGAAGAGCAAAATTGGTAGGAAGAAGTTAAGCCTTCACACTGTTATTCAATCAGAATCTCCAGATCCCAGGAGAAGGCCCAGGAGAATTACAGAGAACCAGGGAGGCAGGGGTGGCTGGCTACAGAATGTGATGGATAGACCCCTGGCATAAGGAGCTGCAGATAAAGCATTGTGGGGAAGCACCCTGACAGCCCGCAGTATTCAAGACTGCAGTTTTTCCATTTATCATAGCTGATTAAAGACAAACCCCAGATAGCCTCTGATTCTTGACAACATAAATTCCCCTCCTTGCAGACAACTGGACAATGGGTCAGGGGAAGATCCTGTCATGGAGGCTGCTCCATAAGTGATAAATGTAAATGTCTGCTGGATTCCAGCATTTGGGTAGGTGAGTGTGTTCCTGTACTCTCCTACAACTTTAGATCTATCTATCTTTTCAAGAGGATGGCAAAAAGAAGCAGAGGAAGTTTCATCTGCCAGTTGGCCACCTCTGAGACTGGAAGGAATTTCTTTTGTTGATATGTAACAGGAAAACAATCACCACCTCAACACAGGAATGAAAAAAACTCTCTAGTGCAAGGAAATAGAGACCTATCTGAAGACCCCAAAGAAGAGCATACAACTGAAGATGATTTACTACAGGAAAAGAAGACTTTAGAAAATGTATCTCTGTACTTAATGGAAGGCGGGGGAAGACAGTGTCTTTTGATCATTAGTAAATTAAAAATATAAGGCAACTAAAATTTCACTGTGGAATTACAAATGCCATTGGAGGCAAAAAAGCAAAACTGACTCTGCTGATGGTCAAATAAGTAATTTGTAGGATGAATATGAGGTTTTGTTTTTCAGGGAACCTTTCTCACTTCTCCATGGACAGTGCTCACAGCTCAGATTTCTCAAAACACAATCTGCTTACCTTTATGAGCCCTTACTTCGCTGTGCTTCTCTGTAATTGCATTTGGTGTTTGGGTCTGTCCCTTGATCGTGTGTTGCTTCAGGGAGGGAGTATGACTCATGTATTTCTATCCCTCCAAAGCAGCATAATCTCTGACCAGTGGGCCCTCGTTAAGGGCCTGGTGAAGGTATGAAATGAGAGCTCACAGTCGACTTGGGGTTCTTATTGGTTTCCATTTTTATTTTTTTAATCAGCATGCGAAAAACCCAGTCTACGACCAAAGTATCACAGGACACCGTTTAGAGACTGGGATGTCAGGATAGAGTTAAAAGATATGGATTGAAAAACAAGTTTTTGTTTTTTTTTTTTAAGAAAAACAATGTTAAAACAGTAGACAAAAGAATAAGGATGGCATCAAGTAAACAGTAAATTAAAAAGCAGTTAGACTATTAGATAGACTAAATTGAGAAAACGTTACTTTTCTAAAGTCATTCTAGGAGTCAATAGATTAGTTGAGAATACATAAAATACATCTTATCACAAGAGCAGGGGCCCTTACTCTCACCGCTTCTCCCTCCCTGTGCCTTTTTTCTTTCACATTTCCTCTTCAAAAAAAAACAACAAACCTTTACCATGCTTTGGATTTGCCAATGACATCGACAGACATTACAGTGCGAGCTGTTATAACAGATAAAACCTAAATTTCAGTGGCTTAAAAAAGAAAAGGTATACCTGGATAAAGTCCTAAAGGATCAAGGCTGACCTTGAAAGGCCTTCAGGGACTCAGACTGCTTTTATCTTATGTTCCCCCTCCTCTAAAGCCTTGGAATCCTCTCTATTTCAGCTGGCATATAGAGGTCCATTAACGGATAGAACAGAGGTTAAAACAAGGAGGTTTTTACAGACCAAAGCCACAAGTGGAGAACATGGCTTTGGATATGTCCTATTAGTGCACAGTCACATGCATGCATGCTACGTAGCTTCAGTTCTTTGCGACCCTATAGACTGTAGCCCTCCAGGCTCCTCTGTCCTTGGGATTCTCCAGGCAAGAATACTGGAGTGGGTTACCATGCCCTTCTCCAGGGGATCTTCCCAACTCAGGGATTGAACCTGCATCTCTTATGTCTCGTATACATATATATATCTTCATTTAATCTTCAATATCATTTAATGGGTTAAGTGTTTTTATTTTATTTTATTTTTTTTTAAATTTTTTTAAGTGTTTTTATTACCAGTACTTTATTGACAGTAATATCAAGACACAGAAGGTTAAGCAACTTGACTGAGCCAACAGGGTTGAACAGTGAAGAAAATAAAACAAATCAGACTACTAGTGTAGTGAAAGTTTCTAGTAAATGTCCTAGAGTTCAAGTTCATAGGTTCTATTTCTGTTTTCAATTATCCTTGCCATATGTTATTCCTATTCCTCAAAGTACTTATCACTTGGGGCTTCCATGATATTCCCTATTCTTGCTTCCCTGCAACCTCATCACACTTTATTACATGAACACATTGATCTGAGTTTGTAAAACCTAATAGTTCCTGTCCTTTCACCACAAAAGCCTTGCTATTTAAAGCAGGAGGCAAAAATCTAATTTAGCTGTTTCCTAAACTGTTTCCACAACTTATTTATGCAGCGAAATCCCTAAACTTCCTCTAAAACAAAGGGCATATTTTCATCTATATATATACTTGATATTAAATAACCTCACTTTTTTTTGATGGAGTGCGGATTATGAGAAACCTGTTTCATCCCACAGACAGAATCCAGGTCATGGCAGTGAAAGCCTGGAATCCTAACCATTAGGCCACCAGGGAACTCCCATCCCTTTCCTTTTAGGAAAGATTTTTTAAACTTAGTATCTTCTGTCTTTCTGGTGCTGAAATCTGGTATAAAACAAGAATTTCTTTTAAAGAGACAAGAATTTCTTTTAAAGAAAGCTTTTCAAATATTAGTCATTTTAAGTGAGTCACTCCCTAAAAGAATTTGCTTGGGAGTCAAAGAAAGGTGACTTTAACATCCCAGAAACAAAACTCTGATCAACTCGTTCATCCATTCTGTCTATTAATCTGTTCCGACGGGGAAAATAAAACACTGAAATTGAACTGGTCAGTAGAAAACCCTCTTTCTGGTTTATATTTTACTATCTGCCAGTTGGAACTTCAGGCCAAATGTGGTTTGTAGAACAGTCTTGTGGCACAGACACTGTATCCATCATACAGAACAGACAAGGCTCTCTGAAGCGCCAGGCACTGGAAGAGTGAGGAAACATTTTACGTGACAGTTACTGATAAATTCAATCCTCTAGGGAACTTGAAGCTGAACTCCTGGAAGGCTCTTTTGTCAGCTGTGCCTAAAGCAGGGCCCTAGTATGTGTTCAGGGTTGTAGGTCAGTTGGTAAAGAATCTGCCTACAATGCAGGAGACCCAGTTCGATTCCCCGGTCGGGAAGATGCCCTGGAGAAGGAAATGGCAACCCACTCCAGTATTCTTGCCTGGAGAATCCGTTGGACAGAGGAGCCTGGCAGGCTACAATTCATGGGTCACAAAAGAGTCGGACACGACCCAGTGACCAAACCACCACAGTAGGTGCTTAATAAAGTGATGTTGGAAAAGTCAATAAGGCCAAGATGGAGCTCACACATGGATAGCAGAAAGAGTTCTGAGTTCTAGAAACTCTCAGACTTTTGCAATTGGTTTGGTAGGTCATCCAGGCACTAATCTTTTCTAAGTTCTAACACTTACCTAAAGGAAGACGGATCAAAGACATTTCACACAGTGAATGCATGTCTTTGAACTTCCTGAAGTTGACTGGGTGGAGGCCCTACCGTTTTAGGTTGGCACGTAAACGCGGCACCTGCAATTTCCGCCCTTCTCTTTCCGCTCTTCCTGGCTCCTGGTCCCTGCTCCTCGCCCCGCCCGCGGCCCACCGCCCGCTGGGTCAGCCCGGGCCCTGGAAACAGCACGTCCCTCACTCAGGAGAAAACAGGTAACCATCACGTTTTAAACCACGGAAGCATGAGGTCTCTAAGTGAAAGCTTTATTTTGGACAGAAAAAAATTCAACCTACGAAAAACGAGGGAATACAGTCAAACCTCTATGCCTCCTGTCTTGTTATGGCCTCCAGGGCCCCCTCAAAGCCTCCACCTAAGGACGCCCGCTTTCCCTCTCAGAGGCTGAAGGCCTTGTGAGAGCCTCCTCCCAGGCCTCACCTCCCGCCAGCTCCGCCCGCCACACCTCACTCCCACTAGGTGCCCACCCATTGTCTCCTCGCAGCTGTCACTGCGCACTGATGTCCCAGCCCCGATTGGAAAAACCAGCTGGTCGCTCAGTCCACATACTGGGACCGGACGCCTCCCTCTCTCCCGAGCCTTGAAAGGCCTCCGGCCGCCGTCCCTGAGGTAGCAGGTAAAGCGACGGCAGCGGAAAGGAGAAAGGGAGGGGCCGCGCGCCCCGATCGCCCCGCCCGGCGTGTGTGTCAGGGGAAGCTGGGGGTCTAGCGCGCCACATCGCCCCTCCCCGACCCTTTGACCGTGCCCCGCACCCCCAAGTCCAGATCATAATGCCCGCGCCGTGGAGCAGCTCTTGTAATCTAGCCCCCTCCCCGCCGCCCGGATGCCCCCGGGGGCAGTTACCGCCGCGAAACACGGGGGGCGGGGCGGGCCAGGCGGATGGGAGGGGGCGGGGGTGCGAAAGGTCCCGGATGTTGCCGAACGGGCGCCCCTTCTTGAGGGAGTAACTGGCGCAGGCGCAGAAGGGTCGCACGAACCCTACGGTGGGGGTGGGGAAAAACTGCCTCCCGGCTGATTTTGGGGGAGCGAGCCGGAGAAGAGTTGCGGGGGATCCGAGGGGAATGCGAGGGAAACGGTGGGGATACTGGTGACCAGAGGAAGAAAAAAAGAGCTTTCTGTTCGGGCACCCTCAGGACAGGAGTAGAGAAGTTGGAAGCCGAGAGGGCTGGGGAGGAGAGTTGGGAGCCGAGGGGACGCGCGCGCTCCTCCGCTCGCCCTCTAGCGCGGGCGGGCAGGGCGGCAGCGAGCTGGGGAGCGGCGGTTGCTCTGGGCCCCCAGAGCTGTGGGCACCAATCAACGGTTGCCATAGCAGCGTTTGACGTCATCGTGCGTGTGGTGCCCCTGCTGCCGGGGCTGGTGATTGGAGGAAACCCCGTGTCTGCGGAGCGGCTGTAGCCTGTGAGCTGCGAGATCCAGGGACAGAGTCTCAGCCTCGCCGTTGCCGCCCAGAGACTGCTGATCCCCGTCCGTCCGTCGCCACCTACTCCGGACACAGGTAAGGGACCCAGCCGCCGCCGCCGCCTCGCCCCGCTCCTTCCTGTCCCAGGCCAAGCATTCGAAAGCGCGGGAGTAGTCCCCGCTCCGCATCCCCTCAAGCCCTGCTCGCCCGCGGTTGGGAGCGGCGCTGGGCTGAGGCGGAGTCTCCTCAGGCGGAGACGGGCGGCGGCTTCTCTTCCGCTGGGTTCTGGCGGGCGGCTCGCGGCCGCCTCCAGCTACTTGCTTCCGCATCGACGCTTCGGCCCGGAGGGGCGCCCGGTCTGATCCGGTCCCCGGGGATGGGGGGGTGGTGGGTAGGGCGCCCGCACGCCAGGTTTCCCCCAGGGACCCGCCCGGTCGCAGGCCTCCCGAGGGTGACCGAGGCAGCGCCGGCCGCGATCCGTTCCTTTTTCGCGGCCCCCACCCACCCCCCCCGGTAGCCCCCTTCTCCGCGCCGCCCCGCTGCTCGCTTCCGCCCGAGAGAGAATGACTCGGCGGCCGCGGGCATTGCAGTGGCGCAGGTGAGGCCGCCCCCTCCCCGCCGCCCCCCGTCCCCTCCCCCCGCCTCTCCCGCCCTCTCGGCGGCGCAGCCTCCGCGCCGGGCGCTGCGGCGGCACCCAGCCCTCCTCCCCAAGCTGGGCGGCGGCGGCGGCGGGAGTGTCGGCCCTGGCCACGGGGCTGCGAGCCAAGGCGGCCCGGAAGCGCCCGCCAGGTAGAGCGGGGCGAGGCCGTGCTTCTGTCGAGCCGGTCCCGGGGTGGGGCTCGCCCGAGACCTCGAGCCGAATTTCCCGGGTTCCGCGGGGGTGGGGGGGGGGCGGGGAGTACTTGAATATTCCCGGCGTGGTCGGGGGGGATGGGGCTGGCTTTCTTTCTCCGCGTGGGGTGGGGGGTGCGGTGTTCGGAGCCCAGGTAGGGGATAGCGTTGAGGGTGGGAAAGACGGGGGCCCACAGGATTCGCTCGTCCTCCGGGGGGTGGGGGGGCCTGGTAGACATGAGGGTCCCTGCGCGAGTGTGTGTCGACCGGGACCCCGCTCGGCGGGGCGGGTGAGCCCGTGCGTAACAGCCGGCGGCGGCCGGGCTCGCCTGGGTGTGGCTCGCCCCCTCCCCCACCGGCTGCAGCTGTCGGGCCCCCGGAGAATAAGGAGCACTCGCGGCGGCCGGTGGCGGACGGACGCCGACCGGAGAGTGGGGTGTGTCCGCGGCTGGTCGCTCGTGGTTCCGCTTTTGCGGGCGGGCGGCCCCGGCGTCCGTGCCCCCGAGGCGAGCGGGCGGCTCCCGATTCCCAGTGCAGGCGGGGGCGCGCGTCTCTTCCCCGCGCCTCCCCCGCCCAGGCCCCGGTGGGGGAATTAACACTAGGCAGTAGGTTGGGCTCCTTGACACAGATCCGCCATGACAAAGAGGGAGAAGCGGGGACTCGCGCGGAGGCACCAGCCTGGGCGGAGCCAAGGAGGGGGGGTTGCGGCTGGCGCGGACGGAAGGGTTTGCCCTTTAAAGTCACAGACGGCCCGTAGTCGTTTCACCCACCTCGAAGTCTTCCGCCGGTGAAGGGTTAAATGGGTGCGGCGAGTCCTGGGAGCGCTGCTTATTCTTTTGAGAAACCTAGTCCACTTCCCCTCGTTACCGAGGGGTTTAGGAGAGGAACCTTTGTACTGGTTGTAGATAATTTTCTTTTGAAGTAGCATTAGCCGGAGAGCCTTTTTTAATTTTTAGGGGGGGGGGGAGAATTGGTAATTGCAAGAAAGGGGTGGGGAGGTTATGCGATAATAGATTTGGGGTTTGACATTGAAAACAGTATACTTCCTATTTAAGCTAGCTAGCTAGTTGTTTAAATACAAAGGATTGGTTCCGATTTGGTTTTTTAAAAAGAATGTTTTGTGGGATTTCCCTGGGAAGGTAAAGAAAGGGAGTCAGTTCCCATAGTGAGTGACAGTGATTCCTGTTTTCATCGTAAGTCATGTACCCTTTGGGACCACTGTAGGGGCTAATATTTTTCTGTGCTGCTTTAGGATCTTTCTGAAGGATGTCTTAAGGAATAGCATAACGGGGGAAGTTGAAAAGTCGAGAAATTTAAAATGAGAAAGAATTGGGAAGTCTTGATAAGGGCAGCTTGAGTGATAATGTATTCAATTAATTTTTGACTACTAGAAATGAGGCAGTAAGTCTGCATTTAAACAGAACAGTGACATCAGAAACATTGATCACACTGGGAAGCATTTAGTATCTATCTTAGTGCTCATAGATAGTAAGAATTGAAGTTCCAAGACTCATGGATTTTTTTTTTTTTTTTTTTTTTTAAGCCCATGTGCGTATAACAGGGTACAGATGAATGAAGCCTTAGGGTTAGTTATTGGTCCTTGGTGGTGGTTTTACATTCACAACATTAAAATAAGCAATGTGGTCATTTCTCCCAGGAAATTTGCATGCTATGATCAGCTCTTGTGAAGATCAGTGGACTTGGGGTGGGAGTGTTTTCAGCTAAAATTTAAACAGATATTAACAGTAATGGATATGAATTACATTAAACTGACAGGAGTCATGATGCTGAAAGTATGGTAGTATTCTTCATAGGTGCTATTTTCACTAAAGAAAAACTGCTTAATTTTGGATTACCCAGTGATATTTGAAACCAGAGTTGAGATTTTGACCAAGTAAGATAAGGGTTGGTTTTTAAGGCAGCCTTTTTGGTCAGGTGTGCTTCAATTTTATGTGAAATTAAGGATCTTGTGAACAAAGATGAGATAATGTAATTTTAGATTTGCTAAACCGATTTTAATGGCTTTAAGTGTACACTATGCACGCTGAGTATGCTTTTTTTTTTTTTTTCACTTATTCTGAGCATCCTTTTGTGAAGTTTCATTGAATTCCACATGTCAAGAATCTTCCATCGGTAATTAGGTTTGAAGTGTTAACATGTTTACAAAGGGTATGATTTTTAGTCTGTTTGTTTTACTGGACAAAATATATCTAAATGCTGCTTTTTTCCCCCTGCAGAACATCCAGTCATGGATAAAAACGAGCTGGTACAGAAGGCCAAACTGGCTGAGCAGGCTGAGCGATATGATGACATGGCAGCCTGCATGAAGTCTGTAACTGAGCAAGGAGCTGAATTATCCAATGAGGAGAGGAATCTTCTTTCAGTTGCTTATAAAAATGTTGTAGGAGCCCGTAGGTCATCTTGGAGGGTCGTCTCCAGTATTGAGCAAAAGACGGAAGGTGCTGAGAAAAAACAGCAGATGGCTCGAGAATACAGAGAGAAAATAGAGACCGAGCTAAGAGATATCTGCAATGATGTACTGGTGAGAAACCGCTCAGTCTAGTGTCATTGTAATACAGGGTTTCTGTAATGATTATCAGTTCCATTACTCTCAACTTTTTCTTTCTTTGATTTCTCTTTTCCTTTTAAAAATAGGGTGTTCTAAATTTCCAAGTCTTTCAGGGTGTCATTACTAAAATGTTAGAACAGTTGTGGTTAGATTTGTATAAAATGAATTGTGATGATTATCAGTCAGCTCAGATAGTATATTTTGTTTTAATTGAAAAGGTAAAGTAATCGAATTATCATTTCAGTTGTGGTTAGAATATTTGTAGTAGTTCTAGAGCTGATTTTCTTAAAAGTATATAGATGCAGAAATTTTACCTATCTTGCTTTATGTAAGATGTAGTAGAAATTGTAGACCTAGTAGCCTTCCCTGGGTTAGCCACTGAAATGTTAATGTAATGAGTCAGCCGTGCAGAAAACTGGCTTGACAGTTGTTTTTGCCTTTCTGCATTTAAGTATTGGAAGTCAACTTTGAACATTGACAACCACATTAAAAGATAATGAAAAACTCAAAGCTTGATTTTCCAGGTTCAGTCAAGAAGTATTTTAAGTATTCAGTGTCTACTCCATTGAAGCACTGCTTCTCTAAATAGCTTAAAAGACTTGAACATTACATTTTGGTTAATTTTAAAATTTTCTTACAAATGGTGACTTTCTGTGTCAGGAAACTTGAAATAAAAGGACAAGTTGGCGAACGGTGCAACCGTTTAGCATGTAACAGCCTGTGTACTCTAGCACTTTCATTTTTTAATGAACTGAGAGTTCGTGGAATAATATTTAAAGTGGGTTTAACTAAATGATTACTCTTACATTGCAGATGGGTACTCTTAGATACACATGGGTCTCTGACAGGGCTCCGGTATATAGAGAGAGGCTGAATCCCACTTCCTCTGAAAATCCAGCTGCACTTACTATATGAATCTTGTTCGTGGAAGAACTACTATAACAAGCTATATAGAATTATTTCTGATGGGGGTTTGGAGTTTTTGTTAAAATTGTAATGGTATTATGATTCCTTTACAGTAGTCTAACGCTAATGGAATAGCTTCAGTTCCTAAATTATGAGTATTTTTTTTCAAATGATAATTTACTTTAGATTGTCCTTTTAAAGAAGAGTAACATTTTCTATCTTAATGTGGGCTATAGTCTTTTCATGTGGTATCTATCTTGTAGGTAGTTTATTTTTGATTGCTTACTTGAAATCTTTATATTGATAGCTATCATTCATTTCTAAAATGAGAAGGGAGTTCCATGCTTTTCTTGAGACTAAATGACAAATGTTTATCTTATGCTTTGCTAATGTAATAAGAATATTTAAAATTTGGAAATATGTTTCCCTATAATAAAAAAAATGCTGTTGGACCTGTTCCCACCTTCTTTGCTCTGTTTACTGGTAAGAACCTGAGTGTGTTATTTAATTTTGTTCACTCTGATGTTTTTCCCCCAGTTATTATACCTGATAGATTAAATAATTAAGAGTTTTGTTATTTCCCTTAAGACAAAAGTCAGTTTTAGGAATAAAAGGGGATATGGTAACATTCATCCTCTACTAACAGCTTATTTGCAATTCCAGGTAGGTATTTGCATGTTTTCCACACAAAAAGTATAAAAGCTCCCGTCATTGTGAGACTTTTCCTAGGAAAAGCCTGTAGCAATTTTAGCTTTACTTTCCTTTGCTTTCTTTATCAAGGAAGAAAAATACTGCATTGGATCAGTGGGTGAGAATATCTGGATTAATCTCTGAATAGCTTCTCCTTTTGAAATGATTATTAAGAGAGTCTGATACTGGTTGCTGATCACTATGTTGTTCTCCTTCAGAATTGCACACTGGCTTTGCACTAAATCTAAATGAAATTTCCAGTTCGAAAGTATAAATGAAATTTCTACTTTGAAAGTATAGATAAATGAAAGTTTAATTCCTTTACTATATAAAAGGCTTAGAATTCTAAACAAGCTTTTGCTTCCAATCTTAAGTCTTTTCAGAAGTGAAGCTCCATTAGTGATCTTTGCATGGCTCATCCTTCCTAATATATAGTAGATACTCAAATTATTTGTTAAGTAAATGAGTTTTTGGCTTCTTTTGGAAAAGAGGTGGAACTAAGCAGTACGGCTAATTTTCCAAGGCTTTTTCTGTTTCAACTTGGGGAAACTTGGATATTTACAGAGACTGTGATTCTTTACAGGCAAGCTTCTTTTCCCGATCATCTTTCTTCAAACAGGTCCTGTTGACTTAGGAAACATCTTGCATAAAATTCCTTTTCTCCTTTTAAGTAAAATGGAAGAATAAAATATAGCAGAACTGTTATTTCTCCTAGAGAAAAAATGATTTGACCTGATTTGCTTGATAATTAGTGAACGTGTGCCTAATTATATCTCAGTATCTTATATAATAAAAATGTAACCAGTTGTAATTTTTATTGCTCTAGTTTTTTTTCTTTGACTTATAATTTGAGAAAAATAAGCAGATAATTGCTTTTCAGAATTAATATTAGTGGCTGATAGCATCATTGATGAACCAGACTTCATTGTTCTATACTGCCTAAGAAAATATTCTTTGTCATCCTATTAGTAGGAGCTAACCTCCATGGTTCAAAGTTTCTCTGAAGAGTTCTTTACTCTTATTAGGTTACTGCCATTCTGGTTACTTGTACTTATCAAGTGTTTGTTTAATTTATACTATTTACTAAGCAGTGAAAGCAGGGACCGTGGTACTTGGTACAGAGTTTTAGGGCATTGCTGTAGAACAGGGTCACTGACCTTATTCTTCACAACATGAACTTCTCTTTATGCGAAATTATGGTTCTTCTCTTCCTTGTGGTGTTAAATTGGAAATTATAGTATGTGAACTAATGCAGTCAGCCTTTTCTAGCAGATCTTAGACCAAATGTTCTTGCCTTAGTGGGGGAAGGGGTTGATACCTCTTCTGCCTAAACTCACAAGCCAAAAATTAGGTAGCTTTATCTTGAACATGATAAAATGTAAAATGAAATGAGCATGTGCATACTAAATTGTACCTAATTCAAACTCAATAATATAACAGCCTAAAAAGAGCAGGTTTTGAGTCGTAACCAGTGTTACCTTTAAATGGCTGGATGGCCTGAAGATATTGTTCATCAGAGAAAACTGAGCTCAGTTAAATGGGAGTAATCCCTACCCCCATAGGACTGCTGTGGAGAAAATCAGGTAGAGCTCTTAGTGCCCCATTTATCTCAGTTTGGGGCTTCTCTTTAAAGCTGCCTATAAGTTAATAGAGGTCTCTTTAACTTGGGAATCTAAGAATGAAATTTAAAAGGTCCAAGAAACTTTAAAAATTGTGTATCTTTCAAGGACAGAGGGCCTATACCGGCCAGCAAGTTTTCAAAGGTTTCATTTAAGAATTGAAAGCCACTGGAATAAGTTAAAGAATGGCTTCCTTATTAGGACATGAATTAGTAAAGCCCTGAGTCTGTCATTTGTAACAGTTGGCAACAATATTTGTTGTGTGATTCAGTTAACTTGACTGAGTTTTATTATGCTTCTCTACATTTTTAAGGTGTGGTTGCTGGGCACTGGTTTTTATCTCCATAGAACTGCCGTTAAGCAGGAGCAAGCTGGCAAGTGCCTTGGGCTTTAAAAACTGCTATATAAGAGTTTTAAGTTGAAAATCACAGACAGTTCATTTATTGGAATAAGGGCTTCTCAAAAGAATTGTGCAGTATTATATTCATTTTCTTGACTGTATATTTACATGTTTTTGTCAAATAACTGCTTTTGGTATGTTTCAAAGTACAAAGACCTTATGTGACATAGGAGATAGCAGCAATCCCTTCCAGGAAGAAGTACATTGGACAGTCTTGGTAATAAAATTCAGCAGTCTTTTTAAGAGTTTTCTTGATAACTGTTAACTATTGTACCTGGTGAGGTAGTTTGTATATTTGGGAAGTCTGAGGTGTATGAAATGTAAAGGAAAGAAACAATGGAAAGATACGTGTTTACTATTTGGTGGGAAGGGGAAGACTAATAGCTTGGTCAAGAGCAACAGGTTATCTGTCCTTTTTCAGCGTAGCAACACTTAATATAAGAATGAAGTCTTTCCTGCTTGTTCTAGAAAGAGATAACAGATGACCTGGAGAAGTTTAGTGATTAGGTGAGCTGTGGAGATAGTTAAAAGTGAACTAGGGAATAGATTACAGGATTAAAAATTGAAATTCAACCAGAAAAACCTAAGAAAGATCTTAAAGTATAGGAGGAACATGTATACTTTGAACTCTTCAACTCTTCTGACCTGTCCAAAAAAGAGGAAGAAATTGTATTCAACCCCAGCAGAGGCATTTGAATTAGACAGGTCGGGAGATAAAGATACCCTAGAGTATCTTTATAGTTTACCAAGAGTAATTTTGCTTTTCAGTTTTTCTTTTAAAAACACCCAATTTGGGGACTTCTCTGGTGGTCCAATGGTTAAGACTTCGCCCTTCAAATGCAGGGGGTTAAGGTTCACGCCCTTGTTGGGGAACTAAGATCCCACATGTTTTGCAGGGTGTGGCCAAAAACTAAATGCCCAGCTTTGTGAGTAAAACTTACGGTAACATCTGAGTAGTAGTACAGTGGAAGATCCTAGTTAGTTGGGTAATTGAAAAGTAGTTCAAATGTGTTCCTACTTGTTCTAAACATTTTCAGTTAAAATAAATGTGTATGTTCATTTGCCCATTTCTAGTTTGGAGCTAAGACCTTTTCTTTGAATGTGCATAGACCTACAGTTTGAAAATAACTTACTAGCCACCCCGAAAAGAGATGCAACCTTTATAAAGTTGAGCTTACATAGTAGAGTAAGAACTTAGAAGCTAAAAGAAAATAATCAGAATTTTTCTAATCTTTCAATTGGGTTATCTTTGAATAACCCAAGTGATAAGTGTGTGTGTCTCCTTTAAAAATGGTCATTTCAAAACTTTCAGTGTAATTGCATTAGAAATGCTTCTTTTCATACTTAAATTTGATAACAAAAATAGCATAGCATTTTAGTAATTATATCCAAGCACAATGGCGTAGCTTGGGGAACAAATACAGGACTCAATAATGGGATAACCGCTGATAGAAACTAAACGGGGTTTCAGGGAGTAGCTGAAAAATGTATCTGAAGTTATTTAGCCCAAAGATAAAACGATGACATGGGCATTATTGGTGTTTGCCTAGGAATGAAAAAGGCCTGGTGTAAAGCCAGTCTGTTAAGTGAGGTTTGGTTAATCCAGCAAATTAAGTGATGGTTCATTCTATTAGAACATTAGGTGGGAAGAGTTGGTTTATTCAAAAGCATTTTGCAGTAATTTTGCAAGAGATGAGATTAGAAAGAGAGAGAGGGTGCTGGTTAGAGCATGAAGGGGTCAGTTATGTTATAAATTAATGAATGTGGGACTTAATGGCCTTGTGAAAACTTTACCCAGAGGAAATGATGCCAGATTTTACCTCTTCCAAGACATGCGAAAATAGTTTTGCTTTTATAAAGAAAATCAGAGGTAACTTTATCCCGCTAATATCAGAATTATATTTTCAGTGCCCTCCATCATAGCTTATAATCATTTAAGTATTAACTTTGGGTTTTTTGGAATTGGGGCTTTAACCTATGAAAGACATGCCCCCCCGCCGGTGAATATAATTTGTTGTTGACTAGTCTTTCAGTTGTGTTCAACTGTTTTGCGACCCATGGACTGTATAGCCCTCCAGGCTCCTTTATTGGATTTCTCAGGCAAGAATACTAGAGTGGGTTGCCATTTCCCCCTCAAGTGGATCTTCCCAACACAGGGATTGAACCCGCATCGCCTGCATTGCAAGAGGAAATCAAAATTATGGGTGTTCTGATGTCAGCTAAGCTCAGAAAAACTTAATGTAGTCCTCTGAAATGCTAATAGGCCTTAGAATTTTTAAAAAAAAAAATTCTGAGATAATCCCTATTGTGATTTCATCCTGATTTCCATCCCTTTTTATTATGGTTGTGCATTGAATAGAAACACTGCTCTTTAGGGATTTTTTTGTCCTTTTTTTTTTTTTTTTTTTAAAGTATTTATTTCCTGGGTTGCCTCAGGTTTCAGTTGTGTCGTGTGGGATCTTGGTTGCAGAGTGCAGGATATGTCATTGTGGCATGTGGGCTCCTTTCCAGCAGTGGTGTGCGGGCTTTAGAGTGTGGAGCTTAGTTGTCTGTTGGCACGTGGGCTCTTAGTTCCCTGACTAGGGATCAAACCAACTTGCCCTGCATTGGAAGACAGGTTCTTAAGCACTGAACTACTGCTGTCAATCTCAGTGTGCTGTAAGCAGGAGTTCCTCCTCCTCTTGAAACTACCTATTCTTTCTAAGCTCTTAAATTTTAGCACATTTTCTAGACTTAACAATGACATCTTGGACTCAACTTGGAGTTCTTTTTCTAATTGTAAGTTAATTGCTGTGTTGGCTGCATCATTGGTTCTCAACTCTTTACATTCATGTTGATGCTCATTTGTATGATATATTTCCTGTGGGTAGTATTCAGGATTATTTGCCACTCCCATTCTACTAGTAGTAGTTCTATCCCTTACTCTCCCACTCAGAAGCATATTGGCAAGAAAGTGATGTTGTAAGAATAAACTTGACCTATTTTTAATGGAAAGAAGCTAAGTTATAAACTTTATATTGCTAGTGGTGGTCCTTCACTTGGATTTGCTATCTTTACTGTTCTTTTCCCAGTTCTGTGCTGAATACAGATAGCTCTTAGTCTTATCTTTTTATAAAACAATGCTTTCCTTCTGTGCCTTTGGCTCTTGTTTGGTCGTGTCTTGTCCCTGATACAAGCCATTGCCAATTTCCATCTTTATGGCCTGAGGGTTTCTTTACTCTGATTTATAATAGTTGGTACAAAAGTAATTGTGGTTTCAGACAGTGAGTTTTAAATAACTATAACTAGGCTCAAACACATCTTTATTAATCAAAATAGTGACCATTACAATCAACACATTTTTGCCAACAGAGGAAAGTTTTTTTTGTTTATTCCTGTAGCATAAAAATCTGTGCTTCATTATTCGATGAACTCTTGGAAAGCATTTTCTGCCTCCTGCTGGGTGTGGAAATGTTTTGCCTGCACAAAGTTGTCAAGATGCTTTGAAGAAATGATAGTTGGTGAGAGTTCAGGTGAATATGGTGGATGAGGCAAAACATTGTAGTCATATCATAGCCCAATGTGTTCAACTTTTGAAGTGTTGGGTGTGTGACATACCCATTCTATTGATCAGTGCCGCTGCAGGCGTGGCAGTTTTTGATGCATCTCATCGATTTCCTGAGCATACTTCTCAGATGTAATGGTTTTGCCGGGATTCAGAGAGCTGTAGTGGGTCACACCAGTAGCAGACCACCAAACACTGACCATGACGTTTTTTGGTGCAAATTTGTCTTTGGAAGGTGCTTTGAAGCTTTTTCACACTCTAGCCACTGATCTGGTAGTCATTGGTTGTCATAAAATCTACTTTTTGTCGCACGTCACAATCTGATTGAAAAATGATTCATTTAGAATAAGCGAAAACAACACTTCAGAACAATTATTTTTTTATTTTCGGTCAGCTCATGAGGCACCCACTTATTGAGCTTTTCACCTTTCCAATTTGCTTCAAATACCGAACGACTGTAGAATGGTGGATGTTGAGTTCTTCAGCAGCTTCCTGTGTAGTTGTGAGGGGACCAGCACCAATGGCTGGCCATTACCCTCCTCGTCTTCAAGGCTCTCCCCTCCTCTGTAAAGTTTCTTGAACCACCGATGCACTGTACCTTTGTTAGCAGTTTCTGGGCCAGATGCCTTGTGAGTTGTCTCTGCTCCTTTACCACCCATTTTGAACTTGAATTTAAAAATCGCTGTAATTTGCTTTTTGTCTAACATTTCTGCAGTCTAAATAGCAAGTAATGTCATTAGCAAAAAAACATAAAGCAAGAAATGCACATTAAAATAATGTATAACATAATCACATTTACTTTGAGAATGTATTCCAATACCAAAGGTAAAGTTCCAACAATGCAAAGCTGCAACTGTTTTTGCACCAACCTAATAACTTTCTTTAATCTTGATGTCTAAGTTGTTTTTGAGTTTAGGATTGGCTCTATTCCTACATTCCCCTTAAAAACAGGACCGTTGACATTTGTATTTAATTTGTAAAACACACTGCGGGAATATGATATGCTTAATATTTAGATGGCACAAGTTTGAATTTGGCTTGGGAAAAATGGCATGCTTAGCCACCACATTCTTATCAGTTACCATTGTACTAAGGACATTTCTTTGCAACAAACAGGTCGTTCTCCATTTTATTCTCTAGTGAGCATTTCCCTATAATAATGAAAAACTTGTATCTATAAAAATTGCTATGCAATTGCAATTTGTCATTGATGACAGTTTTGCATTTTCTGTTAACATATAATATGACATAAGTAGTAGTGTGGTATAAAATAGCTTTATATCTTGGCAGATTTCACTAATTTTATTCTGTTGACATTCTTTTGCTATAATATGGGTCTTGGGGACAGCAGAGCATGGATGAATACAGCTGACGTGTTAGCAGTATGGTCCTGTTGATGACACATTCATGTTTGTTTTTATTGGAATAAGTTAGTAAAAGAGTTCAGCATAAATCTTTTTCTTAGTTTCTTGCAACAGAATTTGTGAGCTTTCTTCTGTTCTCCTCCAAATAAAAATATGGTTATAACAGATGACAACATAAAGATAGTCCAAATGTTAATTTATAGAGTTAAGTAAGTCAAGCTAAGACTTTGTCCAATGGATTGACTTGTATGCATGTTCATTCTTTTAAAGCCAGGAGTCCCAGGAATGCCCCATTTTTGTAGTCCAGGGATTTGACTGACTTGAATTGCTTAATAAGTTGGACAACATTAGAGAAGTTAGAAATGTTTCACTGGAAGTTAACTTCTGTCTTGCAAACGAGTTGGGATATCTAGGAGTTCTTTCAAATTAGCAGTATTACCAAGGAACCCAGTGTTGAATGTTTCTCATCCAAATGATTAAATATAAATGTGTTTCTGAGATAGATCTTTCTCTTGTTGATTCAGGACTTATGAATTGTCAGCTCATAATTATTTTTGCTTAAAACATGCATTAAAGATCGTTGCCCAGAATTTCGAAGGCATACCTGAACTACATTTAACCCAGGGGCACTTGGTAAAAATCCTACTCAAAACACATTACCTTCAAAATGTTATTCTGGGAAATGGAGAGTTGAGGACTTTGATTTATGTAGGTAAGTTGTAGTATACTTAGAACAAGCAAGTTCTCAAGTCAGTAATTTGATGAGTATTTTTCTGCTGTGTTTAGATAGATGTTTATGACATCAGAAGAATCATGCTCTTGTAATGACCTTTCCTTTCGGTTTCCTCTTTGATAGTTTCCACCTAATCAGAGAGCATTGTCATCAGGCTTAATTGGATTGTAGGGATAAGACTTGAAGAATAATCTTATGTAACATTTCTAAAAAAGTAAACTTTCACTTTAAAAGGGTGGCATAACCTAGCACAGTCTACGTAGACTTTGGTGGTTTGAATTTTCTTTGATTCATTTTTTATGACCTTGGGCAAGTATTTCATCTCTGACTCTTGTTTCCACACATTCAAAATGGAAATGGTAATAATAGCATCT
Organism: Dama dama; assembly: GCF_033118175.1. Taxonomy (NCBI): domain Eukaryota; kingdom Metazoa; phylum Chordata; class Mammalia; order Artiodactyla; family Cervidae; genus Dama; species Dama dama. The sequence continues at coordinate 61,539,410 of NC_083701.1, forward strand.
ACCTGTAGGGTATTTTATGTAGAGTTAATACATCTCTGTGTTGATAATAAATAGAAAATATACTGCTTACCATCTTTGATATCACTTCTGTGCTGCTTTGATGTCACTGCATTGAGGCTTAGTTTATTGGATATTAAATTTAAGAGAATGTTAGTAAGTTTAATATTTACTGATTACCTGCTATTTTATAAGCTGTGTGCTATAAAGAAAAGCATAATAAATATAAAAAGTATCTATTCAACACTATCGGATAGTGGGATGTTGCTGTGTGACACAGGGAGCCCAGCCCGCACTCTGCTGACCTGGGGGTGGGATGAGGGAGGGGATGTATGTACGTATGGTTGTGGCTGATTGATGTCGCCCTGTGGCAGAAACCAACAAACATTGTAAAAAGTAAAATTAAAAAATAATAACTAACAGAGAGGGGAAGAAAGCCTCTGTTCATACAAAATCTGAGCAACCTAGAGGGGAAAGTGCTGTGTTGGTCAAAAGAACTGGTCTTCAGCCTTCTATTTTAAAAGTGGCTGATAAAATCTGGTCCCACTGGGGAGCTGTACGTAATATACAATGTGCATGTGCAAATTTTTAAAATGCTATTAAAAAATGAGTTTTTTAAACAAAACATCCTTTGATGGAAATACTGGGAAATGGAGCTTTGATTGGTGAGAAACTTCAGCCCACGTTAACATTAATGCCAGCTCTGAAAAGGCCTTTGGGGAATGGGAGAAGGAAAACCCCCTAGTGTCAGTTTTAGCAGTTACCAATCAATACTAAGTTCTTTTTGGTATGTTTCACCATCTTAATTTTTAGGAGATACATTTTGAATCTTGGCTTTATCAGATTTCTTGTTGATAAAACTTACATGGTACAGATTTACCAGTTCTTACTAATGGAACATGCGTTCAGTTAAGTGACTGGTCAAAGTCCTGTATGATTCCATCCTTGAAGTTAAGCAACTCTGCCCATTTATAGCAATGTGACCTTATCATTCATAGAACACCTAAAATCTTACTCTGTGCCAGCATTGCACAGAAAGTCAAAAAGTACAAATCCCAACCAGATCAGTTCATGTGTGTGCGTGTGTGTCTGTGTTAGTTGCTCCATCATATCTGACTCTCTGCGACTCCATGGTCTATCCAAGAATTCTCCAGGCAAGATTACTGGAGTGGGTTGCCATTCCCTTCTCCAGGGGAATCTTCCTGACCCAGAGATCAAATCTGGGTCTTCTGCATTGCAGGCACATTCTTTACCAGCTGAGCTACCAGGGGAGCCCAAAATCAGTTCTTGACACCACCTAATTCTCTAGCAGTTTTGGTGGAGCACTTTTGGAAGCAACTGATGAAGTTGTAGTTGAAAAGAAAGCAATCCAGCCACAAGAGGGAGTAAGAGAATAATTTCCAAACTGAGGAGCCTTTTATCTCAACGAAAATAGCCACTTTCTTTTTACAATTTTAGGGGCGCTACAGAATACAGTGAAAATTTGGGGAAGTTCCCTGGGCACGAGGGAATTGTGCAGTACCAGAATTCTGACCTCTACGTTGTGCTGTTGAAATAAATTTCATATTGAGGATATTCAAAATGACGTTTGTGGGGCTTCTGAGTTTTTAAATTGAATAGTAAATTGGGAGGTGAATTTTATTGAATCAGTGGATTTTAGGCTTAAAGGAGCATCTGCCCTACTTGGTTTTTTCATTTTCATAGATGAAGATGCTGAAGCACAACAAGATTTTGTCTAGTTGCTTGACTTGTGTTAATTGTGTCTTAATCTAGGAGAGATCTAATTTCATTTACTTTGCAAAGAGTGACCACTTTTAGTTTCATTGGAATTTCATGTATTTGAATTGTTTGATAAGTTGGATATTAGAGAAGTCAGAAGTGTGTTTTTAGTGAAGGTTAAATCCCATCTTGCAAGCTGGGAAGAATAACACTTTCATTAAAAGTGATGGCTTTAGTTTTAGACTGTATTTTTAGAGTTTTATGCTTGAAAATAACAGGAATCACACTTGAACGCCTTGTGCTTCAAGTTCTTGGCACCTTTTAACCATCGACATTTTTTATGCTTGATTGGTATAAACGTGTGATATCTATATCCTGACCTCTTTTTCTTTGTTATGTTCGTGGAAAGGGGCTGTGATAGTACAGTCTAAAAGAGGAATGGGTTGTGGAGGCTTGGTCTTTTCAATATACACATATCTAGTGAGGTCAAGTCAAAGGAGATGCTTCCCCAGCTGTTTTCAAATTGTCCATAAATGTCTCATTAGAAGTTGATTATTTTGCTTTGATATTCTGGGACTATTTACTATTTGCTTAGTGATTTTTTTTTTTAAGGTATATTTACGTTAATGGAAATTAAAGTGTGACAAATTGGTGGAATATAGTCTGAAACAAAGTGGGAACCTCGTCTCCACGCCTCATATTTTTATTTACAAATACATCACTCGTTTTCATATTACCTCCTGTACACAAGTTTTACCAGTCTAACAAGGAAATTTGAAAAACCCAGATGAGCATGAAAACGGTCTAAGGTTGGAGAGCAGAATTCAATGATAATGTTCCAGAAAAAGAATCCTAGTAGGAAGATTTCCTCTTTAAAACTTTTATATAATGATTGTAATATTAAACAACCGAAAGGGAAAGTACCGTCTTCTACATACAGCGATTAAACGGCGTTTTCTAGCCTGTTATTTTTTGACTTTTTATTTTGAAATAATTTCAAATGTTCCCATATATCCTTTACCTGGTTCTCTAATGATCAAAATCAATAAATTAATTAAATAATGGATAAAATAAACTTATGTAACCCATAGCATTTACAAAGTGTACCACCATAATTGCCTAATTCTGGTCCAGAATTCAGTCCAGGATCACAGTTTGTCTTGTCTCCTTACTCTTCTTTAATATGGATCAGTTTTCCAATTTTTGCCTTTTTACATATTTGCCACTTTTTTCAAGAGTTCTGGCCAGTTTCTTTTTTTGGTAAACTGTTCCTCGGTTTAGATTAGTCCGGTGATTTTCTCAACAGTAAATTCAGATTGTGCATTTTGGGGAAAAATTCCTGGGAATGACACTGTGCCTTCCTTGGTGTATCATATTAGGATACACATGCTGTTCTGTTACCAAGCCATTATTTTTAGGACATTATATTTTCAAATTTAAACAGCAGTGAGACTTTATTCTAAAAACACCCTGTAGTATAAAAGTACCAGTTAAAATTTTTTTAAGATAGATGTGCCCCATAAGTATGATTTTCTTAATCAGTGAAGAATGAAAGTGAAGTTGCTCAGTTGTGTCCGATTCTTTGGGATTCCATGGACTGCAGCCTGCCAGGGTCCCCTGTCCATGGGATTCTCCAGGCAAGAATACTGGAGTGGGTTGCCATTTCCTTCTCCGGGAGATCTTCCTGACCCGGGGATTGGATCCGGGTCTTCCGCATTGTAGGCAGATGCTTTTAGATAGAATTAAATATAGTTTGCCAAAGTGATAATGTCATTTTATAATGAAGGGATTACTTTTTTGAAAGGGGAAGATATCCCAGCTCTGTAACTTGTAATTTGCCTTTGAAATTTATTTTCAGTAATTGGCTTCATGTATTCTAGTTGACAGGCTTCCCTTGTGGCTCAGCTGGTAAATCCTCCTGCAGTGCAGGAGACCTGAGTTCAGTCCCTGGGTTGGGAAGCTCCCCTGGAGAAGGGAAAGACTACCCACTCCAGTATTCTGACCTGGAGAATTCCATGGACTGTATAGTCTATAGGGTCTCAACGAGTCGTACACGACTGAGCGACTTTCACTTCACTTCACTTCATTCCATTCTAATTGACAAGCCAAATCATAGCCTATAGCCCAGTGATGTGAGTGCATCATAGCAGGTGGTCATTCTTCAGAGCTGTAGTAAAAACTTCAAAAAATTAGTAAATACCCATTATAGTCTATATAATGTTTGATTCTCATTTAATAAAGAAAGGAAGAATGGTGGGTTGGAAAGTGTTCAGTGCATTAGAGAAGCTTTCCTGGGATGAAATTTGGAAAGAAAGTTTTGAAAAGAATGCTGTTATAAATAAAATACAGTAGATTGAATGAGGGGGTGTATCACGGTCTTCTACCTGAAACTCCTATTTGCTCTTGGTGGCAGAGTTTTACTACCAAAATCTAGGCGTTCTGGCTTCCAAACAGATTTACTTCACCTTACTGCCTCAGATTATTCTCCCACCCTTTCTCTGGTGAATTTTTGTTGTTTTGTCTTAGTTGCCCCCTCTAGAGTCATTACATAGGCCCTAGAGCTTATCCAAGGGTCCTGAAAGCATATTAGGATGTACCTAGCTTGCCCTTTGGCTGCTATTTATGAATATATATGCTTAGAACAGCAACCAGACACCTGTCATTTTTGAACAATTCTAGGTCTTTAATGGAAAAGGAAATGGCAGCCCACTCCAGTACTCTCACTGGAAAATTCCATGGACTGAGGAGACTGATAGGCTACAGTCCGTGGGGTTGCAAAGCGTCGGACACAACTGAGCGACTTGACTTTTTTGGCTTTAGGTCTTTAAAGAAACAGAACGTTTTTCCTCTTGGAGCAAAATATTCATTATTTAATCTTCAATATCAACTTCAGTAATTTCCATCACATTTTGTGTAAACCATTTAGAAGTTTGGGAAGATAATGAGCTCTTGATAGTCAAGATTGTTCTAAGTTTCCTCTTATATTTAAATGAGGCTGTTAAAATAGCATGTTAATTTGGCCTTGGGATTTGATATTTGAGTGCCTAGTATGTGCAAAACATGCTTCTTTAAGGAGCCTATAAGCAGGTTAAGAATACATGCACGAAAAGTCGAAGGTGCAAAATCATAATTAAATTTTACTTTATATTTTACTTGTTCTGAATAACAGATGTTGTAGAGCATAGGCTATAAAGTTAAAAAATTAAGCTTTCCCTACATCATCCCAGTTCTTCAGGTAATCTCTTAACAGTCTTTTTTTTTTTTTTTTTTGGTATCCTGGGAACTTACAGTGCCTGTGCAAACAGTTCTGTCCTTGAAGAATATATACAAGTAGGATCATATAGAAACTGTTCTGTAAGTTGTATCCACACACCCAACACTTTCATTATGTTCTATGCTTCATTCCATATTGGCACACAACTTCTTTTTAATGTCAGTATAGTGTTTATGAGTGTAACATAATTTATTTAGCTAGTCCATTGTTGATATTGGCAGAAATTAGTGTATTGCTGAGAATTAGCTTGAGGGAGAACATACCTTTAGAGCTCGGTATATTGAAAGGTGGATGGTTCAGATTGCTTTAAGTCAGTCAGCAGTTCTTAAAAGTGATCTGTGGACCCTGGGAGTTCTGTTAGGGGAGATTCATGAAGTCGCACCTATTTTCCAGTATCTCTTTTACAGATGAGAAACCTGAGGTCCAAAGAAATTCCAGAACTTTGTCAAGTTGACATAGCTAGTAAGCAGTGTTTCTATAGCTCGTGCCCTTGACATATTTGCTGAAAAAGAATAAGTACTAATGGAAAATGTTTCTTTTATCTTTTGTACTTTGATATAATTTAATCCTGTGTTTTAAATGAAAGGTTTTTTTGTGCATTATTTCACCACTCTTACTAGATAAACTTTTGATGATTGAACCCAAAGTAGAGTACTACAATTGAGAGTGCAAGCACACTAAAGCAGATTTTTGAGTGTCAGGGTCCCCAGTCTTAAATTTACTTCTGAGTAGACTGTGCCTACTCTGTCAGGAGCTGTGACTGGTGCTTTCCTGTTTATATTAATACTCATTTAGACCTCATAGCTGCTTTTTGAAGTAGATTTTCATTTTAATCAATTTGTATGTTTTTTTATTAAAGATAAATCATTGTATAAAATTAAATTTCATTTAATTCTTTTATAGATGAGAAAACCAATGCTCTGAGAGATTAACTTGCCTGAGATCTCAAAATTAATGGTGAGACAGGGATATAAGTCTGCTTGAGTGTAGTTTATATTGTTTCTATTACCCCAAACTGTTGCTCCAAGAAATGCTTGGATGCCCAGAAATTGGGGCCTTGCCACCACCAGGTCAGCAGCAGTTTTGGTGTTTTAGGGTATTCTCTAGTCTTGATTGTTCCTAAAGAATTGATGTTTTACTCTTAATTTCAGTCTGTAGTCAGATTGAAGGACTGTGAGAGAGAGAGAGGTACATCATTAGAATAGAGGTGGATTTTCAGTTTACAAACCTTTTATTAGAAATATTAGACCATGGTTAGGATTAAATGTTTATTGTAGTGGGGACAGGTTGAGCCTTAAGAAGGGCAGTCAAAACTAGATGACCTGTCAGTTTATGAGGTTCCTTAGTATTAATACACTCCCAAAGTCAAAGCATTGACCATCTTTTGATCAAGACTGTTAGAAACTATTGTTTATATATTCTGCCTTGGGTAGTTTAACTTGGGGTCAGAAATCATTACTTCGCCCCATATATCTTAAGTGTTTTTATAACCTGAGAAGTTAATTGTACGTGATGCTGTAAAGAAAAAAAAAATATATTTTAACTCTAAAATCTCAAATCCTACGTAATTTGTCTGTTGATGAGATTAAGGTTCAGCAACCTCTCCAGAATTACATCATGTATTTAGCTTGGATTATGAACCATTTACAGACACAGTTCGATGTGGGTTTTATGCTTCCAATCCCGTTATTAAGATGACTTACTGCATAAAGTCAGAACATGCATTAACTCTAATTCAGCGAATTGATTTTAGATATTTTTTAAATGACCATGATTATCTTTAAAAGACAGTAGCTATCATCAAAAACAGATTTTTTTTAAGTGCTTGAGAAACTGCTGTGAATCTAAATCAAATTCTATTTCAGCAAGGTCCATATGTGTTAACAGGGTAGCCTCAGTTAAGTGTATGAGTGTACGATATTAAAGTGTATGTTTGACATGAAAATCCTTTTCTGTTATAAATTAGATTTAGATTAGAAAGTCAGTGTACTGTGTTATATGGAGAATTTTACAAGTGAGAGGAGCATTAGCTGTCAGCCTGACCTTCGTCTTTATGAGTAGAGGTTGTGGCGCCTTGTTTGCTGCTTTCCTTGTGTGATGCTGTGTCTTTTAAATTCAGATTGCCACAGTGTCCTAGTTGTCATCACCTTCATTGCACTACTGTACATGGATGAAACACAGGAGGTTATACGTAGCACAGGGTATTCTGGTTTAGGTATGTTTTGAAAATAGCTATTAGTTCTTTACTCTTTGTTTTCTGTTCCCCAATGCTTTCTAGGAAGTGCAGCTTCCTTTTTTTTCCCTTTCTGTTTTTATTCCCATCATGGTCTTGTCCCGTCCATCATGCCTTTCTCCTCTGGCTTTTAAATCTGGAAAATTGAACGTTTATTTCTCTTTGTTCAGTCTGATAAATTAACATACTTAAATCACCTCTAGTTAACTTAATTCAATGAATTATGTATCTTCCATATCTCAGAGTTGAATGAAACCACATCTGATTTATGAATCTATGAAAAATAGTGATTTGCTCCTTTAAAATTTCTGTAAGAGGAGTAGAACTTGCTATCTAATGAGGTGATCTAGTCCAAATTTGTTTCATAAGTTTTCTCATACTGAGCAGAAATCTGTCTCTGCCTAAATTTAGTCTTGTCTTCTGGAGCTTTTCATGTCATATTTTTTTCAGTTTTCATGACACTTTCTAGTTTCTTCAACATTCTTGCTTGCTTTCCCGGATACCCTCCAGTTTGTCAAAGCCTGTCTAGATATTTTGAGGTGGGGCATTTGATATCTTAGTTCCCCCACCAAGGATCAAATCCTTGTCCCCTGCAGTGGAAGAGTGGAGTCTTAATCACTGGACTGGCAGTGAAGTCTCTATTTTTAAAAGGAGCAGTATACTCTAGATTTGGTCTCAGTGTAGAGCTAAAATATCATCCTTAACTTTGATTTCTAATTACTATCTCTGAATCATGTTCTGCTTTTTAGTAGGCAGAGAAAATGTGGAATAATGTAGAACGGGTCATATTGCCTAGTTGGAGTTGTACCTTTACAGTTTAGTTGTAGTTTTGAGTGAGTACACTGCTGGGCCCTGTTTGTTGTATTCTATGAGATGGGGCTAATTGTAGTTTGTACCTCAGAGGTAAGTTTATGGAAGGATCAATTAGTCCATATAAAGTGCTTAGTTTACATGTTAAAAATGACATTTATTACTGAAGTGATGTTTTTATTACATTTCTCAGTTGTCTCTTGCTGCATAACAAACCGATAAAAACTAAAATACAGTGATTTAGTTCTTTTTCATGACTCTGTGGCTTGTCTGGATTCTTTTGGACATTTTTTCACATGGTGTTGGCTGTAGTCATTCATTGCTGTCTTCAGCTGGGTCTGAAGTACCCGTGTGGCTTCACTAAACATGTCTCATGACTGTGGCTGACTTGACCTTTCTAGCAGGATAGTTTTTGTTTTTTTTTTTTTAATGCTGGCTTAGGGCTCAAAGAGAGCAATAGGGGAAACTGCTAGTCCTCATAAGGGTTAGGTCTGGAACTGGAATAGGAGTCCTCTTTATCACATTCTGTTTCGTTAAAGCTAATCAACAAAGTTAACCCTGACTCAGGAGCATGATGGAGGCCATCTCTGGAGTCAGTCTACCACAATTCTGTTCTTTCACAGTTAGCCTTTTGAACCAAATTTAATCTTTAATCCAGTCTGTCTTGCTTTTTTTTTTGTTGTTGTTTTGTTTAAATCTTAATTTTTTACCTTTATGTCATCAAGATTTTAAGTTTGTCATGTATCCCTTTCTCAACTTTTTATTTTGAACAGCTTTACTGAGGTCTAGTTGACACAAAGAACTGCATGTATTTATTTAATGGGTACAGAGTGATGAGTTGCTTTTTCAACTTTTTGTAGTCAGCATTTTATCAGAAACATTCACCACTGTGTTGACACTTGGTTCTTTTGGTCTATCATTAGGCCAGTAAGCAGTCTGACTTTTGCCTTTTGTTACTTGTAGGTTCCAGTTCAGTTCAGTTGCTCAGTCGAGTCCGACTCTTTGCGACCCCATGGACTGTGCAGCATGCCAGGCCTCCCTGTCCATCACCAACTCCCGGAGTCTACCCAAACTCATGTCCATTGAGTCAGTGATACCATCCAACCATCTTTATCCTCTGTCGTCCCCTTCTCCTACCTTCGGTCTTTCCCAGCATCAGGGTCTTTTCAAATGAGGCAACTCTTCCCATCAGGTGGCCAAAGTATTGGAGTTTCAGCTTCAACATCAGTCCTTCCAATAAACACTCAGGACTGATCTCCTTTAGGATGGACTGGTTGAATCTCCTTGCAGTCCAAGGGACTCTCAAGAGTCTTCTCCAACAACACCACAGTTCAAAAGCATCAGTTCTTCTGTGCTCAGATTTCTTTATAATCCAACTCTTAACATCCACACATAACCACTGGAAAAACCATAGCCTTGACTCAGTGGACCTTTGTTGGCAAAGTAATGTCTCTGCTTTTTAATATGCTGTCTAGGTTGGTCATAACTTTTCTTCCAAGGAGTCAGTGTCTTTTAATTTCATGGCTGCAGTCACCATCTGCAGTGATTTTAGAGCCCAAAAAAATAAAGTCTGCCACTGTTGGCCATGAAGTGATGGGACTGGATGCCATGGTCTTAGTTTTCTGAATATTGAGTTTTAAACCAACTTTTTCACTCTCCTTTCACTTTCATCAAGAAACTCTTTAGTTCTTCACTTTCTGCCATAAGGGTGGTGTCATCTGCATATCTGAGGTTATTGATATTTCTCCCAGCAATCTTGATTGCAGCTTGTGCTTCATCCAGCCCAGTGTTTCTCATGATGTACTCTGCATATAAGTTAAATAAACAGGGTGACAATATACAGCCTTGACGTACTCCTTTCCCTATTTGGAACCAGTCTGTTATTCCATGTCCAGTTCTAACTGTTGCTTCCTGACCTGCAAGTTTCTCAAGACACAAGTCAGATGGTCTGGTATTCCCATCTCTTTCAGAATTTTCCACAGTTTATTATGATCCACACAGTCAAAGACTTTGGCATAGTCAATAAAACAAATAGATGTTTTTCTGGAACTCTCTTGCTTTTTCAATGATCCAGCAGATGTTGGCAATTTGACCCCTGGTCCCTCTGCCTTTTCTAAAGCCTGCTTGAACATCTGGAATTTCATGGTTCACATATTGTTGAAGCCTGGCTTGGAGAGTTTTGAGCATTACTTTATTAGTGTGTGAGATAAGTGCATCCGGTTAATAAATAGCTTTAAAAAATAGGTTTTTTTGTAATTATTTTAATCAGATATTATGGATAAATTCAGTGTTCACCTTGGAGGAAGAGGTACTTAATTGCTAATTGAAAAATTCTCAATGTGAGTTACCCTAATGTAAAACAGTAGTTTTTAGAGAGAAGCTACCACTCATAAAAGATGGGTTACAAATTCTCATGGCATTTATTGACACCCAGCCTAAGTAACTTCTCCAAGTTTGTATACTTATTTTAAATGATTTACCCTTAGCTAACTGCACATGTTTGTGCCCTTCATCTTTACAGTGGGTTAGATAAAAGTCATTGAAAAGTGGAAGGACATGACCAGGCTGTTGTGTTAGTCCTTAGTTTCTATAGTCCCTTCCCTGCTTGACATTTTTTCCTTGTGCTGTCTTGCTCACTGTTTTCAGTGCCTCACACAATGACATTTATGTTTTGGAGAATAAGTCAATGTTAAAAAAAAAAATACGCGAAGTAGTAAAATGTGACTTAGAAATACCTAGATAGGGAACTGATTTCATGGTTAGGCTTTTACTTGTCACTCTTTCATTTGGAGATACTCTTCATATAATCTTAAATGTACATAAATGAGCCAAAGAGCAGTTTAATTAATCTAAAGTTATTTGTGAATTCTGGTTAATTGCAATACACTTTTTCTTTAGTTAGACTTCATAGCATAACCTTTAGCCTAGCCAGTCAAGTGGAATTGATCCTTCCAGGTGTGGAGTGCCATAGTCTAAACCTAGACAGACTCCAAAGCCATGCTATATGGTCTCCTGGGTGTTGATTGGAAGGACTGATGCTGAAGCTGAAACTCCAATACTTTGGCCACCTGATGCAAAGAGCTGACTCATTTGAAAAGACCCTGATGCTGGGAAAGATTGAAGGCAGGAGGAAAAGGGGACGACAGAGGATGAGATGGTTGGATGGCATCACCGACTCAATGGACATGGGTTTGGGTGGACTCTGGGAGTTGGTGATGGACAGGGAGGCCTGGTGTGCTGCAGTTATGGGATCACAAAGAGTCAGACACAACCCAGCAACTGAATTGAACTCCCATAGTTGAATGAAGAATGCATTTTGTATTAAGATATAAAACTTGAAAAGGCCTGGGCATTTAATTTTAAAAACAAAACACTATATTAATTGGAACGCTCTTACGCTGTTGAGGCAGATCCTCAAAGACCAACCCTAGTGTTGACAGTGTTCATGCCTCAAAAGAGGGTGATAGTGTCTAAGGGACAAAACGGCAGGAAGTTTTAATTCTGCTGAGTCTTCGGTTGTAGGCATTCCTCCTTCAGAGAAGGCAGTGGTGTTTCAAACCCAGAGGGTTACTTTATTTCTAGTCTGGTTGAGGTTCCACCCTTGTGTGTGTATGTGTGTACGTTCAGTTGTGTCCAACTCTTTGTGGCTCCATGGACTAAAGTCTGCCAGGCTTCTCTCTCCTTGAGATTTTCCAGGGAAGAATACTGGAGTGGGTTGCTATTTCCTACTCCAGGGGATCTTCTCCACCCAAGGATCAAACCTGCATCTCCTGCATTGATTGGTAGGTGCGTTCTTTACCGTTAGCACCACCGAGGAAGCCTTAAAATTTAACTCAGTGAAGGAATGAATGACAGAACACTTTTGCAGCTGAGAGATGACAGCTTGGGTGTCATGTAATAATAATTTTGTTACCTAACCAAAGTGCTCTTCTGATTTCAGGCCAGCTAATAATCACAGGAAACATTATTTCAGGTTGAATTCTGTCACCTCCAACCTTTTTCTGTAATGCATTGCAACCTGTTCCTACTACCAACTTGGAACTAACCAGTTCATTTGAGTATATGTCGTTTTAAGTTGTAGGAAGGGGAGAGAAGCCAGATTAAAGCTTACTCACCCACTTACCATTTGGAACTTGATAATGGGATAAACAAAAAGTTAGAGTTACTATTTAAAAGCATTTTTCAAACTGTTTGGCATATAAGTAAGTGCTGTATAGACTGAACTACTGGGCAACTACAAGAATAGAAACCAAGAATTAAATACCCTTTTTCCTTGTTAAAATTGAGACTTGTTTGGGACTAAGCCCAGTTGAAAATTGACTTTTGATTCATAGAGTATATTTAGTAGGAAGTGGAGAATTTTTAAAAACAGTAAACATTTTTCCTAATTGTACTAATGAAATATTACCTTTCTCTTCCTTAAAGGAAATCATTATTTTATTGTGCCTTAATCCCCCTAATACAGTGAAGTCATGTTTTTCTGAAACCATTTGTAGAATTTAATTATTAGCATGTTTGGATTTAATTAGATTGTTACAGTTTTGAACAGAATTACGTAGGGTGAAGTTTTACTTGTTGTTTCGGGTGATTGGTAAACATATATCTTATTAGCTGAGAATCACTTTAATGAACTAACTAACGGTTTACTCTTCAGATCTTTAATTCTCATACTCCTACCAGTGTTTTAATTTAGATAGGAAAAATAGAACTTTTACTTTGAATAGCTTTTTACCTTAGAAGGTATTACTTTAATTGTAGTCTTATAGATGAAGTTTTGTTCTGCTTCCTCTGTCATGGACTGTGGTAGTGTCTATTATAGTAATGGTTTCTGCTTAAGTCATATACTGTCACAGTCTCAAAAGGTTAATGTCTACCTTCTTGCCATTTTAGTGTCATAACTACCTTGAAACTGAAAAGTTTGCCAGTTTGTTAAATATATATTAATAAAACATAATACATAACAAAGTTTTATCAACTTTCATGCTTTCACATTCATTGAAACATGCAGTCTTTATCAGCATGTAAATTAATAAGCACTATGATGGAAAGGCCAATATTCAAATTAGCCTTAAATAGTAAGCTGAACACTAATTTCAAATTTTAAGTATTGCTGTCCAAATTGCTCCTGCTTTTAAATGACAAATTTATGACCCTACTACATTCAAAAGTAGTATTATTGGCAATGACTGAGTATTAAAATTTTATAACCTAAGTTGTGTGTGTTTTGGAAATGCAGATTCTTTCAATTTTGTAAGTATTTTAGTCTTAATTATGACTGTTTCTTTTCTCCCCAAGTCTCTTTTGGAAAAGTTCTTGATCCCCAATGCTTCACAAGCAGAGAGCAAAGTCTTCTATTTGAAAATGAAAGGAGACTACTACCGCTACTTGGCTGAGGTTGCGGCTGGTGATGACAAGAAAGGTATGCTGCCTCAGCCTGTTTGCTGGACGTTACAAAGTAACAGAGGCCGGAGGTGGTCTCTTCTGTAGTGTACACAATGGTTCTGTGATTTTTTAATTGCCTAGAAGGACAGATGAAGAGCAGCAAATGGACTCTGCTCACTCTTCCTTGCTCTGTTTTCTCCCTCTCCCTCTCTGTTTCTCTCTCTTCCCCCAGTCTCTCTCCCTCCCTTCTTTTTTTCCTTTTTCCTGAGACTGTACAGTTGACTCTTGAAGAACACAGATTCAGCTGCACAGATCCATTTACACAGATTTTTTTTTCTGTAAATATTATAGTACTATGTTATACAAGGTTGGACGTGAAGGGCCAGCTGTAAAATTATACTCAGATCGGCTGCATGAACAGTTGGCACCCATCCCTGAGCCCCGTGGTGTTCAAGGGTCAGCTGTATACCTACTGCCTAGTAATTGGTTTCGTAAAATGTATGATTGCTCACAAGTCAATTTTATGTATAGGAATGCTTCCTCACAATGTTAAGACATAGTAATTACAGCATAACTGTAGAGCAGTACAGACTAATTAAAAATTATACTGAGATGGTTACAGAGTTATTTTTGTCTTGACATTGATCAGTGACTAGGGTAGGTTTCTAGGAGAAGCTAATTTTTTTAAATTTAGGAGCCAGTTAAAGTTGCTGCAGCTTAGTATTTCATAATTTATTACTGGATGAGTAAAGGTTTGGTTTGAGGGATGAAAGCAAAGTACTTTTCATTGATACATTTTGGTGCCTTTTATTATCCAGGGATTGTGGATCAGTCACAGCAAGCATACCAAGAAGCTTTTGAAATCAGCAAAAAGGAAATGCAACCAACACATCCTATCAGACTGGGTCTGGCCCTTAACTTCTCTGTGTTCTATTATGAGATTCTGAACTCCCCTGAGAAAGCCTGCTCTCTTGCAAAGACAGTATGTATTTTTTACCTGTTATGTGGAAATTCAATAGTCGTCATTATTTGAGCACTGAAATGTGACTTTTTTTGGTCATAGGCATTTGATGAAGCCATTGCTGAACTTGATACATTAAGTGAAGAGTCATACAAAGACAGCACGCTAATAATGCAGTTACTGAGAGATAATTTGACAGTAAGTAGCTAACAGCACTGTGAATGGTTAATTAATAATGAAGAGATTATAGGTGCATTTCTGTTTTATTCTACTTCGAGATATTGCGGTTTTTACAAATTGAAGGCTTGTTGAAACTCTGTTGAGCAGGATTCTCTCAAAAGCATTTGCTCATCTCATGTCTCTGTCACATTTTGGTAATTTTCAGTGATTCAAACCCTCCAACAAAGATTTCAGTGGCTAAAGGCTCAATTGATGATGAACTTTTTTTTAGCAATATTTTTTAATGCATGTACATTGTTTTTTTTTAAACACATAATACATGCTTAATAGACTGCAGTATGGTATAAATATAAAAGATCCTATCTGCTTTAAAAACTGAAGAACACCATCTTACAGAAGCTGAAATATTAGACCAAGGACTAAAAATGTGCCCTTTTACTAGTTACATATTTATTAAAATTCAGGTTTTTAGAATAATTTTGTAATTCATGATTTTGAACTTCCGTTATATAGGCCATTTTATTTTTCATTTCAATGCAAATAATTCTGTTCTTCCATTTTAGTCACAGGAGATTTTGCTTTTAGTTTCAAAAGTATGCTTAAGTTATCTTTGAAGTCTATTAAAAATGGTGACCATAAAGTTGCCTGTATATTCATGCAGGGCTTCTCTGGTGTGGATCAGAGGTAAAGAATCTGCCTGCCAGTGCAGGAGACTCACAGGTTCAATCCCTGGAGAAGGAAATGGCAACCCACTCCAGTATTCTTGCATGGGAAATACCAAACTCATGTCCATTGAGTCAATGATGCCATCTAACCATCTCACCCTCTGTCGTCCCCTTCTCCTGCCTTCAGTCTTTCCCAACATCAGGGTCTTTTCAAATGAGTCAGCTCTTCTCATCAGGTGGCCAAAGTATTGGAGTTTCAGCTTCAACACCAGTCCTTCCAATCAACACCCAGGACTGACTTCCTTTAGGATGGCGTGGTTGGATCTGCTTGCAGTCCAAGGGACTCTCAAGAGTCCTCTCCAACACCACAGTTCAAAAGCATCAATTCTTCTGCGCTCAGCTTTCTTTATAGTCCAACTCTCACATCCATACATGACTACTAGAAAAACCATAGCCTTGACTAGACGAACTTTTGTTGACAAAGTAATGTCTCAGCTTTTTAATATGCTGTCTAGATTCTCATAGGAGCGCAATAAATGTAATACACTTAAATCTTCCCCAAAACATCTCTTGCCCCTGGTCCATGGAGAAATTGTCTTCCACTAAACTTATCCTTGGTGCCAAAAAGGTTGAGGCCTGCTGCTCTAAACTGAAAAACATTAAAACCGCAATGCCAATATCACACTGAGAAAGTACACAGTTAATTCCTTAATAGTAAATTTCTTTCATTCAGTTATCACTTGTTTTTTTGTATTGTCTTTGTGTTGTATATTGTCTTTTTTTTTCCCCCCTAATAGTTTTTTTTTTTACTTGCATTGAGATCCAAATAGTCTACATATTACAGTTGGTTGATACGTCTCTTTGGGCCCATGGGTTTTCACATTCTTCACATAGATAATAAATTTGAAGTTAGGAGGCTTCAGTGAGAAAAGTGTTTAAGTATCTGTTACGTGCCAGATAAAGAGTTAGGAGTGAAGATTATAGTTTAGTGCTACCTTTTTTTTTAATTAACTTTAGGTCCTTCTCCTTTGGGGACTGTACATCATTTATATACATTTCACTTTTCTCAGCTTTATTTTATCTAGTCCATTGCCAATTTTCTGAACCAATTATATATTCTAGTGTTGAATGTTCTCAGCAGTTTTTTGAACAATATTGTATACTTGTTCATTATTAAACACTGAAAATTATTTTAGAAAGTGTAATTGGGGGCTTCCTATACACTTGGAATGTTATTGTTTTCAAGAAGGTATGGTATAGTCCATTATAAAGAGCAAATAATTTTATGTACATTTAAATGAAAGAAGCACTTCAGTTTGTTAGCTCACTTTTCATATTTTTCTGGTTTGAAATGATGAGATACTTCTAAAAGGTAGAATTTGAGATCCAATCACTACTGAATTGCATTGTCCGCATTTTTTGAGAAGGCCTGATCTGAAATATATACTTGCAGCTGAATTTTTATATCGGTATAGCTTGAAGAGCATACTACAACAGCTGAGTAAGAAGAAAACCCAAGGTTCAGATTCTGATTTTGTCACTATTATGTGCCTTCCCTGAGCCCTAGTTGTATCGCCTGTTATCATTATAGGGTTGATCGTCCAATCACTTATATGTCAAGCAAAGAAATTTTTTGTAGAAACTAATATTTGAGTCTGTGTCCAGTTGACAAATACTGTAAACACATAACCCTGGGAAGAGAAACACCTTTTATCCAGTTTTTCATGTTTATGTGGAAAATGCAAGGATCCTTGAAAGTTAAAAGTGGAAAGATAATGTTGAAGGATAATTTTATCTTGTCTTACAAGACTCCCAGTTTAATAAAAGCATACAGACTTTTAGAGATCATTCGGCTAACTGTATGATTGTTCAAAGAGTCTCCTTTCCAGGCCAGAAATATACTTGATTAATAAAACTAATGGGTAATTTGGGGGATAGAAAAACATTAATAAGGTTCCCCTTCCTTCATTTTCCAGTGTGAAGCAATGTAGAATTTCAAGGTCATCTTGAAATAGTCCTTCTATAATTACCTCTAAAAATCATTGTAGGGTGGTAAGACTTAGAGAACTGTTAATATTTGAAGCAGCTGAGATAATTTTAAAAATCATCTTTTTAACCTGATGAAAAGCTGTAACATTAATCTAAAAATCAATAGGCTTTATAGTCCTACCACTTTGAGACAGTTCAGTTTTTACATCTTGTAAGATTTGGTTCTGACTATACTGTTTTGTGTTTATATATTTTGAATCAGACAAATTCATAAAAGGTATGTTTTCCTAAACTAAAAATGTTAGTAAAGTTAAACTGTATTTTAGTAAAGTTAAACTGTATTTTAGTCCAGACTTGCTCATGACTCTTGATTGAATGTCATAGACTGTGGTACTCTCTTTAGAATGGGAGTCTAAAGCTACGAGGTGGAAGTAGTCAGCCTGAGCTCCTTGAGCATGGGCCAAGTTGAGGGTTCTGGTTTAGTTGCACTGAACTTACACACTGCAGCTTTTGAAGACAGTCTATATCTGATAGCTATTGATGTTTAGAATTGGCATTTCTATGATTTCATCTACTTGTTCCTTACTTTCTATGAATAGCCAAGAATTTTCTTAATTTGATTTTGTTATTTAAAGACAACTCTGGTATGTAGTCACTGTGCTTACAGAATGATTAGGTAGGAAATGTGTTATATTGAGGTGTTTTTTTAAATTTATTAAAGTATAGTTGATTTATGATGTTGTGTTAATTTCTGCTGTACAGCAAAGTGATTCAGCTACACATATGTACATTCTTTTTCGTATTACTTTCCATTATGGTTTAATCACAGGATATTAGATAGTTTCCTGGAGGTGTTTTATATCTTCAGGCTATTTTCAGTGCTGCTATTTTTTAAGCCTTCCAATAATTGTGCTTACATTCTTGTACCTTGGTGTATATAATAAAAAATTTTCAAGCTGAAATATACTAAAAATTCTTTGTTTCTCTTTTAACTAGTTGTGGACATCGGATACCCAAGGAGACGAAGCTGAAGCAGGAGAAGGAGGGGAAAATTAACCGGCCTTCCAACTTTTGTCTGCCTCATTCTAAAATTTACACAGTAGACCATTTGTCATCCATGCTGTCCCACAAATAGTTTTTTGTTTACGATTTATGACAGGTTTATGTTACTTCTATTTGAATTTCTATATTTCCCATGTGGTTTTTATGTTTAATATTAGGGGAGTAGAGCCAGTTAACATTTAGGGAGTTATCTGTTTTCATCTTGAGGTGGCCAATATGGGGATGTGGAATTTTTATACAAGTTATAAATGTTTGGCATAGTACTTTTGGTACATTGTGGCTTCACAAGGGCCAGTGTTAAAACTGCTTCCATGTCTAAGCAAAGAAAACTGCCTGCATATTGGTATGTCCTGGTGGGGAATAAAAGGGATAATTGGTTCCAGTCACAGGTGGTGTTGTGGGTACTTCTTAGGTTTGGAGCACTTACACAGCTGTAGCAGAAATGGATATCCCGTGGATATCGCATGTTAAACCATGTGTTATCTGTGGAATACTCAGACGCAGTGTGCACACTGTTGACTGCAGCTACAGGAGTGTTCCTTTAGTTGTGACCCAATTTACTCTGGATAAGGGCAGAAACGGTTCACATTCCATTATTTGTAAAGTTACCTGCTGTTTGCTTTCATTATTTTTGCTACACTCATTTTATTTGTATTTAAATGTTTTAGGCAACCTAAGAACAAATGTACAAGTAAAGATGCAGTAAAAATGAATTGCTTGATATTCATCACTTCATGTATATCAAGCACAGCAGTAAAACAAAAACCCATGTATTTAACTTTTTTTAGTTTTTTTTTTTTTGCTTTTGTGATTTTTTTTTTTTTTTTTTTTGATACTTGCCTAACATGCATGTGCTGTAAAAAATAGTTAACAGGGAAATAACTTGAGATGATGGCTAGCTTTGTTTAATGTCTTATGAGATTTTCATGAACAATCCAAGCATAATTGTTAAGAACACGTGTATTAAGTTCATGTAAGTGGAATAAAAGTTTTATGAATGGACTTTTCAACTACTTTCTCTACAGCTTTTCATGTAAATTAGTCTTTTGGTTCTGAAACTTCTCTAAAGAAAATTGTACATTTTTGGAAATTTATTCCTTATTCCCTCTTGGCAGCTAATGGGCTTTTACCAAGTTTGAATACAAAGTTTATCATAACAGTAAAATACTACTAAGATAACTACTACTGTTCCCAACCATGTCCTGTACTCCCCCCTCCCCCTGAAAATTTTTTTCAGAGACGGGGAGTTGATTGAAAAAAGTAATGTTCCATTTAAAATTTTGGTATATGGCATTTTCTAACTTAGGAAGCCACAATGTTCTTGGCCCATCATGACATTGGGTAGCATTAACTGTAAGTTTCGTGCTTCCAAATCACTTTTGTTTTTAAGAATTTCTTGATATTCTTAATAGCCTGCCTTCAATTTTGATCCTTTCTTCTATTTGTCAGGTGCACAGGATTACCTTTTTTAGCCTCTGTCTTGTCACCAACCATTCCTACTTGGTGGCCATGTACTTGGGTAAAAGGCCGCATGATCTTTCTGGCTCCACTCGATGTCTAAGGACACCCTGCTTCCTTTGCTTGCATCCCACAGACTATTTCCCTCTTCCTGTTCACTGCAGCGAATCTCTCCTGAGTTGATGAGATTGTGTTATCTCCCTATACACCCTACCTATCCTGAATGGTCTGTCATTGTCTTTGCCTTTAAATTCCTTCCCCTTCCTCTCTTTAAATAATGATGGGGCTAAGTAATACCCAAAGCTCACCCTACCAACTATTTCCTCAGTACCTTGCAGAAAACACCAAACAAAAATAACCATTTTAAAAGAGGTGTATTTTTTTTTTCTTCTAGAATGTAAGCTCCTCAAGAGCAGGGACAATGTTTTCTGTATGTTCTATTGTGCCTAGTACACTGTAAATGCTCAATAAATACTGATGATGGGAGGCAGTGAGTCTTGATGATAAGGGTGAGAAACTGAAATCCCAAATACTGTTTTGTTGTTTGTTTTATTATGACCTCAGATTAAATTGGGAATTAGCCCTCTGGGACAACTGTCCCAAATATTACATTCAAATAAAAGTGCAATGGAGGCCTTGGGGTCTTTCTTTCAAGGAGAAAAAGATCTCTTATGCATTTGGGACAACATGATAATGCATCTTCACTCACAGCTCTTTTCTTTTTCTGTTAATTTCTCCTGACCGCCAGGCCAAGGACATGAAATAATCTTTTTATAGCTACAGGGAATGAAGCTAGACTGAGGAGATGGATCTTATTCACGTAAATTACAAATAAAATCTAAAGCTTGGCTCATTTGCCTACTCACGTGCCTCAGTCATCTGCTAAGCTAGTTTGATTCTGAAATTGTGATAACATTTCATTAATATTAGCTGTTAATATGTTTCTGCATAGTAGTGCCCAGTAGATAAAGGAAGATTTCAACCTGAGATTTTTTTTTTTTTTTTGCCTTGAGATCTGAATAATAAGTTTTTTATAACATGTCTTAAATTGCCCCCAATTCAGGCTTCATGACTGTTCCTGTCAACAGTCCCAGAAATTTGGAGACCTCAGCAATGTAACTATAGGAGCTAAATTCTTTTTCTTTCTTGTCTTCCCTAAAAAGAGTCACCAATCTTGCCATGGCCCAGAGCATATTTTAAAAACTAGTTAAAGCCAGTTTGTCATCTGCAAAGATTTACTTGTGGTCAGGTCTTAACTTTATTGGGCTTCCTTTGTGGCTCAAATGGTAAAGCGTCTGCCTGCAATGCGGGAGACCCCAGTTCAATCCCTGGATTGGGAAGATCCCCTGAAGAAGGAAATGGCAGCCCACTTCAGTATTCTTGCCTGGAGAATTCCATGGACTGAAGAGACTGGTAGGCTATAGTCCATGGGGTCTCAGAGAGTTGGACACGACTGAGTGACTTGGCTTTATTAATCGATGGTGAGGTTTAAAAGTATTTAATTGACTGAGTGCAGCTTTAAGAATTTGAGACTTCTAGTGGTGGTGGTGTCATTTTAAGTGGTTTATATTGACAGTAGGAGAGGGTGGCATTTTATTTGGATGCAGGAACATGTAGTCTGTTCCCTGAGAGGAGAGCCTGAAATATGCAAGAACTTTAAATGTCCCTATGTGCTCAGAGATACATTCCTGTAGAAAAAAGTTCAAGAAATAAGCCACTTTGTCACATACCATATAGGAAATTATAGTGGTGGAATCAAAATATATGCAATCTTAAAATGGTGGCTTAGACGAGGTACCTGTGAAATGGCTGGACTTGCATCCTTTCCTGAGTGTGAAATTGCATCTGTAAAGTGCTTTTCTGTTAATCTTGATGTGACTGACAGCAATCACAATCTTGATTAATTCTAGCTCCTTTAAAAATACAAGAGACCTAAACATAGGATCTGCTTACTGGGTCTTCATAGGTCTGTTTTTTTTTTTTTTTGTTTTGTTTTTTATGTTTGGGAAACTACAACATGCCACTAAGGAAACTGATACTTTTGGTATCAAGAAATGGCATTCAAAAACCCATCACAGTGGTTTAGTCTGCTTTAAAAGTCTGAAAACTAAAAAAGTTGCTTGTGTACATCCAAGTCTGGTTATACTACTCACCTGGTCCTTTGACGTCTGTGTTTGACTGTCAACCCCCAAGTATCAAGGACATCTGCTTCTGACCTGTGTACCCATAGTATGAATATCCAACCATCGTGCTGGTCAAGCAAATATGTGTGTCCTTCGGATGCAGAAACCAAGATAAATGGATATGCTTAGGCACAGCTATTATCAATCCTAGGTGATGCCAGGGATTCAGTTGAGTATTTCATGTAAGTACTCATAAGTACCATAAAATTTCTGAAAACCCAAACTTAACTAAAAATTGAGTCATTAGTAAAATTACTTCCAATTAAAGAAATTTCAAACATCATTTCAGTAGATACTTAAATTTTTTAATATTAGAGATTGGTTAGGGTCAGCCACTGTTCTGATTGTTTAAGGTGGACTTTTTTAGAGATTTTATGTCAGAGTCAGGCGTGGAGAATGGGTGGGATATGATGGAGGTGACAGTTTGTACAAAGGCATCAAGATAGGAGAACTTAAAAAGACTTCCCTGCACTCGTGTGAGGAGCTCTGTGGGAATGTAGAAAGAAATAGGCTCTGCTTTCTTAACACCTGTGACTTTTCCCTTGTAATGCTTTTGATCACATCAGGGGAGCTTGTCTAAAATGCTTATACCAGCACCCAATCTCAGGAATTCTAATTTAAATTAAAACCCAGGGATATGTGTTTACTTCATGAGCTATAATAACTTGGTGTCCACATTGCTGAAGTCTAGGTGGAGAGGGAATATGTAATGTTTGGGTATTTGAGAAAACAAGGGTGTGTGAAACATTTCAGCAACCACCTCCCCTGAGATGAGCTTCAGTCTGCAAAGCAAAAGTCTGGGCCTGCTTAAGCAGATCATGTTTCCTAAGCAGAGATTAATGATGTTTTACCTGTCACAACAGGTTTTTCACCTTACTGATTCTGAATTAGTTTGGGAGCAGGTAGTTTAAAACTTCTGTCAAGAGGAGAGAGGTAACACATAATTTTGTGTGTGTTTTTTTTTAATGCAAGTTCTGGTTTTCCTAAGTCCTGTCATGCACAAAAATCAAATCCAGGGAGTACCCTAGCGGTCCAGTGTTCAGGACTTAACACTGACTGCAGAGGCTGCAGGTTCAATTGCTTGTTGGGGAATTAAGAGCCCGCAAGCCAGGCAGCAAAATTCAAACCAGAAGAATGAAAGGTTAAAAAGCAAATTTTGGAATGGTCATAAGATGTAAGTGAGTAACTTGCTGACCTTGAAGTTTGTAAGGAAAAATCTCTAGTAAAGGTGGACCCAGAGAACTCGAAACATACATTAAAGCACGGTGAATATATAAACATTAATATAAATTCAACTGTATAGGGATTTTTATATCTGGAAGTGGAAGGAAACAACTGAGGAAAGACAATGGGCAAAAAGCTAGTATAAATATGTAAAGGATAATAAAACTGGGAAAATGGACAAAGATTCAGAACAGGCATTTTTATAGAAAAAAATATCTGATCATTAAATACGTGAAAAGAGGCTTAACACCGAGAAATGCAAACTAAGACCACAATTTAAATTACTACCATTTTACTCCATTTGATAACAGTTTGAAAGTCTGGCCATACCAGACATTGGAGATGATGTGGATGGAAATGTCTCATATGATGTTGATTGGAATTTAAATCACTGCATCCCTTTGGACAACAATTTGGCATTATCTTATAAAGTTGAACATTAATATCCCTACGACTGAGCAATTCTCTCTCAAGCACATCTCTTAAAATACTTGCATGTGTGCCCCAGGAAATTGAAATAGAGTATTCAGAGCCAAACTATTCAAATTGGGGGAAAAAAAAAAAGATGATCCAAACATTCATTGAAAGGAAATGGATAAATATTTTCCCAATGAGATAGTCTTCATTTGTGAAAGTAAGTCAACTACAGTCCTGTCAATAACATGGTTGAATTTTAATAACATTGAGTGCAAAAAACAGCCTCAGTAAACTACATAATACAGTACAATATGAAGTTCAAAAAGGAGCAGATCCTTGCCTGGGCATATGTGATAAAACTTTATGTATCAAGGACTCGTATGACAAGTACAAAATGTAAAACAGAGGTTAACTATGGGGAGGGATAGGCTAGGATGGGAAGACAAGGTAAATAGTTAATGGTTATCTGCTTGGGAGCAGGGCAGTGGGTTAACAAATAACTCAATAGAGATCCGTTCAAGAACAGGGATGAAACAAGGATTATGATTAATCCAGTTATGGGCATTGAAAGTCAAAGAAGAACTAAACTGAAAGTACAGAGGGCCAACAAATGAGTCAAAATCTTGCTTGAATGGTAAAATGATTGGCACAGAGTTAAAAACACAGAAAATAGCAAGATTCGTGAAGCTGTCAATACTTCAAAATCGCCACCCCATGCATTACACCCTAGAACTCTCCTACCATCCTTTCCATTTAATTGTGCAGGAGCAGCAAGCAAGAACCAGAGGTTGGTCAAAAGGGCGTCTGAGCCGGTAAGGTGTGTTAGGAAATGCTGAAACAAGTGAGAAATGAAGGGTCTCTTAACATGAAAGAGGAATGTCTTCAGGAACTTTTGATAGCACATTCTGGGTCTATCCTGAAGAATTTGGAGTCTGAAGAATTTTGTCATACCAGCCAAACCACTTCAGCTAATTCAGCCTAAGGTTCCTCACTCCTTAACATTTAAAGGAAACATGTTGCATTCAGTCCTAAATCACTGAGGCATCTTTCGCACCCTATGTATAGCCAAGTCTTAAATTTTTCAATATTTTTTCCTCATCTCTTGGATTCTTCAGGAGTTCTTAATTGGTTTCTGTAGGGAAAGTCTATTGACGAATTTAAAGTACAAAACCTACTTATTTGTGATCCGTACACAGAAGTACTTAGGTCAAATAGAAATACAGCTGTTGGTCGTTTGTTTTCTTTCCCAAGATTTGCAAGAGAGATATCCAGATAATCAATTTTGGAGACTTTAGTCCATACTTGGTCTTAACAAAGTTGAAGAGCCAGAAAAACTGAAAATGAAATAGTTTCTTCAGAGAATGCTTTAGAGTGCTGGGCATGTCCCTTCACCACCACCTGCCTGCTCAGTGGAAGAAAGGAGGGAGCACTTCATAAACTTCTGGAATCTCCTGTGTGATGTTCTGTGAAGCTAGGCTCACTGGAAATTCTCAAGTTGAGACAGGGTCCAGCTGGTGATGCTGATAGCAGGTGGGGAGAAGTAATGGCATTAGAAATGATCTGCACGCTCAGGATTTTGAAGGCAAAGAATGTGGACATGCTTCCAGGAGGCCAGGATCAAGACCAGGAACTTGGTTTAAAAGGGTTGCCTGACTGGGATCCCCTGAAGGGCAGAGCAGCAGCAGCCGATGGTGAAAGAGCTCAAGACTTAATCTGTGACTGGTCTCCAAAGAATCGATGAATGGCTGGGAAAGTTGATTATAACGTGGCCTGGTCAGAGGAGAGCGCTGCCGCTTTTCTTCAGTCTCGTCCTGTGAAGGCTGCCCACACTTCCCCGGTGGAGCCAGTGCAGCGGGCCGCCGAAGGAGGAGTGGGCCAGGTGAGGACGTGGAGAACGAAGCTACCCACACGTCCCTCCCACCAGTGGACCACGGAGGAAAGAAACTAACCGGATGTGCAATTGCATCTTCATCTCCACTTTTAAAACAATCTCAGCTCAGTGAAAAATGACAAGGGTGAGACTGCAAAAGAATGGAAGGATTACACTCTAAAGAGCTTGAGTGAAAGAGCCATCTGAAAGAAACTGGGAAAAAATGGTTTTTGATATGATTAAGAAGGTGAAAAAGAATAGAAACCAAAATGAAAAAAAATAAGGAAGACACTGAAAAAAACTGAACAGGTAATTGAATAATCTGGCAGGTAATCTAAAAAAACTCAGCTCAGTAAACTGAGAAAGCGTGTTCCTACTTGATTATTTTTTCTTTCAAGGAATAAGCAAAAACACTTACCAGTGAGGAATTTTACTTTTCCCAGGAAATCAAATTTTTCTGCCTAATGACACAAAACCGCAACTACTTTTTCCTGACAAGAAAGCCTTATAATCTTATTATTATTAAAGTCTTTTATTAAGAAAAAACTGTTACATATTAATATAGTCTGTGTATCTTACTTTTAAAACTTTGATTAATATAGTCTGTGTATCTTACTTTTAAAACATATAGCAAAATTTGAGTGTCCTCTAATCAAAGAAATAGGATCAACGTTGTGGAACTTCAGGTGATTTAGAGTTAAAAATCTTTTTTGATTGCATATTCTTAACAAGAGGAGCAAACATGAAATAGTCTTTTGTAAAATTTTAGACTTAGAGAAAAGTTGTAAAAATAATATGAAGAATTTTTATGTACCTTTCCTAGCTCATTAGACTCTCCAGTCTCAAGCCTGGAAAAAAATACCTAGTCCAACAACCATCTGATGAAAGACTCACATATTTATTTATTCATTGCTTTATCCACTGGTGAAATGTTTGATAGATTCATGCATGAATTCAGCATCTAGTGAGTAGCTGCTCTGGACAAGATAATGTGCCGGTCACTGGAGAAGCTGAAATAAAAGGCATAGGACCCACATGTGGTCAATAATTCAAGCACAACTGTTATTAAACAATATAAGGTGATTTAAATGGGAGCACAGAGGACAGGTCCTAAGCCTCTGCGTGAAACATTTCCCCTGGTAGACTTTGCCTGGAACCTCCAAGGCCTGTATCTCCCAGCCTTCAGAGGCTGTCCATTGATTCATAGGAAGTGCCCATCTTCAGACAGTCACAATACCTACAGACAGACACTGACCTCCCTGGGCCTCTGTCCCACAGGCCCTCAGTCTGGGCACCAGCAGGTGAGGCATCTCCCTGTTATTTAGTTGTTGGATCCTCACAGGATACACATCTTGTCGGATTGGGGGAAGGTATATCCATTTGGCTTCCCCTCATTGATTTACGTAAGAACATCTACAGCCTAATCCCTGGTCAATCTTAAGGTTCCAGAGAATTTCACCTACAGAAATCGACACTTAGTTAACAGCTCCTGAAGTGAGCCATCAGCCTGGAGTTTCTCTTTCTTCTTTGTTACATCCTGGCTCCTAATTTCCTTCACAGTCTCTTGGAATCCTCCGAAGGGAATTAACTTCCTTCATCTTCTGTTGCAGAAGATTGACTGTAGAACTCCATGAAGCAAGAGATCCTACCCACCGGCCCAAAGGGAGCAGCCTCTTCTGGGTTGAGCAGGCAGCTCCATATCCATTTCCCAGCCTCCCAGCCTCTTGTCAAGAGATGACAAGAACAAGAGGAAGACTCAGAAGTACCCAGAAGTTTCCAGGAGTGAGCGGCTGACTTCCCCAGAGGGTGCTGTCAAGGAGGAGTTCAGAGAATGATGGCACATCCGTGACAAAAGGGACTGCAGAGAACTTCATCCCCTCCACATTACAGACAGGAAACCGGGAAACCCAGGTGGCGCCAGCGGTAAAGAACCCGCCTGCCAATGCAGGAGACACAGGTTCGATTCCAGAGTCAGAAAGATCCCCTGGAGGAGGAAATGGCAACCCACTCCACTGTTCTTGCCTGGAGAATCCCCATGGGCAGAGGAACCTGGCGGGCTACAGTCCATAGGGTCGCAAAGAGTCAGACACAACTGAGGCGACTTAGCACGCACGAGTGAGAGAAACCCAAAAGAGAGGTGATTTTCTTCAGGTGGACCCAGCTGGTGGGTGGACAGGATGCTCATCCCAAAGGTGGGATGAGCATCTCCTGAGCCCTGGGGCACTCTCATCAGGTACAGCTCTACTCTGCCCCGGGGCCTCTGGTTGTCTTTGTAGACAATCGCCTTCCAGCTCACATGTGGACCCTGGATGTCTTGAGCTGACTTTATTTGTTGGTCATATTCCTTTACTTCTAAGTTTAGAGCCAAAACCTGCACTGTCCAATGTAAGATCCACTCGCGTGACTATTAGGAACTTGAAATGTGTGTGGTCCAGGCTGAGATGGGCCAGATTTCTGAGGGTTAGTATGAAAAAAAAATGTAAAATAAACTTGATAATGTTTTTATGTTGATTATAGGTAGAAAGGATAATATTTGGCACATACAGAATTAAAAGGTATATATTTTTTAAATTAATTTTTACTTTTTAATGTGACTACAAGAAAATTTTAAATGACATATATTACTCATTACATTAATAGCATAATTACATGCTATTAGTGATAGTCTAAAAAGTAAAAATCACTTATTTAAAAAAAACACTTTTAAAAAGTTAATAAAAAACTCTTAAATGTAAAATGAACATGTGTCAAGGAATTTTAAAAACTCATTAATTAATTAGGGAACCAACACGATGTTATGACCAGTACAAAGAACACATGAAAAGCCAAGATGTTAGGAATTAACAGTGATTGAATAATGAAATGTTAGGACACAATTGCTGGGTTAGATATAAAACCAATGAAATCTTAAGGGTTATTTGTTCCACTCAACAGAAATTATCTGCATCTCTACTGGAAAAAAAAGTTTATAAATTAACAAGTAACTTCATTACATCTAGAACTTTTAATCAATAGGAAACAATGAGATGTACTAACTACATTCCACTGGACCAGACCTCCCAATAGAAATAAAATGCAAATCACAGACATAATTTAAAATTTTTTATTAGCCATATTTAAAAAGGAGCTGAAATTAACTTTAGTAATAAATTTTTTATTTAACCCAATATATCTGAAATAGTATCATTTCAACATGGAATCAACATGAAAATTTTTAATAAGCTATGTTACAATTTTTTTCCATGCTGAGTCTATGAATCCAGTGTAGTTTCCACTTAACAGCACATCTCAATCCAGAGGCCACCATTCAAAAGCTCACAGGCAGAGTGGCTAGTGGGTACTGCATTGGGCAGGGCAATTCTAGACACTCTTGGGTGCTCTTTTATCTGCTGTGATATGAAAAGGATATGCCATTTTCACCTTCTCTGCCTTATATCCAAATGGTGGTTTTTACAGAGAGTACCCAGAGCTCCATATGAAATAGGTGGGCTCTGAGGATGTTTGGGATGGAAAAGTTTGTGCAGTGAATCTGAGCATGGACTATGGATGATTGAATACAATGATACATGTCATATTTATCTCAGTGCCTAGCACATAGGAGATGCCCCATAAGAACCAGTGGCCCCTCTGGCAAGGGAAGGAGTCATTCAGACGAGTCACCTGTACACAAAGCGTGGCAGAGACTCACCCCAGCCAGGGCTAAAGTACTGCTGGCTGAGAAACGCTTTTCAGAAACTTTCCCCATTTTTAGCTGCATCCAGAATTCTCTGCAGCCTCCATGGGGCTCAAACATGTTCAGCTCAGTCGCTCAGTCGTGTCCGACTCTTTGCGACCCCATGAACCGCGCACGCCGGGCCTCCCTGTCCATCACCAACTCCTGGAGTTTGCTCAAACTCATGTCCATTGAGTCGGTGATGCCATCCAACCACGTTAGCTTCCTCCTTCTCCTTATCCCCGAAAGGCTGAAAAGGGGAAATGCAGCTTCAAAACTCTTGCAGGCAAGTCAAGTCCCCTCAGACCCAAGAAGCAGCCAGGAGGAACAGTGTGCTGTGCACTCCACAGATGGCCTGGAGGTGAAAACCAGCCCGGACCCAGCCCGCAGAGCCGGCTCTTATTCCTCAGTCTGAGAACCGTTTACTTGGTAAAGGAGGAAGTGAGGGCAGGGGAGCCTGATCAGAGAGGGCCACAACCTTCAGTAAAAATGCAGATGCGTGATAAGCTTTCATAATAGTTAAAGATAGGCGTGATATTCAGCCTTGAATGCTGGATTCAAGCATCAGATTCAAGCACCAGTCCAGCTGTTGACAGCCACTGCCTGTTCTAATAGGCTGGCAGCCAGGCCTTTCCAGTTAAGATGCTATTATTCAAATAGTACCTCTGGATGGAGGCGCCCTTTATGGAACCTCTCAAGATGCTTCATGATGCCAAAAGGAACTTACAGTCCTTCGCTCATACTACTTCCTTGCCCTTTCCATCTCTCTTTTCCTCTCTTCTCCACTTAGATTCAACATCAACAAACAAGCCAGCTACTCCCCTGTAGCTTGCCTGGCCCTTGGAAGAGAGACTTCCCAATACCATGCACCCTGTTGATTGGACCAGAGGTGGTCAGCTGAGCCCCAAACAGTTGACCAGTGATTGGCTAGTGAGCTGGGTGTCCTGGATTGGACAGCTGAGCTGGATCAATCATTCTAGAATTCAAATGAATTTTGTACCTTGTGGTCAGGTAGTGGCAAAGCAAATAAAAACAATCAGAAATGGTACTAGAAGATTATCTGGATTCTGGGCTTGGAGCCTATGGCAGCAGTTTTGGGGATCATTTACAGGCTGATGAGGTGACAGAGAAGCTGATCTACAGAGAAAAAGGAAGAGACGTGCAGAGGGAATCAGAAATGAGAGAGAGTGAGGAATGGAGAAAGGGAGGGAAGGTAGGAGTAGGGGAGAGAATGAAAAAGAGGCAGGCTTTTCTGGTGGTTCAGAGGGTGGTTTCTGGGTGGTTCCTGCCAATGCAGGAGACACGGGTTTGAAGGGAGGGACAAGGAGCATCTGTGTCTCCTCTGTTCTTTCCAGTGTCCTATTTCAGATCGATGACTCTGGGCTACATAACTCATTTCCTGGCTTGGGTTCCAGGAGATCTCTCAACCCCTCCTTTGAAGAGATTTCTCTTCCTTGAAGTCAAATGTGCCTTGGATAGAACATTATTCTTTGAGACTCATATTGAGTGCCACCTCATGCAAGGACCACCCCCTTCCCAACTCTCACTGTCCTTGAATGTTTTTTCCACTCTAGGTCCTAGGCTCCTCCAAATCAGGGGCTTATTCTATGTTTCTTTGTATTCTCAGCACCCAGCACTGAGCTCACTAAATATCTGTTGCCCCATAGATGACTGAGAGTATTTAGCATATCTTAATGTTTCCCATCTCCAGTAAAAAATTCTTACCTTTGCATGGCTTTTGTAGCTTATAGAACCCATTCATCCCCAGGTTCTAGCTCATAGATGACCTGGTCAACCTGACTGTTTGTATTCTTCTAGAATGACACAGACTTAGTTAGAGCTGACTGCTGGAGAGGGCTTCCAGGGCCCCTCTGGTGGGCAATGGAACAGCTCAGCGACCTGCCTGGCGTCACACAGCTGGTGACATGACTGCGACTGGAAGCCGGGTCTCCTGACCTCAAATCGGGGATTTCCTGGACTTGTCATCTGAATCCTTTCATTTGTCTCCACCTTAATGAAATTTAGGCTGTGATGATGCCCCTGAAATGCTAGGAGGATCCCTGAAGAAGGCTTTTTCACTCCCACCTCTGAGTGCTCTCACCTTGCTCTGAGGACTGACTGCTTAGCAAATTTAGGGCAAGGCTTTAAAGGACATCAGCTCTCTAGGAATAGGGCGGCTCTGCCCTCTCAAAGCAGCACTTGGCTCCCTGGTTGCTCTCCCCAGCTATAACCCTGCACAAAATCATAGCAATCAGGCCTCTGAGCTCCACACTCTCCCCATTCCCCAGAATCCCTCCTCAGCTCATCCATTTCAGTACCAAAGCAGTCCCCACGATTCCCACGTCTTGGTACCACGGAGAATGCTGAATGAAGCATCCAAGCTCCAGAAGCAAGCTTCATCCTTCCTTGCTTCTATTAGCCACTCCTCCTCACCTCCCAGCAGTAACACGTGGGATGTCTAGTTCTCAAAATGTTACCCTTTAGTCAATATGCTCTTGATAAAAGAACAATTCTCTACAGCATTTTAAGTGGAATCTCCAAATGTAGATGCTTTACATTAGTGGATTTTCCCCTGCATAAAGGACATTTATGATACTAGGAATATATACACTAAACCAGTAGTCTGAGTACACCCTATTAACTAATGCGATTAAAACCATTTTAGCATTTTGGAAACGCTATCAAGTTTGTCAAAGAAAACGGTTTATTCTCTTATTCTACACTCTGTCCTCCGTGACAGGCCAGTATGTGTCATTTCTGACAAAGGCAAAATATTCTTTGAAGCTCTCTACAAGGGGAAAAAAAAAACCCAAATTATGAGAAATACTTCTTTATGCGCCACAAAGACAACCACCTCTATCTTCTTCATTGATGTGAATTCATGTTACACAACGTTAATCATTTCAAAGTGAACAATTCAGTGTCACTTAGCACATTCACAAGGCTGTCTAAATATCACCCCTGTCTAGTTCCAAACCATTTTCAGCCCTCCAAAAGGAAATAGAATGTCCATTGAGCACCTGCTCCCTTCCGCCCCTGGCAACCACCAATCTGCTTTCTGTCTCCATGGGTTTACCAATTCTGGACACTTCATATATTGAATCACAACACCTTCGATTATAGATCCCCCGTCATTTCACAGAAGAGACCTGAGAGGTTAAGGGACTGTTGGGCCAGGGAGCACCAACCGCCAAGCCCCTGGCCCCACCACCTTGCTCTGGTGCTTCTGAAGCTGACTCTCTTCTTGGCTCCCTCCTTTGTCCATTCAGGTTATAGAAACAAAATAGCAGAGCCTGGGTAGCGTATAAACAACAGGAGCTTATTTATCAGGGTCTGGACTGAGACCAGGTGCAGGCATGGCAGGGGAGGGCCCTCTTCCAGGATCAGGCTCCCGTGTCCTCACGTGGCAGAAGGGGCCACAGAGCTGGTGGGGTCTCTTCTGGGTCAGTATCACTCAGGAGGGCTCCTGCCTCATACCCTAAGCACCTCTCAAAGCACCACCTCCTGTTACCACCATCTTAGGGGTTGCTGCTGCTGCTGCTGCTGCTAAGTCACATCAGTCGTGTCCGACTCTGTGTGACCCCATAGATGGCAGCCCACCAGGCTCCCCCATCCCTGGGATTCTCTAGGCAAGAACACTAGAGTAGGTTTCCATTTCCTTCTCCAATGCATGAAAGTGAAAAGTGAAAGTGAAGTCGCTCAGTCATGTCCAACTCTTAGCGACCCCATGGACTGCAGCCCACCAAGCTCCTCCGTCCATGGGATTTTCCAGGCAAGGGTACTGGAGAGGGGTGCCATTGCCTTCTCTGACCTTAGGGGTTAGGAGTCAACAAATGAGTGTAGGGACACGC
The DNA here is from genome assembly GCF_033118175.1 of Dama dama. Lineage (NCBI taxonomy): Eukaryota > Metazoa > Chordata > Mammalia > Artiodactyla > Cervidae > Dama > Dama dama. Next base: position 61,572,397 of record NC_083701.1, read on the forward strand.
AAATATTCAAACCGTAGCAATGCCTCTTCCTGGTCACCTGACCTCAGGTCATGCTCTAGCTAGATCGAGGATCTCACAGGTCCATTCCTGTCTCCTCCTTCAGCACCTAAGCAACAGTTCCCAGCTTTCAGCCTGACCCTGCCTTCTGCTCCCTCCTACCTTGAGGTGTGCCCTCCAGCACAACTTAACTGCTTCTAGTGACAGAACATTCCAGCTCCCATCACTGCTTGGTGCCTTTACACATGCTGGTCCTTTGATGGGAACGCCCTCCTTGTTTTTCTCCTTGGCAAACACATATTTCTCCTTGGCTTCCCTTGTGGCTCAGATGGTAAAGAATCTGCCTACAATGCAGGAGACACGGGTTTGATCCTTGGGTCAGGAAGATCTCCTGGAGAAGGGAATGGCAATCCACTCCAGTATTATTGCCTGGAAAATCCCATGGAGAGAGGAGCTTGGCGGGCTACAGTCCATGGCGTCACAAAGAGTCAGACACAACTGAATGACTAGCAACACAACACAATACCTGTCTCAGTACCCAGATCTCAGCTCCTCCGCGAAGGCTCCCTGATGCCCCCATGTAAAATTAAGAGCTGGTTCCTGTGGGTCCCCGGGGTGCCTGCTGGTCCTCTGCTGTAGCCTTTGCCATCCCATCTGAGCATCTCCAAGACGCAGCCCCCATGCGTGCATGCGTGCTCAGTCATGTCCAACTCTTTGCGACTCCAGGGACTGTAGTCACCAGACTCCTCTGTTCATGGAGTTTTCCAGGCAAGAATACTGGAGTGGGTTGTGATTTAGATCTTCCTGACCTGGCCCTTAGCCTGCAGTACCTGCCCCAAAGCAGCTGCACCCTCACCCCAGCCCCTCGGTCCAGCTCCCCGGACGGTGTTCCAGATACGCAGCAAGTCATGGGGCCCCGGCCAGAGGAGACGGTTCTGAAAGGCACGCTGTGCAGGGGTTTGATGGAGGGGGCTAGAGTTCTCCAGTCTCTCTTGCTGAGCTGCTGGTAGTACACAGTCTCCTTTCTCTGGTGAGGACCAAAGTCTCTCCGCAACTTTGTACGTCCTTTTTCGGTCCATTCCTTTTCCTTTGCTCCTGTTTTCCCTGCACGTCTTTTCCTTCCCCTGGGTGGGGGAAGGGTCCAGATTAGAGCGAGGAAAGGGACAGTGAGATGAAGGGGCAGAAAGAGGAACAAAATTGTGCACTTTTTATTTATTTATTTTGGTCGTGCTGGATCTTCATTGCTGCGCAGGCTTTCCTTGGTTGCAGAGAGCAGGGGCTCCTCAAATTGTGGTCCTCGGGCTTCTCACTGCAGTGGCTTCTCTTGTTGCAGGGCACAGGACCTAGAGCGTGCGGGCTTCAGTAGTTGTGGCGCATGGCCTCACTTGCTCCGTGGTATGTGGAATCCTTCCATACCAAGGACTGAACCTGTGTCCCCTGCATTGGAAGGCAGATCCTTATCCACGGTGCCACCAGGAAGGTCCGAAATTGTACATTTTTTTATGCTGAGGGAATTTTTGTTTGTTTTCTTGCATTCCCCTCGACAAACAAGTGCCCTGAAGCCACCATTTCTGTTTTGTTCAAAGCTTTCCCACTTTTCCAGAATTTTCCTGAGGTGGGGGTTTTGGTTAAATGACAGAGTTTCAGGTGGCTAAGCTACTGAATCAATGCCAAATAAGACAGCAGGAGCTGAGGAAAGAATATTTTAGAAACTTGCAGACAAAATTTGTTTCAAAAAAGCCATTCACCACTGGTCTCTTTACTGGGGCTCCTGCTCCCTATTAGGGGACCACTCAGCCCCTCTAATGCCAGAGCTGCTCTAATCTAGTTAGGGGACCCAAAATGACTTCAACAAGTCCTATTCCTCAAGCTTGTCTCAGACAAGATGAGAAGAATGGAGCTTCTGAAAAACATTGCATTTCTGTGGCATTCCTTCATTAACTGATTCTTACATTTATTCAACAAATATCAATTGAGCACCTTACCCACCCCAGAGAGTATGCTGGGCCCTAAAGTTTCACCAATGGACCACAGAGACTTTATCTGCCCTGTGTAGCTTCCAGGAAAAATAGATATCACCATGTATCACATGTACTTCCTGCCAGATCTCCGCATGTCCTCCTTGAATCACAGAGTTGAAGAACTTGGAAATACCTAGTTCAGTGCATGTCCGTTCCAGGTGAGAGAAGAAAGTGCCAGAGAGCTAAGTGATTTGCTCAAAGCCACTCTGATGGTATGTGGGGGCTGGGCTGGTACACGGATTCTTTGAGAGCTAGTTTTGTGCTCTGGTGGCGACCCTAGAGACTGAGAAAATCCAGGGTTTTCTTTCTTTTTTTTTTTTTTCTCTTAACTTCTGAGATAACAAGAGCTTTGTAGCAAATACACTTTCTTGATGTTGATTATCCCCCTAATTGATGCTCTGTGCGATTCAGCAGTTTAGCTGGGCTGGTGCCTGTACACGCTAGAGGATCAGAAGTGATCTGGGCTGTGTAGAAGCTGATGAGACTAGCAACGGTGACCCAGGGCGCTATATTGTTCAAAAACCCTAGCTTTCAGGGTTGGGGTGCCAACCTGAGAGTACTCTGGAGCCAGCTGGGATAGGCATGGAGCTCTGGGAATGAGCTGGGATGCCCCCGGGGTGGGCCAAGGAAGCAAACAGAATACAGAGTCTGCTATCTGAAGAGGGACCTGAGTGCAGAGATTTGGTGTAAAGCGCTCTGTTACAGGTTGAATTGTGTCCCTCAAGAATGTGTTGAAGTTACAAGCCCCCACCCCTGTGAATGGAGCCTTGTTTGGTAATAGAGTCTTTTTTTTTGGCTGCTTCCCCCCGCCCAGTTTTATTGAGAAATAATTGACATATAACATTGTGTAAATTTAAGGTGTACAACAAACACAGACACTTTGCCGACAAAGGTCCATCTAGTCAAAGCTATGGTTTTTCCAGTAGTCATGTACAGATGTGAGAGTTGGACCACAAAGAAGACTGAGCGCCAAAGAACTGATGCTTTTGAACTGTGGTGCTAGAGAAGACTCTTGAGAGGCCCTTGGACAGCAAGGAGATCCACCCAGTCCATCCTAAAGGAAATCAGTCCTGAATATTCATTGGAAGGACTGATGCTGAAGTGGAAGCTCCAATACTTTGGCCACCTGCTGTGAAGAGCTGATTCATTGGAAATGATGCTGGGAAAGATTGAAGGCAGGAAGGATGAGGTGGTTGGATGGCATCACTGATACAGTGGACATGAGTTTGAGCAAGCCCTGAGAGATGGTGTTAGACAGGGAAGCCTGGTGTGCCGCAGTCCACGGGGTCACAGAGAGTTGGACACGATTGAGCGACTGAACAACACCAAGGTGTACAATGTGTTGATTTGATAGATTTCTATATTGCAAACTGAGGTAATAAGACATTTTTGACCCTTATTTGTACAATTATTTGGAAATAGAATCATCAAATGGATAATCAAGATGCATTCATTGGAGGACACCCAATATGACTGGTTTCCTTATAAAAAGGGGAAATCTGGGTATGGAGAAAGACCCACTTCCACAGAGAACACCAGGTGAAATAAAGGTAGATATAGGATGGCATGGGAAATGCCCAAGAGATGCCAAAGAGTGCCAGCAAACCACCCCCAACAAGGAGAGCATCCTGGAACAGAGCCTCCCTCAGAATCCTCAGACAGAGCCACCTCCCTGACACCTCGATCATGGACTACTAGCCTCCAGAACTGAGGCAATAGACCTCTGTCATTTAAGTCACCCAGATTGTGGTACAGCTGACCCTTGAACAACACAGGTTTGAACTAGGTGGGATCCCTTTTACGTGGATTTGTTTGAAGAGCAAATATGGTATGAAACGATCCCCGTTGGTTGATCCTTGGATACAAAATGGCATGTACAGGAAGTTGACTATAAGATTTTGGATCCTGGAACCAATCTCCTCTGGGAACTGAGGCTCGACTATATTTGTTACATCAACCCTGCAAACTGGTGCAGGCTCCAGCGGGAAGTGGCCAAGGGGGAGCAGATTAGAGTGAGGGCTGCACGCTGCTTGAGAAATACCCAGCGTCCTAGAGGCGTCCCTGGGTGTTCACACATAAATAAAGAACATTGCGAGGGAAGGGGTGGAGGGATAAATTGGGAGATTGGGACTGACACGTACACACAACTATATATAAAATAAATAACTAATAAGGACCTACTGTATAGCACAGGGAACTCTTCTCAATATTCTACATTGACCAGTATGCGAAAACAACCTAAAAAAGAGGGGATATATGTATATGCATAACTGATTCACTTCACTGTACTGCAGAAACTAACACAATATTGTAAATCAAATATTCTCCAATTTAAAAAAAAAAATCAGTGGGCAAGCTCATGATTCTAGCCAAGTTCTCCTGCTGCTTCCAGATCTGGTCAGGGAGAGTCCCAGACCCTTTGAAAACCTGGATCTCCTCACCATCTCTGCCCACAGGGGCCCTGAACATCTCTGAAAATCAGAGATGTCTCCACTTTATTGGATTCGGAATCAATTCAAATTGCTGTCAGCTTGTCTTCCAGCTGTTAACTCCAGCCAGAGCATCATATATTTCCCATCAATAATTCAATTATATCAGCGATGGAGGCTCCAGGGTGTCCCTGGAGCCAGCGAGCACCATTCATTATTAAGTTCCAGCCTGGATGCCTTCTCCCTGACTCCTTCTCCCTTCCTCTCTCAGCCCTTCCTTTTTTTTTTTTAATATAAATTTTTTATTTTAATTGGAGGCTAATTACTTTACAATATTGTAGTGGTTTTGCCATACATTGACATGAATCCACCACGGGTGTACATGTGTCCCCCATCCCATCCCTCTGGGTCATCCCAGTGCACCAGTCCTGAGCACCCTGTCTCATGCATCAAACCTGTCAGCCCTTCCTTTTCATCTTCTTTTTCTGCTCCTTTCTCTGAGGCTGGTCCCCATCATCTGGTGTGGATACCTTTCAGATTTTTAACAGTTTCCCACATCTACATGCGGTCATGCAACACAAGCAGGGATGCAAAAGTCTAAGAGGAAAGATGTAGTTAAGAATTCTTTCAATTCTTCATCCCACTTAAAAAGGGTTTTGATTGTGTGTAGGAAAATTTATAAGCGTTTGCTCATTTGTTGCTCTTCCCCCCACCCAAGATCCTGGTGAATTGTTCAAACAGGGCATCTTGGCAGGGAAGCTGGGAAAAAGGACCACGGGGTTCCTTACGATGGCTCCTTCGCACCCACTTATTGCCTGGGAGCCACTGGTTTGGGGAGTGGTGGAGGAGAAGAGCGAGTCAGGTGAGTGGGCTGTGTAGCAGCCAGGGGAGAGGAGCAGAGTCAGGAGAAAGGGACCAGTTGAGGACTAGCTGCTTCCCGCCTGGCTCCTTGAGCAGGACAGAGCCTTTGTTAGGGGGTGAGGAGAAGCAGTGAAGCAACTGGCTTCAGCAGAGACGGTGAGGTTCTGGGCTCACCTCACACCAGATTAGTGGCTGAGACAAGCCCTGGGACAGCGTCTGTGACAAGGCCAGTCAGCAGTGGCAATGGTGAGACAGCTCTCAGTGGCAATGAACAAAAGTGAGAGGGATTTGGAACCTAAGGGGAGTAACACTGCACAGTTCATGGTGACTGCCACCAGCAGACAGTCTGGTCTGCGGGCACATATGGGCCCCTAGTAGAGAAGGGAATGGCAACCCACTCCAGTATCCTTGCCTGGAGAATCCCCACGGATAGAGGAGCCTGGTGGGCTACAGTCCATGGGTTTGAAAGAGTTGGACACAGCTATGTGACTAACACACCCCCCACACACACACACCCCCCCACACACACCCCACCCCCCACACACACCACACACACACAAACACACCTGAGCTCCTAGAAGTAACCGGGAGAGTGAAGCAGAGTGAGGGTCAGGGCAAGGCCTGTGGGTTTTCAGTCAGGCAGCTGGTGGTTCAGGGCCACTGCATTTTGGAGATGGATGTTAATCTGATCTCTTTGGAATTCACAGTCTGTGAAAGCCTGCAACGTGCAACTTAGAGCCTAAATATAGAGTGATAAAAAAAAATTGTTGGTCACTTTCAAATATTTATTATTCAGTGTTTGAATGATGAGACTAGGAAACAAAATGACCCAGGCTTTAATGGCTTAAAGCAACCGTGTTTATTTTGCTCATGATCTTGCAGGTCAGGAGTTTGAGGGAGGGTTCACGATCTCTGTTCTGCACAATGTTGTCTGGGGCAGCTGGAGGACCCAGTCCCGAGAGAGCTTTTCACTCTTGTGTCTGGCCCATTCGGTGCCCCTTGGTCTCTCTCTCCCCATGTAATGTCTCATCTTCCGGGTCCTGTGCACACAGCTTGACCTTACACCTTGGGCATCTCAGGGTAGCAGCATTTCTTACAGGGAGACTGGTTTCCATTCCATCTTCCAATGTAGAAGATGCCAAGCCAGTTAAGGGCTACAACAAGGACTGGCACCAGGTCATTTCCACTGTGTGGCCTTGATCAAAACAGGCACAGAGTCTTTCCAGGCAAAAGGAGTGGAGAAATAGACTCCACCATGTGATCAAGGACAGCAGGTTCTCATTGAAGAATAGCATGTGGAATAATCTGGCCGTTTTTGGAAAATTCAACATCCCACAATAACTATGTTATGTGTGAACATATAGTTAAAATTAATTTGAGAAAAATCATAGCTATCTCTATAATCAATATGCACATCTCGTGTCACATAGTATGCATCAATTCAACAGTCTTATTCACCCCAGACACCTTGGAGCAAGTCACCATCAGTGGTGAAAAGTGGTGGAAAGGACAGCTGGGATGCATTCTTTCATTTTCTAGAGGCCATGAGGAAGAGGGTCACAGCTATGACGTTCCTGATTGGCACCGCTAGGGGCAAGTGAGCTCTCTGGGTTCTCTTTACTAAGCCACTAATCTCATTTGTGAGGGCTCCACCCTTACTACCTAATGACCTCCCAAGGCTCTACCTCCTAATACCATCACCTTGGGGGTTAGGACTTCAACATATGAATTTTTGAGAGGACACAAACATTCAGACTCTTAAAGAGTCAAGACCCATAAGTCAAAAGTTTGGGGAGTGCAAAAATTTTGTCTGTGTGAAATGAGTAAACATAATGACTTTGGAAAACTCATGAAATCTATCAAAGACTCTCCCCCCTTCCAACTGCAACCCCCAAAGCAAAACAATAACCCCCCAAAAAACACTGTTCTCTAGTGGGTAACACTAATAGTCACTCATACAAGGCTCTTTCCTAGTGTTTAGGGTCTTTGCACTGGCTGTCACCTGACTTTGATTTTCCCTAGGAAGGATGTCAGTTGGGACGAAGGCAGAGTCCCATCACATTAAGTTCTTAGGGTCCTAGAAAGCTTGTTTTGGAAACATGGAGAGGTTGTTTTCTACTCATGCTCCCCTTGGAGAGATTTTAAACTACTCATTATTTTCCAGGCCTGCATGACCTAATGGGGAGATAGCTGTGTACAATTTTAAAATGTCTTCAGTGTTCTTAGGAAAGGCTACTTAATAATTATCCAACTACTTATTTTCCCTTTAATCTCTGTAATTACCTTTTTATACCAGAGGCAGCAGGAGGGCTGGTAGCCAAACAAGCCCAACAGGTGGAATAAATATAAGGATAAGAAGAAAAAATTAGCCAGTCAAAATGAGGCGGAGAGACAGGGTCAACACAGGGAGCTAAAAGCTGCCCCAGTCCGCAGAGGGAGGGGCCAGAAGGAAACATCAGGGAGCAGAGAGGTTAAGAAGGAATCTGACCCTTTTAGCAAAAAGTTCTCCAGAAAATGTGTACTTTCCTGTCTTAGTATGTGAACAGCACCGAAAATAATGGAATCACTGATGGTTGACTCATTCTTAGAAAACCTACACCAACCTGCAATTATACTCTCATTTGTGAACTCATTGGAAAAATGGCTTCCACCTCCACTGGTCTGAATATTGCATGAGACAAAATCTGGGTTAGGTTTGCTCACCATGGTAACCCCCGAGGCTAGCAAGATGCTCGGCACATGAAGCTCTTAGAATAGCTCCTGGTAAGTACCAATGAGTATAAAAATGTTGGCTATCGTAATTATTATTGCTCATAGAAGCTAGAAAATGGTTTTGGATAAATCTTTGATCTGAGTTTGCGATGCTTTGCTCTTTTTAAAAGAATTTAGCCTAAACTAACCAATAGTTTCTGAAAGTCATGCCGTTTTTAAAAAAAAAAAAAAAAAAAAAAACTTTTTACTTTGTGTTGAGGTATAGCTGATTAATGATGTTGTGATAGTTTCAGGTGAACAACAAAGGGACTCAGCCATACATATGCGTGCATCTCTTCTCCCCCAAACTCCCCTTCTATCCAAGTTGCCACTAACATTGATCAGAGTTCCCTGTGCTATACACTACATATTTATCCATTTTAAATATAGCAATGTCCATCCCAGACTCCCTAATTATCCCTTCCCCTATCCTTCCCCCTCTCCCTGGCAATCATAAATTCGTTCTCTAAGTCTGTGAGTCTCTTTCTGTTTCATAAGTTCATTTGTGCCCTTTCTTTTTAGATTCCACATATAAGGGATGTCATACAATATTTCTCCTTCTTTGTGAAAGTCTTGAGGCTTTAAATGCAATGAAATTATGACGCATAATTGCTGGCAGGGTCCAGCTTATCCTCACCCTTCCTACATCTGACATTGACACTGCCTGCTGACGAATAGCATCTGCAGGCTCAACCCCAGACACAGAGGTAACAGCCTCCCATGGACTTCTCGACCAGCCACGTGTGGATCCTCCAACCACATACCTGGCTCCCCAGGTTCCCTGAAAGCACTGACTTGTCCATTCATGCCAGATCAGCTTTGGCTGATTTTCCAGCCCTTCCTTTTAAACCTGCCTTTCTCAGTTTCTTCCACAATTGTGTAAGGTCTTATTCATATAACAAACCTGATTTTGTACCCACAGGGGTTCTGATTCCCTGATCAAATTCTGTTATGGTTATGGTAGGTAGCTGGTCTCCAGACCTGACCCCCAGTTAGCCACCGAGAACTCTGTGAAGTCTGGCTGGCCCTGTGGCTCTCTTAAATCAACAGAGACCACAGTGGAAGCAGCAAATAATCTCTTCTGGCCCTAGGATTCAAGAAGGCCTGGAGACTTTCACTTTGGCACTCACAGGACTGCCCCCCCCAGTCACATGTAAGAAGTCCTGCAGGACAGACCACGTGGGACAGCCTGGGGTGGGAGAAGCCCTGAGGCGATACGAGAGGGCGGCCCCCTATCTCAACATCCCTCTAGTCCAGACTCCCGGTCACCCTCACCAAAACCGGGGATGAGAGAGGGAGATGTGAGTGGCACCATCTTGGATATTCCTGCCCCAGCCAACATCTGACTCTAGAGGCAAGAGAACCTGAGTAAGACCAGCAGAAGAACTGACCATCTGAGCCCAACAAGCCACAGAAACAGGAAGAACAAGCAAATCATTGTTATAAAACTCTTTCTATTTTGACATAATTACAGACCTACAGATAAGATATGAAAACAGTATCAAAAAATCCCATATACCGTTCACCCAAATTGCCCAAATGTTAACATTCCATCTCCCTACCCTCCACCACTCTCAGCTGTTTGAAAGTAAAACGTGGTAACTCCCTGGGCTTGTGTTTAGTCGCTGTTGCGTCTGACTGTTTGTGACTGCATGGACTGTAGCCCACCAGGCCCCTTCATCCGTGGGGATTACCCAGGCAAGAATACTGGAGTGAGTTGCCATTTCCATCTCCATGGTAACTCTTTATCCCTGTGTAATTCAATGTGCATGTCTCTGAAAACGAGAAAATTCCTCTTTCATAAACAAGTTTAATTATTAAAACTGGAACATTGTATTTTATAACGCTATCTTGTAATCTACAGACCTGGCTCAAATTTTTCCAATTGTCCAAAACATGTCATTTATGGTAAAAGAAAATCTTGGATCACATATGGTATTCATTTGTCACATCTCTATAATCCCCTTTAACTTGTACCAGTTCCTGTGGCTTTCTTTGCCTTCCATGGTATTGACACTTTTGAAGAGTACTAGCCAGTTAGCTTGTAGGCTATCCTTCCATATGGGTTTCTGCTGTTTCCTCATGATTAGATTTAGCTTATACATTTTTGACAGGAAATACTCCGGAAGAGATGTTGTCTCTTTTTCATTGCTTCAGATCAGGAGATATTCCTTGTTGACTTGCCTCATTACCAGTGATGTTGAATTTGAACTTGGTTATGATGGTGTCTGACAGTTTTCTCAAAGTTACAGTTTTTTTTTCTTTGTTATTAATAGGTGTCTTATGTAGAGATTCTTTGAGACCATGTGAATATCCTGTTTCTCATGACACTTTAATCCACTAGCTTTAGTATCCATTGATGAGTCAATTGATGAATCAGTTATTACCATTATGATTGTCAAATGATAATTTTCTATCTTCATCATTCCTTCTGCGTTTGATGTATTCCATCGTAAGAGAGCTCTTCTCTCCCATTTATTTATTTTTATCAGTTTTTACTAATTTATTTGTATTTGGTTTAGTGGGTTATCATTTGCTCCTATCACGATTTATTCCAATGCTTGAGTTGTCCAAGATTTGGCCTTTAGGGGGCTCTTCGACTGGTTCTATATCCTTTCATATTTTCCATCATTCTTTGAATACTTCTATACTTTTTTGGCATAAGATGTTCCAGACTCACTTTGTCCTATCCCTGCCCCAGCCTTGAAATCAACCGTTTTCCTAAGAAGCCCTCTTGCTTTTTAGTGGGAAAGATTTAGAAACCAAGATCTGGATGCTAGACATGCTTGCTGCTACTGAAGTGCCATTGCTCTTTGTCCTTCTTAGTGGAAAGAAGTAAGAAATATATATATGTGTGTGTGAAAGTGAAAGTTGCTCAGTTGTCTCTGACTCTTTGTGACCCCATGGACTGTAGCCTGCCAGGCTCCTCTGTCCATGGAATTCTCTAGGCAAGAATGGGGAGTGATTCCCTTCTCCAAGGGATCTTCCTGACCCAGGGATCGAACCCAGGTCTCCTGCTTTGCAGGTGGATTCTTTACCATCTGAGCCACTAAGGAAGCCCATATATATGTATACACATGCACAAATACATATATATATGTGTATATATATATATGTGTATATGTGTATATATATATGAAGCTATATATATATATATAGCTTCACACTTTATATATCTACATCTATATTAAGTAAGTGAAGTTGCTCAGTCGTGTCCGACTCTTTGTGACGCTGTGGACTGTAGCCCACCAGGCTCCTCCATCCATGGGATTCTCCAGGCAAGAATACTGGAGTGGGTTGCCATTTCCTTCTCCAGGGGATCTTCCCGACCCAGGGATAGAACCCAGGTCTGCATTGCAGGCAGATGCTTTAACCTCTGAGCCACCTGGGAAGCCAATTCAAACCATGATCTCATATTATTGAGATACCTCTGATCCTTGCTGATATCTCTCATCCTTGCACTTTCTATATTGATAATTTCTTTTTCCAACAGTGAAAATCTGGACCCTATTATCCATGACATACTGACTTATCTTCATAACCCTACAATATATAAAAAGTCATTTCAAAACTGTTAAACCACACCTCCTCCCAGCTTTGCTTGGGAACCCCTTCCAAACCTCTGTTAATCTTCCCAGGCTCTCAGTTGTGGGTCCTTGACAATTATTTTGATCCCTGGTTGGGGAACTAAGATCCCATATGATGTGCTGCATGGCCCAAAAAATAGAAATAAAAAAACAAAATATGCTGAAGAATGATGCTGGCCTTGCTGCCATCCCCGCAGGTGGGACATCAGTGACTTCTCAAATTAAGGAGTTTGAAGAAAACTCCTTATTGCTGACTTGCTCGGGGGCGTGGAGCGCTGTAACCACCACGGCAGCAGCCCCACCGGCTGGTGAGTGGGCTTCAGAAAGATTGATCACAGACCCAGTAACCATTTCTCAGCATTTCAGACATTATTTAGGGAAGGAGGTGCTTATAATAAGAACAGAGTTTCCATCATAATCAAGATGAGGGCTGAGTCATTTTATTTGAATTTTCAAAGAGATGCAACCTTATTCGGTACTCCAGACTGGCTAGGCAGGGCATAACTCCTTACATAACGCCATGTCCGGTGAGAAACGGGGCCTGCCCATCCAAATTGGCCTCTGTAGCTAATTTCACAAGTGTCTCATGGGCAGAGCATGATGAGTGGGCATAATGAATTTCAATATTACAGAGAGATTTCCATGAAGTTACATTACAAATTAATAAGCTGAGACTGAATTTGAAGGGAATGATTATTAAAGTGCCTGCCTGGTCTATCTTCTGTGGCAGAGCTTTTTAACCTGAGGTTCAGGGATGCATTTCAGGGGATCCATGTTGCCCCAGATTTATGGTATTTTTATTTAGAGTTGTGCTTGTGCATTTCAAAACTATTTATCTATTTTTGGCTGCCTCAGGTCTTCGCTGGGGCACACAGGCTTCTCTCTAGTTGTGGCTCGAGGGTTCAGTGGTTGTGGCATAGGGGTTTAGTTGCCCTGCAGCACGTGGGATCTTGCTTCCCTGACCAGGGATCGAACCCATGTCCCCTTCACTGGAAGGTGGATTCTTAACCACTGGACCACCAGGGAAGTCCCTTTTTAAAAAGAGAATATTTATTTATATATAGGGTTGTGCTTGCGCATTTTTATGAGGAAAGAGTCTACAGTTTTCTTTAGATTCTCAGGGAGGCCCTTGATCCTCAAAGGTTAAGATTCTTGATCTCTTTCCACATCTCTGAGACTGGGCTTCCTGAGACAAGCCCTGTAGGAGCCCTCCAGCTGAAGGATGCCCTCCCATCGCGTGTTCAGATTTTAACATCCCCCCACCTCCTCCTGGAGAAGGCAATGGCACCCCACTCCAGTACTCTTGCCTGGAAAATCCCATGGATGGAGGAGCCTGGTGGGCTGCAGTCCATGGGGTCGCTAAGAGTCAGACACGACTGAGCGACTTCACTTTCACTTTTCACTTTCATGCATTGGAGAAGGAAATGGCAACCCACTCCAGGGTTCTTGCCTGGACAATCCCAGGGACGGGGGAGCCTGGTGGGCTGCCATCTACGGGGTCACACAGAGTCGGACACAACTGAAGTGACTTAGCAGCAGCAGCAGCCACCTCCTCCTCCCCAAATTCTGACAGGAAGCAGGACACTACCTGGCTGGAAAGTGCTATAACTATCCGAGCTCCCTCAATAGAAGTCTCTTTCCTCCTCACAAGGGAATATTTGAATGCAAGCAAGGGTGTATGAGGAGCTAAATGCCCTAATTTATTTCAAAGAGGAAATTAGTCCCAAATGAAATTATTTCCAACATTCCTCACACTTGGTTATGACAGACTTGAGAATCAATGCTCAGCTAAACAGTGAGATGTTCTTTGGAAGAACAATAAAAAATAAGAGTTTGAATTATGCAGTATTTGTGACCTGATGAGCCTGTGAGCCCCTGGGGCAGATTTCCTGGGAGCCAATTTTGGCTCTACTGCATTCCAGCAGGTACAGTCTTGGAAGATTACTTTACCTCCCTAGGTCTCAGTTTCCTCATCTGTAAAATGGGGATGATAATAATAGCACTGAATTTGTAGGGTTGTTTGTGAAGATTTAATAAGTTTATAGTTTCCAAATCCTTAGAACAGTATTCAACATGCAATAAAGAGCCCATAGACAACTACGGTTCTTATCTTCACCATCAGTTTGAGCACTGATGCCTTTTGATGCTCTTAATAGTCAAATTTATCAGCTAGAGTCAGTTGATTGCTTGTGTAGACCCAAACTTTGCATCTACTTTGCTTTCAATTGCTGTGTTAGAGTTTCATTAAATGGTCGATAGGTTTGATGAATCATTTCAGGAAGCATTTACGGCAGGGAGTGGATGGGCTTGCTTCTTTGGGAAACCCAGTTTAGTCCTGAAACTGTGCATTTCTGTGTGTGTGTGCTCAGTTATGGCAGATCTTTGTGACCCTACGAACTGTAGCCTGCCAGGCTCCTCTCTCCATGGAATTTTCCAGACAAGTAATACTGTAGTGCATTGCCATTTCCTTCTCCAGGAGATCGTTCCAACCCAGGGATTGAACCTATGTCTCTTGCGTCTCCTGCATTGGCAGAGGGACTCTTTACCACTTGCACCACCTGGGAAGCCCTAGAGTATTTCTGCCTGCCTGCAAAAATCCAGATCACATGATGGTGAAAAACAGTAATGATCCTGGTGACCGCTTACTAAGGGCTTTCTATTTTGTAAGGACTCTACAGATATTATTACACTTATTTTTCATCATAATTCTATATGATCAGCCTGATGTACCATTTTACAGATGAGAAAATTGAGACTCAGAAAGGTTGAATGCTTTTCACAAGGTCACACAGCTGATGGATACACAAATGGACTGACTTCAAAGCCCACACTCTCCCTTCTAGATTTGGCTTCCTCCTGTTTTCACAATTACCAATCAACGAGATGAGAATAATTTCATGATGCCTCCTAATGCTCTTTTATTAGCAATGCAGCTTGCTTCAAGGGGGTCTGTCTGGGAAAAGGCCCAGCAGATGTGACCCATCGATTTCTTCATCCGGGCACCTCTCAAATTCAGTGTGTGTAAGCCTAGCCTTACTTCCCCACACTCCTTGTTCTATGCATGTCCGTCCTAATTCCTCCACCTTCTGTAGCCTTGGTCCTACTGACTAGCTCACTCTCTTCCTTGTCCCACTGGCAGGAAAGCAAGGAACCTCTCAGCTCCTTTGTCCCCAGCCTCCACTTCTGATCAATCACCAAAGCCTATTGTTTCAATCCTTAAAATGCTTCTCCATTCTCATCACTTTTTCTTAATTTGGGCCTTGTTGTTTTGTGGCCTGATTATTTCAACACTTTCCCAAGCCTTGAGTTTCTCCCCCTTATAATCCACTTCCATGTTGTCTACAACATTTCTAAAGCCAAATGTGATCTTTTTCATTCCTCTCAGTCTCTCCAATTGCCCACAGGATAAAGTCCAAACCACTTATCGTGGCTTCCAAGGCCACAGGTGAGAATTTCTTGGGTATCCACCCAGTCCACGAGTCACAGGTCCCCTTTCTCTGGGAATTGTTCCTTCTCCCATCCAGGGTTGGGCTACCAGGCACCATATTCACAAAAATGTGACCTCAGCCTTTAGCAATAGCTGATTGAACTAGGGGCAGTCCCATGATGGGAGCTGTACCAACCAGAAACGTCACATCAAGAACTGGCACTGGGACCACAGAATTGTTTTCTCCAGGTGTCTGCATCTGTTCCGTGCAAACTCTAGTGTTGTGAACAGGATAGGTGTCACAGCGACTGGATTGACCAGAATTCCTGTCTGAAAAGAGAAAGAAGGAAACATTTCTGTCTGCAGAGAGAAGAGTTAAAAATTGAAGTGTGAACACTGCCTGGGCTCACCATGACCTGCATCCAAGTTTTAGTCCTTCTTGGCTCCGTGATGTGGTCTTGTCTTTGCGCTCTGAGAAATTTCCTATTTCTTAAGCAAATCCATCTTTTCAACCTCAGGCAGCTTCAGTGGGTTTTTACATAGCACCCATACATGCATGCTAAGTCACTTCAGTCGTGTCTGACTCTTTGCGACCCTGTGGACTATAGCCCACCAGGCTCCTCACAGGCAAGAATACTGGAGTGGGGTTGCCATGCCCTCCTCCAGGGATCTTCTCAACCCAGGGATCGAACCCTTGTCTCCTGTGGCTCCTACACTGGAGGTGGATGGATTCTTTACTGCTGAGCCACTAGGGAAGCTCGCATACCATCAAAGCCCAGGCTAATTTGATCCCTGCTTTTCTTCCTTACATTTCCTACTAACTCTTTCACCTTTCCTCTGTTCTTCCTGTGCCCTCATATTTCACGTCAGCCATGAAACCATCCTCACCATCTTCCTTACCGTCTCCTCCACTCTCATCATTCTAGGCCTTAGGTCACTCTGTTCTTTCTGCCTGGAATCCTCTTCCCTCCCTCGTGGTTCAGTGAGACACTAACCCTTTAGGACACTATTCATGTACCACTTCCCTTCTGAAGCTTTACATTAGTCCTTCCTTTGTGGCCTCAGAACTTCCCTTCTGTACTGTTGTAGAATTTACCCTCCTGATTCTGTTTGTTTTTGTGTCATCTCAATGGATACTGAAGAGGCATTTGACAAAATTCAACAACCTTTCATGATAAAAACTCTCAACAAACTAGGATTATGAGGAAATTGCCTAAAAATAATAAGGAAAATATAGCATTGCCGAAGAATTTATGCTTTTGAACTGTGGTGTTGGAGAAGACTCTTGAGAGTCCCTTGGACTGCAAGGAGATCCAACCAGTCCATCCTAAAGGAGATCAGTCCTGTGTGTTCATTGGAAGGACTGATGTTGAAGCTGAAACTCCAATACTTTGGCCACCTGATGCAAAGAGCTGACTCATTGGAAAAGACCCTGCTGTTGGGAAGATTGAAGGCAGGAGGAGAAGGGGACGACAGAGGATGAGATGGTTGGATGGCACCACTGAATCAATGGACATGAGTTTGGGTGAACTCTGGGAGTTGGTGATGGACAGGGAGGCCTGGCATGCTGCGGTTCATGGGGTCACAAAGAGTTGGACATGACTGAGCAACTGAACTGAACCGATAGAATCTGCATTTCTAACAAGTTACCAGGTGATGCTAATGCTGTTGGTCCAGGGACTACACTTTGGGAACCACTGATTCAGAGCCATGGTTCTCAACCTAGGTTGTGCATTAGAACTTTTTAAACACCCAATTCCTGAGTTGCACCCTGTGGAAATAAATGAAAAAGACCCAAAGCAAATAAAAAACTATTTATTCACAGTTTGCTCTAGCAAGAGAAACAGCCACCATCACCAGCATTTGGTAGACTCAGAGGCAGGCAAAAGAGTAAGAAAGCTTTAGGGTGGAAAAAAAGGGAAGGCTCCAGGGGTGCCCTGATTGTGGTTGCTGCATGGGGAAACTGAAGTGGGAAAACGAGAAGAAGGGTTTCCTATGTAGTTGGTTAGGGGTGCATATTTGACTTTTCTTCGTTCTTCCTAAATTGGAAGCAGGAGCCAAAATTAGGGAAGCTGGCAGATATAGATTAAGTACTGTGTGTTTGGGGCCAATTGCTAAAGAGGTTGTAGTTTGGTTTACTGGGCTGGTTGCTGCAGACGGTGGGTCAGAGTTCTATTGTCATATGTGGTTTGGCTATTGTCAGTTTGTATATTCAAGTCTCTCAATCCAGAACAAATAAGTCAGAGTTGGCAGATCCAGGGGTTTGGGCTTAAATATTTTAAAAATAAACTCTCCAAATGATTCCCACAAGAGCCAAGGTTAAGAACTGCATTTTGAGACAGACTGAGTTCTCTTCTGGGGGAGGTGGAGAGCCAGGAGGTACAAGGGAAGGGTTCTTCCTCTGCGCTCTTCCCCCAGGAACAAATGGCCTGGGTGCGGTGACCAGCTTTCCATCAAGCTGGTTAGCAATCAGCTATCAGCTTATACCTTGAGGTACCTTTAGAGGAGGGGTCCCTAACCCCAGTGCAGAAACTTACGGAAAATATGACAGTGGGCAGGAATTGTCCTTTGTTTTAGCATCTCTTATAGATTTTTATTGAAATTAGCATAAAAATCCAAATTCACCAGGACTACAAAGCATTAGTTGCTCAGTCATGTCCAACTCTTTGTGAGCCTATGGACTGTAGCCCACCAGGCTCCTCCATCCATGGAATTCTCCAGGCAAGAATACTGGAGTGGGTAGCCATTTCCTTCTCCAGTGGATCTTCTTGACCCAGGGATCAAACTGGGGTTTCCTCCCCCCATGCAGGCAGATTCTTTACCATCTGAACCACCAGGAAGCTATAGGACCTACAAAGTCCCTGCCAATTCTCTGGTCCAGCTTCTGTCCCTGTCTCTCCCAGTCTCCACACTCCCACTTTGCCATCCCCAGCTCAGCCTGGTCCTAAGGCAGGGCCTGTGGTCTTCTCCATCCACCGTGCTCTCTCCTCAGACCTTCCCATGATTTGCATTTATCATTCAGGATTTAGAAGAAACTCACATCTCGGGGAAGCCTTCCCAAGCCCCCTTGCTAGGGCACTTCTCTCCTCTTCCAATCCTTTTTTTGTCCTATTGGTCTATTTTATTTTCCTTATAGAACTTACCTATCTGAAATTAATCAGTTTATATATTTATTGCTCCTCTCCCCCAGCAGCAGTGTAAGCTTCCTGAAGGTAGAGACTTTTGTCTGTTAGCAAGACACAGCTGTATTCTTAGTGCTTGAAATATAATAGATGCTAATAATAAATCTTTATTGAGTGAATGAAGGGGGGTCAGGACTTTGCTCTCAATTGATCCCTCTGTCATTTACTAACTGTGACTTTGGGTCAGTCACTTCAGCCTCTCTGAACCTCAAATTTTTCATCTGTAAGTGGAAAAAATGATACCCTCCTAGATGATCTTCCAGTGCTGCTGTCATGGTCCAGTCATATTTTGTCAGATTTAGGTTAAATGTGGTCTTGCAATCATCACATCTGCATTTCAATAGGGCCTTCAACCAACATAATGGCTTAAATGTCCAAGAGCAAGTCTAGTGAAAGTGGGGATATTTTGAGGAGACTGGGCACTTCCAGGGTCCTCAAATTCTGCCACCTAAGCAACTATCATCTCTGACTATACCCAGAGCCAGCCAATGGGCTACCTTCCAACACAGTCTGTATCACTCATGATGGGGGTGTTGCAATTCTTGGGGTCTTCGGGTGAAATCTATATCAGTTGGTTCAAGGGTGGAGGTGGCAGTCAAGGAGGTGGTCCCCTCCCATCTCCTTTCAAGAGGACCTGCAGGAAGCAGAGGTAACTGACAACTTCCAGTTGTATGCCCTTTTCTCCGCCATGGCATTCACACCAAGACCATGCTTTCCTGGAAGCTACTTCCAGCTAATGTGTGAGCACAGTAGAGATTCTCGAGCTGGGCATTCCTGCCCAATGTGGGATCTCCCAATGGGCACCCTTTGGTTGGAGACTCTGCACTGTCCAGCTAAGACTTTCTCAAGCTGCACCACAGTCAGAAGTTAGTCCTCTCTGGGGCTCCTCCTTCCCACTCTCCTTGCACAGGTGTCAGACCTGCGATATGAACCGAAGCCTCCCCCTGCTTACTCCTGAGTCCTCCATTTTATTCTTTGCTGTATTTCCCTCAGTCTCTCTCTGGCACATCTAATCCCATTTTGGTATCTGTGTCTCAGAAGACTTGAACTAACATAGAAGAGTTGGAGACAACTCTCTTTTCTCCCCGTAGCCATAACCTCCTCATTTTGATCTATGCCCAGTAACAACTTGCTAGGTATAAAATTTTAATAAGCATCATCGATTAGGAAACACCCTGTCTCCTCCTCCTTTAATGGAGTCTGGAGCAAGCTTATCTGATGGAGAAGACATCGTTTTCCTAGCTCAGGGCTGAGTGAAGCAGCCCAAGGGCCCTGGTAGAGAAGAGTCATGGAAATCACAGGAATGCATACTTTGGGAAGTCCTCTCTTTTCTAGAATCCCCAGTGGACATGTGCTTCATTGCCCTCAAGTCCAGCTCATCCTATAAGGAAAGGAGAGCTGGGAAAAGAGCTTTGGAAATTAGGACAAACCTGCCAAGAAGAACTAATCAATGATAAGATGCAAAGGAAGTCAGGGAGGAGGAAGCAGCAATGCACTTAGGGAGATGTGCCTGGTGGACAAGATCCAGGAACAATTCCCGCTCATCATGTGAATGCATTCAGTAAGCCCCTAGTGCCGAAAGTACTGCTTGAGATCTTGTCCAGGGTAAATGAGAGGCAGGACCACAGGACTTCAGAGCAGGGGTGCTGAGGGAACATCTTCCAGCCCAGTGCATTTCAAACAAGTCCCCAGGTATTACCTCTGACATTTTCTGGAAGGGTACATGGGGATACCTAAGGATGAGTCTTGTCTTTTCACTGCAATCAAAACACTTGAACCACGAGGGTTCTGTCTCTCAAAACCAAGCCTGGAAACCATTAAGGTCATCTCACTCTTTCCTGTTATGTGCAGAATAATGGAAGCCCAGAGAGGCTGTATGATTGCTCAACGTCACACAGCCAATTAACAGTGACGGTGAGGATTAGAACTTGGGACCTTTGACCTTAGTTCTTCCTGCTCTCTTTCTGTTTCATAATGCCACTCCTCTGAGGAATTATAATTTATATGTCAACTTGGACATAGTCCATCAAACTGAATTGACACATTAAGCACATCGAGCAGATGTTCAGGCTGCATTGGGCAGATATGTCAATCTTCTGTTCAGAGAAGATCAGTCCAAAGGGATTTCCCTGCTTTTCCCTCAAGGTGTCATTTATACATGTGTTACTTGGATTTACTCATGGATATTTAAATCCATCATTTGACAAATGTTCTACTACAGAGGCAATGTAGAGAGGCAGCAACTGACAAGCCTGAGAGCTGAGCAAGTCTAGGGTTGAGCCCTGACTCCTACACCAGGACCTCAGAGAAGTTATGCCATCTTTTGGAGCCTCAGTTCTTCACCTGTAAACTGTTGAGGGCACTTACTCTCCAGGTTTCTTTGAAGATTAGAAATGATGTAAGTGAAGCACCTAGGGAGCCCTGGTCACTCAAACAGTAACGAATCTGCCTGCAATGCAGGAGACCTGGGTTTGATCCCTGGATGGGGAGAAACCCCTGGAGAAGGGAATGGCAACCCACTCCAGTATTCTTGCCTGGGAAATTCCGTGGACAGAGGAGCCTGGTGAGCTACAGTTCATGGGGTTGCCAAAATTTGGACACGATGGAGCAAATAATAAGTGAAGCACCTAGCCATGCCTGGCACATAGTAGATGCTCTGTAACTGGCGTAGAGTGTAATAGAAAGATTAGACACATGTCCTGAAGACCCGTGCAGAGTCCCAATGTTGTGGGGAAAACAAGGCTGGGGGAATGAAGGAACAATGAACTGCTCATTATCTCTGCTGATGGTAAGGGATTCAGAGGTGGGAGAAGTAGGAGAATACTTCCCAGAGATGATTTAGAGAAGGAACACGACTTGAAGCTTAAGGGTTGGGGAGGCAGAAGGTATTTGAGAAGAGCCTAATAACATGAGCAAAGCGCAGAGGAAGAAATCAGAGTCAGGGCCATGGAGCTCCTGGGAGTGGACTCGGCGAGCAGCAGCCGAATCACTGGAGGGCCAGGAGAAGCTCTGGAAACCCATGTCAGCAGGTAGATTCTTACTGCTCCAATAGGAAGGAGAATTCTGTGACGTTTCAGTCAGTGAGTTCTGGAAAGGGTTAACAGTTCCCAATGTGAATTCTGCTTTGGTTTAGGAGCTGAAGAAGGCATAAACCCTTGGTGTTCTCCTTTTCATGACTCTGAGCCCTTATCCCAGTTTTCCAGAGGTGAGGAAACTGAGAACCAAATGACCAAGTACCTTCCTCAAAGTCACCCAGCTGGGAAGTGGCAGAGCTGGAGCTGGAGCCCAGACCTTCTGCCTCTCCAGGTCCATGGCCCCCTCCAGCTTCACAATTCGTTGGTTTCTCTGTGGTGTCAAACACAGGACTGGGCAGCTAGATAAATACTTGGGGGGGCGGGAAGCGATAAACCTTGACTGCAAGTTCAAATAAATTGCAAGCCTTACAGCAGTGCTCTTCAACTCTTAAATGCACATTGGAATCATCCAGGGAACTTTAAAAAAGAGAAATGCTGACCCCCTAGGCTCTGAGGCACCACTCACAGCCAAACCTCAGGGGCGGGGCCTGGACATCAGCATGTTTTAAGACCCTCAGGTGCTTCTGGTGGGCAGCCAGGACCGTGAGTCATCGAGCTGCTCTGTTTAACACGCCTGGGCCAACCTACGCTGGCGTGTCTCAGCAGAGCTCTTGAATGACACGCCATCTGTGTGCTCCTCGGGCCCTTCTGTGCTCGCCTCATCCTCAGGCAAGGATCTCCCTCCCTCTCTGGTTCTCTGCCACGCTGCCTCTGGATTGGGTCTTCATACTTGCGGTGGTGACTAATTAATCTTCCCAGAACAATCAAAGAGGACCTCGTCGTGGGTGAGCCATCTGGAGATGCCTTGGGTTGACTTGGACTTCAGGGAGGCTGAGGGGAAGAAAATGGGAGATGATTCATCCGTGAGATGAAACACAAAAATTGCACTTATTCAAGGAAGGTTGTGGTGCTTGGAGTGGTAACTTTTCCTCCTGCTTGTCAGTGGTTCCAGATGGTCCATTTCCCCCTTCCACACCCCAGAGTCCACACTCATCACCGTATACAGGGACAGTGTGCAAGCCCTGCTCGTATCCCCTTGCCTGGGTCAGGGTGCTCACCCTTCAACTGCCACGCACGGTGGCTGCAGACGGCTCCCAGCTGCCACCTCTCTGAAGTGGTCTTGGCCGTTAGGTGCCCCCTGGCCCCATCCAGGAAACCATGCCCATAGCCCATGACTGCCCAACAGGGAGTACAGGATGCAAACCCTTTGCCTCAAATTGGGTGTGGTTTATGGTCCTCAAATCATGGCTCTCGTAGATGTGAGCCACAGCCTTGCATAGCATTTTCCCTTCTCTATTCCCAGCTTCCCCTAATCACTTACAAGACTCCCCTCAGGCCACTGCCTCCAAATGCCACAGACTCTGAGATCCATTCTCAGAATCCCTTCCAGGAAACTGTGCAGAGACAGGAAGTTCTCTAGGCGATGTGAAGAGCTGCAAAGACGTTTAAGTTGTAGTTGCTTAGTTGCTAACTTGTGTCCAGTTCCTTTGCCACCCCTGGACTGTAGCCCGCCAGGCTCCTCTGGTCCCTGGGATTCCCCAGGCAAGAACACTGGAGTGGGTTGCCATTCCCTTCTCCAGGGGATCTTCCTGACCCAGGGATTGAACCTGGTTCTCCTGCACTGCAGGCAGATTCTTTACCACTGAGCCACCTGGGAAGCCCAAAAGATGTTTAAAACCCAGTTCTTATTTATAAAATGCTTCTTGGTCCATTACAGAGGCAACACATTAATGTGCAAAAAGTTAAAGAAGTTAACAACAATGAAGCTACTTTGGGACATGTCACAAGGTACTAGACCATATTCAAACAAACTTTAGAGGTTGAATGGCTCAAAGGAGGGTGGCAGAGACCCATGAGAGGCATGCCGGAGGAGGAAATAGGATGAACAAAAATATTAAGGAAAACCAAGGTGCAGGAGGCCCCACTGCAGTGCAGGGTTCCCGAACCTTTGCGTGCAGCAGAATTGCCAGCAGGGACTGGGAAAACGTGGATTACCTGCCCCATGCAGTTTCTGATTCCATAGATGTATGTTAGGGTGCAAGAATTTGACCTTCTAACAATGCTGGTGCTGCTGGCCTGGGACCAAACTTTGCAAACCACTGCTATCATGAGATGGGCTTCCCGGGTGGTGCTAGTGGGAAAGAATCCTCCTACCAGTGCAGGAGATGTAGGAGATGCTGGTTCAATCCCTGGGTCAGGAAGATCCTCCTGGAGGAGGGCATGGAAACCCACTCCAGTGTTCGTGCCTTGAGAATCCCATGAACAGAAGACCCTAGCAGGCTACAGTCCATAGGGTTACAGAGTTGGATATGACTGAAGTGACTTTGCACAAATACACACGCTATCATGAGATAAAGTTTGAGATATCAAGAATTTTCTTTCTCCTATGCATTATTCCAGGGTCCCCCCTGCTACCACTCAGGTAGCAGATTTCAGGGGAGAGAGGGTAGAACCTTAAAAAACAGATTGTCAAGTTCCTGGTTTCTGACCTTTCAGGAGACTTTCCTAAATCACAGGCAGAGAAGCAAGGACCTTAAAAGCCGTGATTTTCTAATGCAAGAACCAGGGCTCAGAGAGAAAAGGGTCTTGTGGGTTTTAAAAACCTGGCTCTGAGTATCAAAAGCTAAAGTTGCCAAGACTGAGATCACAGAGTGTATACTATGAATCCAGGATCAGCAAACAGGGCCTGTCACCTGTTTTTGTGAATAAAGCTTTATTGGCACACAGTCACACCCTTTCATCCACATATTGAATAGGTGCTTTCCTGCTGCAGTGGCAGAGTTGAGTTATCACCACAGAGACAGAATGTTCCACAGAACCAACAATATTTAATAAATGAAAAAGTTTGCCAGCCTCTGCCATCAACACAGAGTAAGGAAAATGGGGGAAGAAGAGTTTGATGATGGGAGAGCAGTTTTCCCATCTCTGAGAAAGAAGATAAACCTGTTACTAGCTGAAGGGAAAGCAAGAAATCATTCTGGTTATGATGAATTTCTCTCTGAGCCCCCAAATGAGGTTACAAGCAAAGTTAAATTCAGTTATAGGAAAAAATCTTCCATTTTTGTATTTCTGAATGATCTATAAAATTCCTATCTGCATAGGAGTAACTTAGTAGGATCAGAATAGGAAGACAGGGAGAAAATGAGAGAAAGGTACATGTGGGTCAAACTATAGAGCGCCCCTACGCTTGGAGAATGAGGACTGGGTGTCCAGCTCTGGCACAGAGCGGGGTCGCTGGCTGTGAAGAGCTGTAGAACCACCATCGTTCCAAACTGTCCTCCCCCCACTCCTCCGAGGCCACACCTCATGCCTGGCAAGCTGCTTTCAGGCCCGTCACCTCAACCTGGCCTCACATCACCTCTAGGGGGCACTTCCTGTCCCATCTTAGAGCAGAGGCACTGGAAGCTCTGAAAGTCTCCGGAACTTGTCTTGGGATCAGAACCCAGGTTTCCAACTCCTTCTTCAGGGCTCCCCCAGTTCTGCCCAAGGAAGGGAGGGCTGGCCCATACCTCAGGAAGGCAACTGCCAGAACTTCTTCCTGAGCTGGGTACCTGGGTGTGAGAGAGCATAGGGCACACAAGGAGGCTGAGAAGGATGGTTCTGTTTATAACAAAGGGAATACAATCACTCATTCATCCACTCACTCATTCATCCACTCACTCATTCATTTTCTTGTTTCAGAGGGCCTGTCCCTCTTGACTTCTGAAGAGAACGCATTTTGACCTCTGACCTTTAAAAATAAATCCTGAAGACCTGTTGATCATCCTTCATGGTTGGCCAATCACACTGGTTTTATAAAGCAGCTTGGCAGCTGAAAAAAAAGGGGGTGGGGGTAGGCATAAGGCTGTATAGTCAGGTAACTTTAGGTTTACATTCCAGCCTTATCCATTTACCTGCCAAGTGACTAAGCATCTGTGCCTCAGTTACCCAGTCTGTAAGTCAGGTTAATAAGACCTGCCTTCAAGCCCGCAGGGTAACAGCATTATGTGAAAAGAGACAGGATTTTCTGCTGAGTGACCAGGTGTGAACTCCAGGTTGCTGGGCGCTGAGCTGACTGAGACGGGGGCTCCCCCTCCTCCAAGAGGAGGGCTGTGCTCACCCCCCTGAGGGGTTCCTGGCTGCTATCAGCATCAGTGTGCACCTCCAAGAAGCCTTTCTCTGCCGTCCAGACCACTCTCAGGATTGCAGAAGCCTACATTGTCATATGCTTACCTGGTGCTATTCTGTCCCCACCTAGAGTCCCTAAAAAAAAAAAAGGAAAGCACAGGGGCTGGGGTCCCTCTCCTGGAGTACAACCCGTGTACTGTTCAGCCAAGCTCAGACAGTGCCAAGCCAGGTGGGCCCCTTGGCCCCCCCCCCCCTTTTTTCCCAGCAACAAATAAAATATTTATTTAAAGCAATACATTTACAGCCCAAATAGTTCTACATTGTACATTTCAGGTTTAACCAACTTCATAAAAAAAAATACTTGAGAACAGTTGTATCCACAGATTTAGACTACTAAATTATTTCTTTGCCCATTCTTCTCTCTCTTTTCTTTCCTGAATAACCTCTTTCAGATATAGCTCAAGGTAGAATTTATCCTCCTCATGCTCTGTCCACTGCTCTTTAGGCAGGATCTGCTGCCTCACGCCCGGGTCCAGTGGTCTCTTAATGGGAAACACTCTGTCGTTACAAAGGTTCCCCGAAAGCCTTCTTATGGCTTCTTTTACACCGTCATTCTCATATATTGCATCATCTCGCATTAAGCCCAGTTTATTGAACCTGTGCTGCACCAGGGGTTGGGATGAATTCCAACATCCACATGGCATGGATTAAAGAACATGTTCTATAGGCGAAAGCGGAAATTTGTAGAGGCCAGTGTAGAACCAGAGAAGAGAAGGAATCTTCCCTGGTCCAGTGCAGAACCAGAGAAGAGTAATCTCCCTGCATTCTCCTTTCAGCCATAGAGAATTGTGCCCGGGGCTCAGACTCTGCTGACTGGCAGTTTGATCTGTGTTCCATGACCAGACCCTCCCCCTTGGGCCTCCCTTTGTCTAGGGTAATTTTAGGACAGCAGCTTTGCCGTGGAGACTATTTAGGCAGCTTGGACCAGTGGTCTGGATCAGGGGCAGTGGGAAACGGAACGGTTAGGCATGATGCAAAGAATGTTTCCTAGCCTGAGCAGCCACAGCAGCTCCAGGCTAGCCCCTCCCCTTCCTCCAGGCTAGCCCCACCCCTTCCTCCAGACTAGCCCCTCCCCTTCCTCCAGGCTAGCCCCGCCCCTTCCTCCAGGCTTGGGGAGCCTAGGAAGGGAAGGGGACTTTGCATCTGGTCACGCTGCACAAAAACCACCCACAGGACGTCTTGAACACTTGGGCCTGGACCCCAGCCTGTCTTCCCAAGTCAAGCTGACAACAATGCTTACAACCAAGCTTAGGGCTTCTGGAAACTCAACAATTCACAAAGCAGAGCTGGCTTTTAGCAGAATCATGAGATTCATTTGGGGATCAAATAGTATCTCCCTCCCTGGGAAGTGAATTGAATCAGAAATGCTCTATTTTGACTCAGTGACAGAGAGGCAAGTCTGGGTGAGACCAGATGACTAAAGGATGGCTCACAGAAGGGTTCTTATTTAATCCTATTCTTCCTACAGAGCAGAGGGTCCGTGCAGGCACTGGGCATTGATGCCACTGACAACCTTCCAGGAGAAGGGATGAATAATGCCAGCTGATGAGTCAGGCTGGCTGCAGGCACTGTGGTGAGCACCCACAAGTCCTGGGGCGAGTTGAGGTAAACTGTTGTATTCACTTTGGAATAAAATGACTAAACAGTAAGATCCAAGCCTTGTTTTGAAAGGAACAATTTGTTTAAAAATAAACTTTCCCCAGGAAACTAAAGAAAAGCAATTTTTTCACGTTTCCAGCAACACTTTCTACATAAAAACCTGTGTTCTCAGTGGAGGCTGGAGACACAGAATGGGCTGGGTGGGGAGGTGGTGGGGTCTCCTGCCTGGGAAGCCAGGAGTGTTAGGCTGAATTCTCACTGGCCTGAGATGATTTAAGTGTTGTTCTGCCTAAAAGCAAGTAACCGAACCACCAAAGAGAAAGCCTGTGTGGCAAATGACGGTGTCTTTAGCTGAGTATCTTGTTTGAGAAACCATTTATTAAGCACCAATATCCTCCTGATTAATCCTAGTAATAACTCCATGAGGTAGACATTAATATGATTGTCATTATTTTACAGGTTAAAAAAATTGTGGCAATGTCCTGCAAAAGGTGAATGGATCACCTATCACGTAGCCAGATGACTTAATATTAAAAAGAAATGAGCTATCAAGCCACAAAAAGACATGGAACTTAAATGCATTTTACTAAGTGAAAGCCAATCTGAAAAGACTACATACATGCTGCATGATTCCAACTATAGGACATTCTGGAAAAGGCAAAACTCTGGAGATGATAACAAGTCAGGGGTTATGGAAGAGTGAAGGATGAATAGGTAGAGCTAGTATACTCTTTCTGACGTTATACAAGTGAATATACATCATTATGCATTTGTCAAAACCCATAGAATGTACAACACAAAGAATAAATTCCAATGTGAACTATCGATTTTGGTTGATTGGAAAAACAAAACAAGCAAGGGAGGGATAAATTGGAAATCGGGGGTTAACAGGTATGCACTACTGTACATAAAATAAACAATAAGGACCTACTTGTAGCACAGGGAACTATTAATATCTTGTAATAACCTATAATGTGAAAGAATCTGAAAGAGAATATATAAATATAACTGAATCACTTCGCTGTATACCTGCTGCTGCTGCTAAGTCGCTTCAGTCGTGTCCGACTCTGTGCGACCACATAGACGGCAGCCCACCAGGCTCCACTGTCCCTGGGATTCTCCAGGCAAGAATACTGGAGTAGATTGCCATTTCCTTCTCCAGTCGCTGTATACCTGAAACACTGTAAATCAACTACAATAAAAAACAAAAACATACTGTACAACATCAGGAAATATAAAATATAATAATTATAAATGGAATGTAACCTTTAAAAGTTGGTTACAATCACTGTATTGTATGCCTGAAACTTATAAATATTATAATGCCAGCTACCCTTTAATAAAAAATAAATTAAAAACAGAACAAAACTGTGGTAGGTACTTACCCACCATTCATGTTCCCTGTGCCACGCCTCCACCATCCTTCATGCTGTGCCCAGCATGCAGTGCTCAATAACTGTTTGTCAGATGAACAACTGAATAAGTGCCTGCTAACAGACCCAAGTGTATTCAGTTAGCAGGTGGACATTTCTCTTATCACTGGGAATGAATCAAGATTACTTCAAATCAGTTGTGGCAACATGGCTTCCTTGTGCAGTGATTGGTCTAGGAGTGGGTGTACACCCAGTCTGGTCAATAAGACAGAGCAGAACTGATGTTTAATGGGAGCATGTCAGAATAGTGGTACTAGTTATTAAAATAGTGAAATACTTCTGTACCAGGTGGTAAATACTGTTCCCCTGATCTTCTCTTCCCTTGCATCTCTTCATCATCCAGCATCTACAAGGTTACTTCTGGCATTGAAGGGGCTTCCAAGACTTTGCTCCAGGGCTACATCCAGCATTTGATCTGTTCTGATTATCCAAGGAAAGTTTCTAAGGAAAATTTCCCCTTGAATAAAAAAGCAAAGGCTCATATCTTTTTGCTCATATCCTTTCTTTCTGCTGTATCACTGTTGTTGGCACCATGGCAGCCATCTTGTAACCATGAGGCAATAAGATAATGATAAGACAAACAAGGCCTGAGTTCTTAACGATGCTGGCAAGCCACACTGCATCAAACCTGGAGCTGTCCTCCCTCTAGATGTGTTATTATGTGAAACAAATATCTTTCATAGAAGGTTTAAGTTGTTCTGTTATTATTCTAAACAATACAGACTCAGGCTCAAAGGGTTAAGTAATAATCATGTTGACACTGAGTGCTAACTATGTGTCAAGTGCTATGCTAAGCTACTTGTGCCCATCATCTCCTTTGCTCTTCTCAGTAAATTTTGAGAGGTACTATTGTTATCCTCACTTTTCAGATAAGGAAACTAAGGCTTGGGAGATTTAAAAACTTCCTGGAGCTCGTTAAACCAGCAAACTAGAACTTGCACCCAGCTCTGGGCTGTACTAGAATACAAATTGTCTTTGTATTCATTTTGACTGCACACAAAGAAGACCTTGTGGGGAGATTGTTGGGGGCAGGAAGCATTCGCTTTGGGAGGGCCACTGGCCCTCAGATGGGTCCCTGGCATGTGGCAGCTCCATGGCCTAGTCCCATATCCCAAGTCTGGCCCCTGATGTGCAGGTTAAGAAATTCAATTGTCAGTTACCCCAGGCTGAGTGGGTACCAGTTACCTGCCACACAAAAAACACGAGTAAGTGGGTGAAAAGAAGAGCTATCAAGCAGATCAGGTGCAGGTGAGCACTCGCTGGCATCTTCTCTTCCTTGAGGCTTGAAGATGCAAGCACATGGAAAATTAGATTACAACCAGGAAGCTGCCTGCTAGACATGGGATCCGAGATGATAGAAAGCTAGTGATCCTCACTGCAGATGTTCCCAGGCTCTGCAGCCCCTGCAGACAGATGGGGAACTCGCTGTGTGGTCCAAGGCACCCACCTGCAGACACTTACATCATTGGGCTTGCTTGGATTTTGCACATTTTTCACTTGGATGTGTGAATGCCTTCAGGCAGCTTGCCCCTGGCTTCCCAGCTGAAACCAAGTCATTCTCCTTCAGGGTGATTCTGCCTGGTTTGTATGCAGCCATTACAATCTTGCTTCATCATTAAACTCCCTGGAGGCAATCTTGTTTCTGACTCCTCCTTAGTCCAATACTCTACCTTAGGTCTGTGTTTTGGTCCTACATTGGAGTTTCATTCAAAAAAGCACCCTCTGACTGTGATAGTAATTTAAAGAAATTCTGATCTTTACTTGGGTGGCTCAGGAACACTCAAGGGAATAATCCATAGCAATCCTGGGTTAGGATGATCCCCTGGAGGAGGGCATGGCAATCCACTCCAGTATTCTTGCCTGGAAAATCCCCATGGACAGAGGAGCCTGGCAAGCTACAGTCCATGGGGTTGCAGAAGAGTCGGATATGATTTAGTGACTAAACAACAATAACAAATGTGTCTCTGAGTTCCTCTGTTCCCTGGCTCTCATGGTCCCACACTTGCTCCAGAGTCTCCAGCAACTGCAACAAGACTCAAGCACAGGTGGCTTTTTTCTTCTTTTTCTGCTTCTTACTTTGCAGCTCTTTGTTCTATAAATTGACTCAGCCACTCTGCTAAGACCTTTGCTCTCTTCTTCCAGCTTGTCCTCTCTCTCCTGCTTCTGCATCACAAAAGCTACCCCGTTAGGGGATGGGCAGGAATAGGTGTTAATAGGTTTGCATCCATCGAAATCTCCCCCAGCAGACACCAACCTGGACACTGACGACAAGATGGTGCCCATGGCAGGGTTCTGGCCTCCTCGGAGCTTCCAAGTTCTTGAAAGATACAGGTCGAGGCAACCTAGCCCAACTTGAGGGAGCTCTGATGGACAGGCGGGTGTGTGTATAGAGACAGAGGTTGGGTGCATACTGAGGACCGTGTGGACCTACTGCATGGAAAATTATTGGCTGTATTGCTGCACCATCATTGGGAATTATGGCTGAGAATGTGGAGTCAGTGGAGAGAAAACCTCAAAGAGGAAAAGGGGCTATGTCTTGCCTTAAGAGAAGTTGAAGTGCTTTAGTGGAAGGAAAGCGGCCTTGCCCTGGTCAGAGAGAGATAGGCAAGATTATGCATCCTCCTTCCTGTCACACCAACAAAGGAAAGGGATCAGGGCAACAGAGAGGCCACCGCTACTGGCCACAAGGACAAACTGGAGAAGTTAGTTACCTGTGCCTCTCTGTCCTGTGGGGGTGGAATAAAGGAATGGAGAGATGTGGGCGCAGCCTGGAGGAAGGGTAGGTGCAAGCTCCCAGGGGCTGACCTGTGCAGTGATGCCCCAGGATTTGTTCTGCTTCATCCATTCTCACCTCCCAGCCTCCCAAGGTTTTTTCTATTGCAAATAATGTGGCTATAAACATCCTTGGACTTTAGCCTAGGTGCTTTAGCTTCTATGGGGTAGATTCGCAGGAATGAAATTGCTGAGTCAAAGCTTTGATTCTTTTTTTTTTAAATTGTAATGGATGTTGTCAGATTGCTTTCCTAAATGCCTATAACTATTTGCCATTCCACAAACAATGCAAGAGAGTTCCTTTTTCTCTGCATGGTTCAGTCACTCAGTTGTGTCCGACTCTTGCCACCCCATGGACTGTATGTAGCCCACCAGCCTCCTCTGTCCGTGGGATTCTCCAGGGAAGAATACTGGAGTAGGTTGTCATTTCCTTCTCCAGTGGATCTTCCTGACCCAGGAATTGAACCCGGTCTCCTGCATTTTAGGGAGATTCTTTACTGACTGAGCTACGAGGGAAGCCCAATTTCTCTGCATCACTGCCATCAAAGGTGTTCCAGCTATTTTCATTTTTTCCAGTGTGGTGGATATAAAATTACTTTAATCTGCATATCCCTGGTGAGTTTTGGGCATCTTTTCAGATGTTTGTTGCTACTGAGATCTGCTTTCTCTGAGTTGTTAATTTTTCTTTCTTTTCTTTCCTTTATTTCTTTTCTCTTATTTTTTGGTACGTTCTTTTCAATTGTATATTACTTGTATATTATAAATACATATGTATGTTATACATTAAATATTTCTTATTACAAATGTAATATTTATTATAAGTTTGTATATGCTATATATATGTATATTTGCATAAGTACAAATAAATATTAATATTATAAATATTTCACTCTGAAGATCTATGCCCTTCAGCTTGAGAAAATTATTTTCTGCTATTTGATGATTTTCCACTCTTATTTTCCATGTTCACTGTTTCTGGAACTCATGAATCAGCTTGAAGTCCTGCGGGCAGGCAGTTGGGAAAGGAAGATGGGGGTGAAGTGGGAAGAGCAGGGACAAGGTGGAACCACAAGCACGAGTTGAGCCCCACGGTGAGGACAGAGTGGCACCAGTGCCTGTTGTTGTCACCTTGACCCTTTGCTGTGACTTTGGGTGTCTGCCAAACACACACCTGGCCCCCAGGAGCCAGAGAGGCTAAAAGTGGAGCAGGAGCTGCTCATCAGATGAAAGTGAAAGTGAAGTCGCTTAGTCGTGTCCAACTCATTGCGCTCCTTGGACTGTAGCCCACCAGGCTCCTCTGTCCATGGGATTATCCAAGCAAGAATACTGGAGTGGGTTGCCATTTCCTTCTCCAGGGTATCTTTTTGACCCAGGGATCGAACCCAGGTCTCCCACATTGCAGGCAGATGCTTTAACCTCTGAGCCACCAGGGAAGCCCACTCATCAGATAAGCGCACAGATAACTCAAGCTACAAATTGGTGGCCACTTCACTTCCACCCTCCAAATCACTCCAATCTCTCTTGTGGCCAACCCCAACCAAATATACAGGGAAGGGAATTCTGGGAAATGTAGTTCAGTCGAGCCAAGTGGGTTAGTCACAAAGCCACCACAGCTTTCTTTGAAATCTTACTTAACACTCATATACCACACTATAACTATATGCCAACTACTGTGCTAAACATTGTGTGTATATTAACTCATTTACTTTTTATAATGCTCCTAACAAGTGGCTATTGTTATAAATATTCCCATTTTGCAGAGGGAGAAACTGAAAATAGAAAGGCTAAGTAAGCTGCCTAAGGCACACAGCAGGTAAGTGGGAGAGCTGGGCTATAAACCCAGAAAGTCTGACTCCAGGGTTTGCACACTATGCCACAGCACAAAGGCAGCATTGTGCCCTGGCCAAGTAGATATTTAAAGGTGAAAATTGGTGAGCTGTAGAGCTTTATATGGGGAGTTATTTGATTGGTTGTGTTTTTATTTTGGACTCTCCCACAAATTTGTTGAATTTTGTGTGTATTTACGCTAAGGAATGTATGTTCCAGTAAACAGAGGGTCAAGATGAAATAGACTGCTCAAAAAAATCTGCATTTTGTCCTCTCTCGATTCCTGTGCCCTCACCTCTCGAGTGCAGGCAATGCCAGCAGAAGGATGAGGTGGGCTCTCAGGGGGCCACCTCAAGGCCCCTCCTGTCTCTCTGCAGACTCCAGGTTCCCAGGACTGAGATCGCCCCAGAGGTGCCTCTGCATCCTGAGCCTCTCTCTGTGAAGTAGAAAGGTGAGCTAACAGAGCCCACTTTGCCCCGGGTGCTATTCCCCTGGCATGGAGGAGAAAGCACAGGGTGCCTCTATGTTTAGGCATAGCCTGGTCTTCAACAAGGAACCTGAATCCCGCACAGAATGGCAAGCTACCTCCCCATGCCTTTTGCCTGGTGACTCAGCAGTAAAAAGTCCTCCTGAAATGCAGGAGAGGAGGGTTTGATCACTGGGTTGGAAGATCCCCTGGAGGAGGAAATCGCAACCCACTCCAGTATTCTTGTCTGGGAAATCTCAAGGACAGAAGAGCATGGCGGGCTACAGTCCATGGGGTCGCAGGAATCGGACACAACTTAGCGACTAAACCACCACCACCACCAAGTAGGTCATTAGAAGGGGTGGGGGTAGCAACCTTGGTTTCCGACATTTTATAACGGTGGCCTCCTGCTCTGAAGCTCCTCACCCATGTGTACATAACCCTGGTGTCCCCAGGGGTGAAGGTTGAGTGTGGGGTCACCTGGCGCCCTCAGCCCCGCTCAGGAGCCAGGGACCAGACCTCTCTCCGGGAACAAAACCTTCACTCCCGGGTCCTACCTGGGGCTGCTGTGGGCAGTGCAGGAGGTCACAGAGAACCTCCGGCCTGGCTTCCCCGCGCTGATACCCAAGCCTGAATTCAGGGGTGGATGCTGGAATGGATGTTGGGACTGGATGACTGGACCCTTGTCTGCTCAGTAGCTGCCCCGCCCCCTCCCCTGAGCCCCCACAGGGGGTGTGAGAAGGCAGATTAGTGTGTGACGCAGTGATCCTCAAACTTGAGTACACAGCAGGATCCCCTGGAGGGTTTAGGCCACTGCCCCGCCCCCAGAGCGTCCGAGGCTTGCGACTGTGCATTTCTTACAAGTTCCCAGTCGCTGCAGCTACCTCTGCCAGGAGGATTCCGCTTGGAGAACCACTTCTGTGGAACACAACATTGTCCTCTGAGGCATGACGCCCTTCCAATTCGCACTGCTAAACCGCTGCTGCCAACCCAGCCCGGGGTTAGCGGGGGTGGGACGGGGGATCAGCCTGGAGGCCGGCCTTCCCTGCCCACTGGCTCCCAGCACGGAGTTGCACTGCATCAGCAAAAGCTGCCAGGGAGGCCCTGGCCCTCAGTTGAGCCAATCGCCTACACAAAGCGTCCTCTGTGGTGCAGACTTGCTGACAAGCACCACCCTGTGTTTTGGGGATGAACCAAATCTTCATGACATTAGACCAGTGGATTCCTGGCTCTGAAAACTGACACGAAAAGTCCCCCTGCTCTGCCAGCCCGCTCACCCGGGGCCGCCTCTGCAGGCCGGAAATGGAGTCTGGCCGGCCGGAAGTCTAAGAGTTACTTCCGGTGCCCCTGACACCGCCACCCCAGTCCAGCTGAGGTGAGAATACTGTACTTCACAGTCCCTTCGGCCTCTGCCACTTTGGCCTTAAAGGGCCTGTGGCCGGACCCAGTGCTCAGAACCAGAGTCAGGGGCCGGGCTGGCAGCTGGGAGCCGCTCAGACCCGTCAAGGATGTCAGCTTTGCAGACAATCATGGAAGCGCAGGGCAGCCCCACTTGACTTAAGTGTCCCTCTCAGAGCTTCCGTGGACGCCTAATTGTTTCTTCCACTTTGGCTTTCAGAGTCTCAAGTCTCCTGACCTCTCTTCATTTTCCCATCACAATGAACTTCAGGTGAAGGGCGAGGTATTCGTGCCTACAAAGATCTACTAACGACCTTCTTGGTGTTTAAACGCAGACTGTCTGGTCCACGTGTCTTAACCTGCGCCCTGAACCCAAATACGGACAACGAGGTGAGTAGGTCAGCAGGTGCTGATATGTTGTTCATCTATCACGAGCCCCCAAGTGGAACTGGAGGGTTGGGAAAGATGGTTCCTGCTTCTGCAGGCAACACTTGCCTGACTAGAAACACTTCAACCGCCCTTGGTCTCAGACTCCAAAGAAAAAACAGAACATTCCTCAGTGGGGTTCTTTCTGTTGAGTGTTTTTGCATGGTGCCCAATCAGCAGACATTTGCAGTCGGTAGAATAAATAACAGAGTTGTGCTGGCTATCAGAAGTCATTTATTTCACTAACTTTCAAGGGAATTTAAGAAGTTCAGAAAACTGCATGTATGTGAGTAA
This sequence comes from Dama dama, assembly GCF_033118175.1. Lineage (NCBI taxonomy): Eukaryota > Metazoa > Chordata > Mammalia > Artiodactyla > Cervidae > Dama > Dama dama. The sequence continues at coordinate 61,608,108 of NC_083701.1, forward strand.
ATTCTAAACTCAAGCACAAAGAGGAGCAGTACTTTTATTAATATAAAATTTGTTTCTCTCTGCTACTGCTAATAAATATTAAATAAATGTTTGTTAAAAATGGATTTGAAGGGGATGCAAAATTATAACTTGTCACAGATCTCAGTATGACTCTGTGTAGGTATTACTGAATTAAGTCCTATGGCCCCTGCTCAGGCCCTAGGCTGACCAAGGCTCTCTGCCTTAGGTTTAAGTAGGCTAATAACCAAGATTGAGGCAGTACAAGCTTTATTCGGTGGCCAAAGAAAGGAGAAGCAGGAACTAAGTTTATAGCTCAACTTCTTGCCCATCTGGAAAAAGATAAAGGGAGGAGGAATGAGGCTAGTGATGGGAAGGCAGGTGCATTAGTCTACTGGGAAAGCGACGAGGCATCTTCCCTTGTCGCTTCCCTCGTCCCTCGTCGCAGGCAGTGGATGTCCTCTTTTTATCCCTTTTGGTCTTTACTGTCAGTCCTGGTCACTAATAGGTGTGCCATTTGTTTACTAATGAAGTGAAATGAATGAAGCGTATAATGAGACTCAGCATCTTTTGAAGGTCAGATTCCTGCCATCTTGGTCCTGGCTGGTTCCATTTGGTTTCTTTCTTTCTTTCTTTTTTTTTTTTTTGGCCACACCATGTAGCACGCAGGATCTTAGTTTCCCAACCAGGTATCAGGGGACCCTGTGCATCCCCTGTTTTGGAAGTACAGCGTCTTAACCACTGGACTGCTAAGAAAGTCTCCATCTGATTATTGTTTGTTTGTAGCTTTCTTTCTAATATCTGGACCCTTTGACTTAAGATTTATGTTAATTCCTGCTAAAGGTGGGGTTGCAGGTTTTGAGCAAAGATCTAGAGCAGCTCTGGTAGCATAAAGTCTATGAAATGTAAGCTTGTCCAGTTTTCCCAGTGAGTATTCATAGCTTTTGTTGTATCACTAAAAGCATCACGAACAATATCACCAGCTGGAGAAGGACAGGAACCAATGGCTTAGATAAAGCTCACAAGCCACTCCCGACTACTCTCCCCAACCCCTCCTTCCCTCTGCCCGGATGTCTCCAATCCTGGCTTCCCCCTGTCGACCTGATGAGGCACTAGTTTGGAGTCACACGTTTCACGAATCACCACCCAACTGTGGGTTAAAGTGAGCTGAAGGGCTTTTATAAACCGAATGAAATAATATGTATAGAAATACTTTACAAAATTATCCAAAAGTAAGGAGTTGAAGAAAAGGTAGGGAGTTGCCAGTATTGTGTTAGTGCAATGACCAATTCCCCATCTCCTGACCACCTATCCACGAGTGTTTACTTAATGCTGTAAGTGCTGAAGGGTACTGATGACCGCAGCTAAGGTGTGCTGGTAGCTTCCTGTTCCACTTATTCCCCACACTAATCCTATGGGGCAAGCAGTGTTATTATCACCACTTTACAGATGAAGAAACCAAGGCCTAAGACAGTTTAGGTAACCTGCCCGAGTTACTGGAGGATATTTGAACTGAAGGCATTCTTGCTTTGGCCCTTAGCTAGTAACCTCCTCTGAGCAGCTGCTGTTTACCAGGAGCTGTGCTAACCATGCTATGAGTATTAACCTCCGGAGTCTTTACAGTAAACCTATGAAATGAGTGCTATTAGTATTTCCATTTTACAGAAGCCCAAGCTGAGCTAGAGATTGCCTGTCTTTGGCCACAAGGTCCAAAACTAAAAATACCAGAGCTGACATTACTCCAATCTTACTCCAGAGTTCACACTCTTAACCCTCACACTGAAATTCTAGGCTTTAAAAAGCTGCTTAAACCAGCCTGCAAATAACTATGGGGTGGGGAATGGGTGGGGAGGTGCATTCTTTAAAGGCTATTTCTGTTTTTGGAGGATTTGAGCTATTAAGATTCAAAATCTCAGGAGTAAAGAATAATTTCATCAGTCTTCTCCCACCTCCATGATCCCACTCTGTATACCTACTGTGTAGAAGCACTGGGTGCAGGGTGTAGGGGCTGCAAAGTTGAAGAAGAGTGGTTCTCACTGGCTGGGGGTACTTGTCTAGTCTGACAGATGCGACCATGTAAACACCACAGAAAGCAGACTGATGAGATGGCCTGACAAAGTACTAGGGAATTTGGGGAGCATTCTGGGGCTTTTGCTGACCCTTGGGTTCCCTGGTTGGGGGCTGGAGTGGGTGGGTGGGGGCTTAGCTGTGACAGGTGTCAGGGTTTTAAGAGGTGCCTACAGGCAGAGGAGACACACAGGGCTGAGATGCTACTCAGCCCACTAGCTCCTCTGCTGGTTCCAAACTGTAGGAAAAAGGAGGATTTGGCCTCGTCATCCATCTGGTCACATGCCTCAGCTGCTCTTTATTTCTGCTGCCCAATTTCTCTGTCTATGCCCAACACAGAGACACATTTCAGGGTTGTGGGGTTCTGTGTGGTCACACAGAAACAGACCCATCTCTCAACACTTCTGGCCTTGTGTTGGGGACATGGAGCCCTTGAGGCCCCCCCGCCCCGCCCCTGCCTGTTTCCTAACTGATGATTAACTGTAGCTGACAACCTTGCATTACATAAGAGGATTATGAAACTCTGTAACAGAGAGGTAGGTGATCCATGTGTATAAATAGACAAAAGCCTCATGACTGTGCTACTTTAAGACTCAGAGACATCTAGTGGCAGAAAATTGTATCTGCAGCCCTAGCAAATCTCCAAATAAGTGACTTGAAAAAGTTCTAATTTGTACCGAAACTAGGAAACTTTAGGTTAAATTACTTTGAAAGAGAAGAAATGTACTGGTTTTCCACTTGTTAGGAGTACAGTATTGTCTTTTTTTAAAAAAAAAAATTGAAATATAGTTGATTTGCAGTGTTTCAGGTGTACATCAAAGTGATTCAGATTATATTCAGATACTTTTCCATTAGGGTTATTACAAAATAATGAGTAGAGTTCCCTGTGCTATACAACAGGTCCTTATTATTTATTTTATATATAGTAGTGTTGGCATGCTAAGTCGCTTCAGTCATGTCTGACTCTGTGCAACCGTATGGACTATAGCCCGCCAGGCTCCTCATTCTTTGGGATTCTCCAGGCAAGAATACTGCAGTGGGTTGCCATGCCCTCCTCCAGGGGATCTTCCTGACCCAGGGATCGAACCTGCCTCTCTTATGTCTCCTGCATTGACAGGCAGGTTCTTTGCCACAAGCACCACCTGGGTCGCCCCACATGTATTCCTTAATCCCAAATTCCTAATTTATCCCTCCCCACCCTTTCCCTTTTGATAACTGTAAGTTTGTTTTCTATGTCTGTGAATCTGTTTCTGTTTTGTAAACAAGTTCATTTGTATCATATTTTTAGGTTCCACATGGGATATCGCACTTATTTTCACACCCTTTCCAGCTTTTATTATCTGTAGGCTTTTTGATGATGGCCATCCTGACTGGTGTGAGGTGATACTCACTGCAGTTTTCATTTGAATTTCTCTGATAGTTAGTAGTGTTGAGCATCTTTCTTATGGTATTGTCTTTAACAAAAAGTACCATAAGTCTGGGGCTTCCCAGGTGGCACTAGTGGTAAAGAATCCACCTGCCAATGTAGGAGACACAAGAGACGTGGGTTCCATCCCTGGGTCAAGAAGATCCCCTGGAGAAGGAGATGGCAAACCACTCCAGTACTCTTGCCTGGATAATTCCATGGACAGAGGAGCCTGGAAGTCTACAGTCCATGGGGTCGCAAAGAGTCGGACATGAGTGAGCGACTGAGCACATATGCCATACGTCTACTTTAAGCCTGTTCTTCCCAAAGTTTTAAATGCACACAATTGAATGGTGTGTGAAAGAGAAAATCAGAATATAAGAAATGACTCTATTAACCACCTCTATATACTCACCTGTCATGATACTGAACTTTTTTTTAATGTGATTAGGTTTTGCACCAACTTCATAATTATCACTATCAAATTGGCCTTATAGGTGAACATACACAGATTGAGTGACTACTAAATGAAATATTTAGGAGAATATATGATGAGAAAGCTTCCCCACAGTCAGACTAGAAAATATGTTTCCCCGACTGGGGAGAAACAGAAGAGCTGCAGGGGGAACAATTTAAGGATGGGACCGGTGGGTCATAGAGACCGAGGCCCTGTAGCCTGAACCACAGGCTGGGACCCAGGAAGATGGTAAGCTACACCGTGGAAGGACAGAGTGAGAGCAGCGGTGGGACATGTGCCATGTGTCCCTGTCTGAGCCCTAAGGGACCGGCTAGATCTAGAGAAGCAGTGGCTATGATGTGATGGTGGGACTTGGGCAGCCTCCCGGTTTCTGATACCCCAGAATATCAGAGGAATAGCAGAACAATACCTGCATGCCTGTGGGCAGCATAGAAAGAGGAGAAGAAAACACTGAAGTTCTTGAATTGTTCATTGAGGACAGAAGAGCAATGGGGTGTCCAAGTGGTAACATCCAATGTCATCCCACTTGCCAATGCCTCGACACCAGGAGAGTGCCCATCGAAGGCACAAAACCAGGGAAGAGTACGTGGAGGAGTAAGTCCTGAACCGAGTGAAGTGTTGCCACTCCATTGAAATGGAGATGCAAAATAAAAATTAAATGGAGCTATAGAAAATGATGAAAGTATTATTTCTTTAGTACCTGTATTTGTGGCCTGAGATATATGCTACCTATCTGCTACATACTCACAGAACAAAGTGGGACTTTTTGATAAGACTATATACAAGATGTTTTGAAGAAAATTACCCCTCTTCATATTATACACACATACACACAACACACACACACAACTTGTGTATTAGGATTCTAGCTGGAAAAAGACAGCACATCCAAAATGGGTAATTTGCAAAGTCATGGGTAGAATTCCCAGAAAGTAACAAGACATCATGCAGTACCCTGGGGTAAGGAAAGCAGGAAAGTTTACCTCCACTAGACAGAGGAGGGGGCCCAAGGGGTTTGCTGTACATGGACAGAGCCTCCAGACAGGAGCTGGGGACTTTGCTAGAAGGATGCAGCCTGCGACATAGGGGAGGAGCGTGGGAAATAAGTGCTGTTCTCAAGGCTCAACTCCATAGTCTCTCTTAGTGCACTTCCATTGGAAATCCCAATCGGAAGCCAAGAGGCAAGGAAATCATCCATGGCATACACCTGGGTCAGCCTCCTCACACAGAGAAGAAGGAAAAGAGGAGTTAGTGGGCAAGTGGAAGATATACAGCCCTGATAGCTTTGTTCAAACTTCATCACCTTAAATATCTACTTCTATCTCACTCTACCACCTCCCTCTCATTGCCTCAGCTCCTGCCACCCATGCATATTCCAGCCACTTCTTCATTTTCAAAAACAGAAATTAAATGGATGGCTCAGTTGGTAAAGAATCCGCCTGCAATGCAGGAGACCCAGGTTCAATCCCTGGGTGGGGGAGATCCCTTGGAGGAAGAAATGGCAGCCCATTCCAGTATTCTTGCCTGGAAAAATCCCATGGACAGAGGAGCCTGGTGGCTACCATCCATGGGGTCACACAAAGAGTTGGACATGACTTAGTGACTAAACCACCATAGAAAATGATGAAAGTATTATTTCTTTAGTACCTGTATTTGTGATCTGAAATGTATGCTACATGTCTGCTATATACTCATTGTAGCCTTTGTTATTCAAGGTACAACCAGATTTTTTTCTGATTATAAAGGTAAGATGAAGATGTCCTTGGTGATCCAGTGGCTAAGACTCCATGCCCCCAAAGCAGGGGCCTAGGTTCGATTCCTAGTGGGGGAGCTAGAACCCACATGCTGCAACTAAGACCCAGTGGAGCCAAATAAAATAAATATTTTAAAAAATTAATATGTATTCATTAAAAAATATATATATATATAAAGGAGTAAAGAAAGTAAAACTCATCTTAATTCCACTACACAGAGATGACCACTGTCAAGGCTTTGATCTATATCCCCTTATATACCTTTTCTATGCATATCCGGATATATATTTAAGAAATGACTCTTACCAACAAAAGATATTTTACAGCATATTCTCACTCAATAAATTGCATAGCTCTTTTAATGTCTGTAGTTACATGTCATCAGTAGTATACAAGCATAGTATCGTATACTATTCATAAACCATAAGTCACTTTTTCGAGGGGCATGTAGGTGGTTTCTAATTTTTTGAAATTATAAGCAATGTTGTGATACACATCCTTGTGTGCTGAGTCTTTGGTTGCTTGTCCAGTTCTTCCCCCAGGACAATGGTTCTCAAAATACATTTCTTGGAGCCCACGGGAATGCCTCAGAGGCTCTTGCAGGGGTGAGGTGAAGGCTGCAGGACCCAGCCCTCACCTTCCTTCATAGGTTACCTTACCAATCATAGGTTCACTTCTCTCTGCTCTATTTGGTGAGAAGAAAGAATTCATCCCTAACTGCAGCTGGAAATCCAGTGCTTTAGAACATAGTCAAGGAAAAATAAAATTGTTATGTCAGAGAGTAGGCATGTTTAAATATCTGATATGTACTGCCAGATGATTCCTGAAAGGGTAAGCTGATTTATATTCCTACCAAAAGCTTATGTGTGCCTGTGTTTCCCACACCAACACCTTTTATTTATACAGATCTAAAGATATTCTTTTAATTTATATTAATATAAATATATATAAATTTATATTTCTTTGATTAGTCATTATATTACTTTCTTATTGCTGCTGTAACTACACATTACTACAAACTTGGTAGCTTAAAACAGCATAAACATATTGGTTATAGACCTGGAAGTTAGAAATCCGGCACAGGTCTTACAGGACTAACACCAGTGTGCCAGCAGGGCTGCATTTCTTTCTAGAAGCTCTAGTGGAGAACCCGTTTCCTTGCCTTTTCCAGCCTCTAGTAGCCCTGCATTCCTTGGCTTGTGGCTCCTTCCTCCATCATTATTCCAATCTCTGCTTCTTTCCTTATGTCTCCTTTTCTGACTCTGACCCTCCTTCTTCTTCCCTCCTTTGGGACCACCCAGATAATCCAGAGTAATATAATAATATTATAAATATTATAATATTTCAGAATAATCTCAAAATCCTTAATCACTTTTTCAAAATCTCTTCTGTTACATGACGTTAACATATTCACAGGTTCTGGGGATTACAACATGACATCTCTGGGGAGCCATTGTCCTACCTGTCACAGTGGTGATATAGAGCATATTTTCTTTTATTAATTGACAATCTGTAGTTCTTTGATAAATTATTTCTCTGTGACCTTTGCTTATTTTGCTATTAAGATATTTGTATTTTCCTGGTTGATTTGTTTAAATATATACATATATTTTGGAATTATAACTGTGTTGCCTATTACATATATTGCAAATCTTTTCCTTCACATTTCTGGCTTCTGAACTCTCTTTAGGTTGTGTCTTTGTCTGCTTGGGTTGCTTTGGGTTGCCGTAACAAGATAGAATATAGTCTTGATACCTTAAACAGCAGAAATATATTTTCTCACAGTTCTGGAGGTTAGAAGTCCAAGATCAAGGTGCCAACATGGTCAATTTCTAGAGAAGAGTTTTCTTTCAAGCTCACCAAAGTCTGCCTTCTTGCTGTGTCCTCACATGGCAGGGAGAGAACAAGCTTTCTGGTGTCTCTTCTTATGAGATCACTAATCCCATCATCAGGACCCCACCTTCTTGACTTCATCTAACCCTAACTACCTTCCAAAGGCATCATCTCCAAATACCATCATGTTGAGGTTAAGGACTTTGACATATGACTTTTATAGGGACACAGACATTCAGTCCATAACAGGAAGAATTCGGATCTTCGTGTGGTCAGATCGATCAGTCATACTTTTGATAATTTTGGCTTCAATGATATGCTTAGCTTAGCAAGGCCACTTTTACCAGAGATTTGTAAACATGTACATATACTTTCTTCTTCAACTTTTATATATTTGCCTTATTTAACATTCAAATTTTAGCCATTCTGTAATATAATTTGGGGTAAGGTCTTACTCTATGTTTTGCCACCTTTGTTTACCATTTTATTCTTCAAATACAGCTTCAAAATAGTTTCTAAGGACATGAGCCTTTAACCAGACAGGAGTCCTGGATTTGCAATCATCTGGATACTGGCCTGCTAAAACCAGTTTTTTTCCTTTGCTTTCTCTGCTAGCTGTAGAACACTATTTTCTGTCTTTCTGGAAAATCCATTCACTCAATAAAAGACCAACAGCTGAAGCCAACTTTTATTTTAAAAGGAAACAATGAGTTTCCTTAATATTTCAGGCTTGAACAGCATTCCATGTAGAACAGTTTACCATCAACTCATCTGAATGTATATTTACAGTTTTCACATTCCTTTGAATCCTAAAGTTATTTGATTCTCAAAACCAATGGAAAAACCTATCCATGGAAGAAAATTATTTAGATATTTGAACTTCAAAAAACTTGGGCTGTATCTGTAGGGGCCATTCAGTGTTCTGCACGAGCCAGCATGAAATGTTTGTGCCTGGGAATCAGTGATTGGGGTAAAGCTTCAGGCTGCAGAAAAGTGAGTTCTAAATTTTATGAAACTGACTGAATAACTTGTAGCCACATGCAATAATTATATATTATACATTAGTAATTGTGAGTCTAAAATAACATGATACAGTAAATAATAATACAAGTATAAAATGATCTCAATGATTAAGTATTCAATTGTATTAAAATTCCCGTTTACTCCAACGCCTTTCCTAAGCTCCTATATGTGTCTTGGCCCTGTGTTTCCAGGGACTAAAAAAATGCATGACAACAAAATAAACATTTGTGATGCAAATAATTTTGAGATACAAACAACAAATACAAATTTGTTATATAGAATATATTAATGTATATAAATTTACATGTTGTATATATGGTGTGATATTGCATGTGATATGGTATCATATTACATGGTACATTTTAAGTAATACAGTAAAAGCAATTTTTCTACTTCATAGTTAGACCTTGAAAATGAATAGTTTCTAATCCACAAATGTGTTGAATTTGAAAAATTTGTTTCTGAATCAGTTGTTCAAAACTCAGAAATTATGTAACTGTAATGATAAGATTCCAAGTGGTGGTGAGAGCCAGCCTGTGGGTGTGTGCATGCTTAGTTGCTCAGTTGTGTCCAGCTCTTTGTGACACCATGGACTGTAGCCCACTAGGCTCCTCTGTTCATGGAATTCTCTAGGCAAGAGTACTGGATTGGGTAACCATTCCCTTCTCCAGGGGACCTTCCCAACCCAGGGATCAAACCTGGGTCTTTTGCATTGAAAGTGGATTGTTTACTACTGAGAGCCAACCTAGTTATAGGTTTTTTATTTGGTTGAAATTATATGCATATTCTATGAGAGGTAGTTGAAATAATATACATTTATTACAAGGAATACTTTTCAGATAGGATACTAGTGATTAAAAGAAAAAAAAGCAATACCACTTAGTAAGACATGTTTTATCTAGAACGATAATCCTTAAGGAAGTTGAAAGCTTAGTGAATGCTTTTTGTGGACTTTTCGGAAAGCGCTGGGATCTTCCTAAGGGGCTAGAGGTCGGTGGCGTGGGTCTAAATTATGTCACAGTTGCCCTTCTCCTTGTTTTTAATACAGTGTCTTGCCCTGCTGTCCTTGCTTATCAGTCATATTCACTGCTCTATTTTAATTAATAAACGGGATGCTGAGAAGCCAGAAGAGCAGTGAGTTAATGAAGGAGAGGGCACAGCATTGTGAGATCCCTTGGAGGGGAAAAGGAAAGGTGGAGAAAAGGACGGTGGAGAAAAGAGTCAGGGGCTCTGTGAATTGGCCCTAAGGCCATTTTGGGGGAATCCTGCTGAAGATGCATAAGCTTCCTCAAATAACAATGATGATCTCTGCGGCTATGACTTCCTCACCCAACCTGGTATTGAACTTTGCCAGAATTAGGACTAAGACTATTGCTTCCTAAGGGAGGGGAGATTTACATAACTCGGGGGAGAATTTGGGGATTGATGATAATTAAAGAAACAAAAACAACAAAGTTAATTATTAATTCAGGAGAAAATAAAAAACCAAGTGGGGAAAAAGAAGTGACTATAGTATACTACATGGTTCAGCTTTCAGTAAGATTTTTACAATTATAAAAGATAACTTGTACCAGTTACCAATTTGTTGCCTTTGGCCCCCAGATTCAAGTTTCATCTCCTGACAAAAATTGATCTCTATCCTCAATTTCTCCTTTGCAGCCGACATGGTGTTAGAAACTATGTCAGTAGAGGGCACTGGAGGGACACTGGAGGAGGAAGGGGCTTCTCTTCCCAGTCTCACTGTTTTCTGTTTCCCTTCTTCTTCCTCCTGCTGTTTGGTTGCCAGCCGTGGATAGGTTGGGAGAGATGTCAGTGGCATTCACCTATATTAAGTTTCAATAGCACCTCATGGAGAGCTTCCTAATGAATTTTCATGGCACTCCAATGAGTAGATTCCCACTGAGTCATGCCAGCACCCCAGTGGTTGGCTTTTCAGTCTTGACCTGTCAGCCCTCCTGAAAAGCTCCTTCTGCTTTCCAGTCTTGGCCATGGTTTGCTACCCACCTGGACCCTGGTGTTTCCTGCTTGTCCAGTGACTGTTGACTAGCTTTGACCTAGAGCAATCAGTACACTTTTCTGCCAACTCAGCGTCAGGAAGGAATGTTTCTTCCTTGAGTAGGCTTACTTGTTTCTAGGGTTATTGTTCAGAGTTATGTTTCTACAATAAGATAGTCCTATATTGCTGTGAATAGTTGTTATACTAAACTTTCCCTTTACAAATTTCTGTGTGGTTTCTGTCTCCTGACTGGACCTTGATTAATTCAACACTGAAAACTAACCACAATTGATTTAACTATTTTGAGAAGATGGGGAGTTGGAAAGCATAAGTGTGTGTGTGAGAGAGACAGAGAGAAAGAGAGAGAGACAGAGACAGAGAGAGAGATAAGGTGGTTAAATCTTCATCTTCCGGGCTTCCTGGTGGCTCAGTGGTAAAGTATCTGCCTGACAATGCAGAGGGCACAGGTTCGACCATGATCCCTGATCCAGGAAGCTCCTACATGCCGTGGAGCCAGCTAAGTTCGTGCACCACACCTATGCTGTGCTCTAGAGCCCGAGAGCCACAACTACTGAGCCCACATGCCCTAGAGCCCATGCTCTGTAGCAAGATAAGCCACTGCAGTGAGAAGCCCATACACTGCAACTAGAGAAAAGCCTGTGCAGCTACAAACACCCAGCATAGCCAAAAATAAACATAAAAAATTTTTAAAAATCTTTATCTTCTATAATAAGAAATTGATAAATAAAATCTAAAACCGAAAATTTATAGAATATAGTATAAGATTGACATTTGGATATTTGAAAGGGGTAATAATAAGAAATAGAATGTGAGGTATCTGCTCTTTTGTAACAAGACTTACATTTGAATCTTTATGATCATAGACAACTTTGATAAGATTTTAAGTGATTAAAAGAAAATCACTGGGGTTGAAACAAACAAAAAAGAGAGGAAGGAAAGAAAGTAACAAAGTTTGTGTAATATCAAAAGATGTGTCACTGGGATAGTTTGGTGTTCTATTTTTTTTTTTCATCAATACATATTCACACAATACATGATCAAACTAATAGTAAAGATAGTAGATCAATCACTTATAAAGCTTGTAGGAAGGTTAAGAGACAAAAGTAGTTAAATCATCTATATCCATAAGTGGTTAAGAGAGGCACATAACAACAAGATGTAAAATATGATGTCAAAACATTAAATGTGGGGTAGTGGTGGTAGTTTAGCTCCTAAGCCAATGGGTCCGACTCTTGCAACCCCAGGGACTGTAGCCTGCCAGTCTGCTCTGTCCATGGGATTCTCCAGGTAAGAATAGTGGAGTAGGTTGCCATTTCCTTCTCCAGGGGAACTTCCCGACCCAGGAATCAAACCTGGGTCTCCTGAATTGCAGGCAGATTCTTTACTGTCTGAGCTATAAGGGAAGCTCTAAATGTAGGGTGGGGAACTAAAAATGCAGGACTGTTTAAAGGTATTCAAGCTTAAAAATAATTACGTATGTAGAGAGGTTGCTGTATATAAACTTCATGGTTACTACAAAACAAAAATCTAAAAAGAGATCCATGCACAGAAAAAGAGAAAGAAATCCAAACATAACCCTGAAGATAGTCATCAAGTCATAAGGGAAGAGAGCAAAAGAAAAAGAAACAAAAAAGGACTCGAAAATCAACCCAAGAAAATTCACAAAATCTATAATATTGTAAAGTAAGTAGCCTCCAACTAATAAAAATAAATGGAAAAAAAAGAAAGAAAATTCACAAAATGACAATAAGTACATACCTACCAAGAATTATTTTAAATGTAAATGATTAAATGCTCCAATCAAAAGACATATAGTGGATGGATAGATACAGAAGCAAGACTCATACATATGTGCTTCCTACAAGAGACTTAATTCAACATCTAAAGACACAGAGACTGAAGGTGAGGAGATGGAAAAAGGTATTGTATGCAAATGGAAATCAAAAGAAAGCCAGGGAGCTTCCCTGTTGATTTAGTGGTAAAGAGTCTGCCTGCCAACGCAGGAGACACAGGTTCGATACCTGACATGGGAAGATCCCACATGTCACAGAGCAGCTAAGCCTGTGTGTCTCAACTACTGAGCCTGTGCTCTAGAGCCTGGGAGCGGCAACTGCTGAGCCCATGTGCCACAACTGCTGAAGCCCACACACCCTAGAGCCTGTGTTGCACAAGAGAAGCCGCTGCGATGAGAAGCCTGTGCACCACAACTAGAGAGTAGCCTCCACTCGCTGCAATAGAGAAAAGCCAGTGCAGCAACAAAGACCTGGCACAGCCACAAATAAACAAATAGATAAAATTATATTTTAAAAAAGGAAGCCAGGGTAGCAATATTTACGTCAGGCAAAACAGACTTTAAAATAAAGACTGTTAGAAGAGACAAAGAAGGATATGACCTAATGATAAAGGGATCAATCCAAGACAAAGATATAACCATGGTAAATATATACACCTAAATACACAAAGCAAATATTAATACACAGAAAGGAAGAAACTGGCAATAATGTGATACTAGTAATGGACATTAACACCCCATTTACATCAATGGACAGATCATCTAGAAAGAAAATCCACTGGGGAACACTGATCTTAAATGACACATGAGAATAGATGACTTAATAGATATCAATATAGAATGTTCCATCCAAAAGCAGCAGAACACACATTCTTCTCAAGTTTGCATGGAACATTATCCAGGATAGAGCACATGCTAGCACAGAGAACAAGTTTCAGTAAATTTAAGATTGGAATAATACAAGCATCTTTTCTGTCCACAACCCTATGGGCCTAGAAATCAGCTGTAAGAAAAAAACTACAGAAACACAAACACATGAGGGCTAAACAATATGCTACTAAAAACCCAGTGATTTATTGAAGAAACCAAAGAGGAAATAAAAAAATACCTAAAAACAAATAACAAAAATATAATGATCCAAAATCTATGGGAAAACAAAACAATGTACAGAGAATTTCCCGGTCCAGTGGTTAGGACTCCGTGCTTTCACTGCTGTGGGCCTGGGTTTTAATCCCTGCTCAGGGAACTAAGATCTTACAAGCCATGCAGTGTGGGGACCAAAAAAAAAAAAAAAACCTATGGAATTCAGCAAAAGCAGTTCAAAGAGAGAAGTTCATAGAGGTGCAAACCTACCTCAGGAAACAAGGAAAATCTCAAACAACCTAAATTTACACATAAAGGAAGTATAAAAAGAACAAAGTCAGTAGAAGGAAAGAAATCATAAAGATCAGAGAAGAAATAAATGAAACAGAGGTTTAAAAACAATAGAAAATATCAATGAAACTAAGAGCTGTTTCCTTGAAAAGATAAACAAAACTGATAAATCTTTAGGCAGATTCATTAAAAAAAAGAGGGCCCAAATAAACAAAATCAGAAATGAAAAAGAAGTTACAACCGGCACCACAGAAAAAACAAAAATCATAGCACTATGAACAACTATTGCCAATAAAATGGATAACCTAGAATAAATGGACAAATTCTTAGAAATGTACAATCTCTCAAGACATAATCAGGAAGAAATATAAAATATGAACAGACCAGTTATCAGGAGTAAAATCCAATCAGTAACAAGAACAACAACAAAATTCCCAACAAACAAAAGTCCAGGACCAAATGGCTTCACAGTGAATTTCAGCTTTTAAAGAAGAGTTAACACCTATTCTTCTTAAACTATTCCAAAAAATTGCAGAGGAAATAATACTTCCAAACTCAATCTGTGAGGTTAGCATCACCCTGATACTAAAAGTAGGCAAAGATATGAAGAAAAAAAAAAGACCAATATTACTGATGAACGAAGATACAAAAATCCTCAACAAAACAGTGGCAAACCAAATTCAACAATACATTAAAAAGGTCATACACCATACTCAAGTGGGATATTTCCCAGGCATGCAAGGATGTTTCAATATTTGCAAATCAATCAATGATATATCATGAATAGATCAAAATGATATACCACACCAACAAATTGAAGAATAAAAATCATATCCTAATCTCAATAAATGCAAGAAAAAGCTTTTGACAAAATTCAGCATGCATTCATGATAAAAACTCTCAAAGAAAGTGAGTATAGGGGGACTATACCTCAATATAATAAAGACTATGTACAACAAGCCCACAGCTAAAATATACTTAATGGTAAAACCTTGAAAGCATTTTTTCTAAGATTAGGAACAACATAAGGATGCCCACTCTCATAGGTTTATTCAACATAGCATTGGAAGTCCTGAGTGAGTGAATGAGTGAGTGAAGTCACTCAGTCTTGTCCGACTCTTTGTGACCTCATGGACTGTAGCCTATCAGGCTCCTCCGTCTGTGGGATTTTCCAGGCAAGAGTGCTGGAGTGGATTGCCATTTCCTTCTCCAGGGGATCTTCCCGACCCAGGGATTGAACCCAGGTCTCCCGTGTTGCAGGCAGACGCTTTGCTATCTGAGCCACCAGGGAAGCCCCATTGGAAGTCCTAGCCACAGCAATTAGACACAGTCACAATTCAGATGGTTTCAGACACAGCCCAGGAAGGCAAATGAGTCAAGTGGGGCTGGTGGGGACTGTCGCCCATGAAGACAATCTAGTCAGAAAGCTTTCACTCTTGGCAACTAATGTTGAAGCTGAACTTCTGAGTATGACCTGCTGCAGGGTTGATGTGCTTAGTTGCTCAGTTGTGTCTAACTCTTTTCAACCCCAAGGACTGTAGCCCCAGGCTCCTCTGTCCATGGGGATTCTCCAGGCAAGAACACTGGAGGGGGTTGCCATGCCCTCCTCCAGGGCTGAAAGGAACTGTAGTTAGTAGTCCTCTCCTGTGCAGTGCTCTCAGCAGGGGTCCTCCATGACCCTCTTGGCTCAGGATAATCAGACCTTATCTAAGCCCTCTCCTCCCCATTTTGGGCCCTCATCTTCATTCCCCCTCCCAGGACCCTCTAAAGGCCTAGCTAAGGCAGTTTTTCACACTGCAGTGTTAATGAATTAACAACTCCCTGCTCACAGCGGGTGTCTACCTTTTCAAAGAGAATGCTGGAAAGGGAAATAGATCTGGTTACCAGTGCAGGGATTTTAGGGCCCTTCACACTTCAGAGGAGGGTCTTCCTTGGCTTTTCAGATCACACCAAGAGAGAAGAACAAAACTCGGTCTTTGTAGGAAGCTAGCTGAGTTCCAGCTTCTTCTGGGGCCTGGTTTAAAAGTCTTCAGGGACCCAGTCTTCCCTGCTGTTGAATAGTCAGTTGACTTATTCAATGCCCATTGTCAAGTTAAGAGCCATTTGATATCTACCAGGTATTGGTCAAAAAATACGTCAAAAAAAGGTATACTAAACCAGAGAAGAGAATGATCACTATAAGTTGGTCTAGAATGATCAATCATTGTTTCTAGTTTAAAAGAAAGTATCAGTTTTTTTTTTTTTTTTTGGTTGTAAGTACATTTCCCTTTCTCCATTCAGCCAAAGGATGTCCCCCTGGCTCCTAAAAGCAGGCCTTGCAATTTACATGTGTGGTCACCAGGTGGTGGAAGTGGGCCATGTCCATGGAATCTAATTGGTGGCCCGAGAAGCTGAGTTCACCTTGCCTCAAATTGCCTTAAACCTAGGACGAGCTAGGACTTCTTTGCCTTTCAGCCATATTCAACGTGGAGTTCATCAAAAGATGTTTGCCTTTCTGGCAATTCCTGGCCGAAAATGTCTAGGTAGTAACGTACAGCCCTCTTGCTGAAAGATTTCACCCTTCTGTTCACTTCTGAGAAAGTCAAGAGTTCCTGTACTTAGTGTGGAAGCCTCAGAACCCCCTTTTTCAATCCGTGCGTCCTTGTCATCTGACATTTTCTATTTCCCTTTTCCCTCTTGTTAGGTGGAAGAGCCCCTCCCCTCTCCTTCCATTCTTGGGGAGGACTGCACGCTCTGCTTGGGGGCAAGCCTGGAGGCTTTACTGAGTTGTAGAGGCAGGCAGTAGGCTGGGAGGTACCTGTCCAGGCCGGAGGGGATGGTGGTGATGGAGAAAAGAAGGGCTGAATGTTTCCTCTCCTTCCACTGCCATATCTGACAAGTTGATCAGTAACACCCTTTGGATACTTTGCTTGCTGGAAATGGCCTCACCTAGGCCCCTCTGCTCCTTTACTGGTTTCGCTTCCCCTCCAAGGACGAGAGATTCTCATTATTCATGGTTGTTATGTCCCATAGAGTTGCCACAAATAATCAACCATCACACCTATGAAAACACAACTTTAGGTTTCCATAAGCCTTGAATATTGCCAACCATTGACCAACATCTAATCTTGTTTCATGTATATTTCTATTTAAAGACACCTTACTTATCTCTTGTAGCTCAGTGGGTAAAGATTCTGCCTACAGTGCAGGAGACCCGGGTTTGATTCCTGGGTTGGGAAGATCGCCTGGAGAAGGAAATGGCAAGCCACTCCAGTATTCTTGTCTGGATAATCCCATGGACAGAGGAGCTAGACTTAGCGACTAAACTACTTCTACTACTTAACATATTCATTTACTTTATATGTTATGTTATTTTTATATACTGATTTGATATATTGATATATTTGATATATTGATTAACCTTGAACTTATGGCCAATAGCAGTATAACTCATACCTGAATAAAGCTCATCTAACAGAAGTATTTTCTCCGAAAGGCACGTCACAATATTTCTGTACTTAGGATCACAACTGCACTTAGGGGCCATTTCAACAGTTAAGTTACCAATAAAAGGCATAAAGGTATGATGTGTGATAAAAGGCATAAAGATGTGAAAAACAAGTGGCAGCAAATGGACTGCAAAAAGTTTACAGTATAAAAGCTGAGACAAGAAAGACTTGTCTTGTGTGATCTCAGCTGGGAACAGATACATCAGGCAGCTCAAACTTTTTACTGATATGCATCATGTATTGATTTGGGGTTTACAAGTGAAGTTTAGCAGACCTTATAAATAATAAGGATCAGCTGTACACGTGCTCCTAAAGTTCAGGTCTCAGCTCTCGGAACTTTTCATTTCTCCTTCCAACAAGAGCTCTTCTATTCTCACATTGTCAACTATCATCTCCAGGCAAACTGCTTCAAAACATTCATTCAAAGCCTTTCCAGGGAATTCCCTGGTAGTCCAGTGATTAGGACTTGACGCTTTCACTGCCATGGTCCCAGGTTCAATCCCTGGATGGGGAACACCAGTGAAACTTTCTAGCAGTGTCCCGCCATTTCTTAACCAGACTTTCATTCTTTCCTTGAGGAAGAAGGTGGCGGTGAGGATTTGGTGGCACATGGGAGATGGCTTGCTTCACTCCATATGCCAAATAGTTCTGCATCCCTGTCATAGTTCCGCCAGGACAGACCTTTGCAGGTAAAACAAGTATGAATATATTCTACTCACAAACTTATGTAACTACACAATTCACCCTCCCCTTTTCCTTCTCCCTAGGATTAGTGCTAAATCTCATGGCTTATGCAATAACTTGATATTGGTGTGGAAGGGCTAACACTTTTTGATTTTAGTCTGGCCTATGCTGGCCTCCTTTATGATATGGGAGAATCATACCATCGGGGAAGATCAGCTTCCTCAATGGCTCAGCCTCTCGCCTCTCCCTACATTCTTAGGGAGGACTGCACACTCTGCTTGGGGGCAAGTCTGGAGGCTTTACTGGGTAAAGAACCCACCTTCACAGGAGACACAGGAGACATGGGTTTGATCCCTGAGTCAGGAAGATCCCCTGGAGAAGGGAGAGGCTACCCACTCCATTATTCTTGCCTGGAGAATTCCATGGACAGAAGAGCCTGGCGAGCTACAGTCCGTGGGGTCTCAGAGTCGGACACGACTGAGCAACTAAGCATGCATATGCTGACCTCCTTTATGATGTGAGGGAATAGACTTGGGGAGGGGGTGTGAGGAGTCACCACTATGGTTTCTAGTCCTGTCTCATTAGGGAGTCCCTTCCACAGCCTTTGTTTCCAGAAAGGCCCCCATGGTAGCCAAAGCACATAGATTGCTCCTCTCCTGGGAGCTAGTTACTGATGCTTGATAATAGTGAATGTTTATTGCACTCTTCCAATGGGACAGTCTCCATATTGGAGGCTTTTTAGACTATCTCATTTAATTATCACAAGAATCCTATGAGATAAGTATTGATATTACCTCTACTTTATAGACACAGGCTCAGAGGACAAAAGTAATTTGCCTCAATTAACAGCTAAGTAGCAGAACTGGATCTTGCCCCCAAATCCATTTGAGTCCAGTGTCCATGCACTTAGCTACTCACAATAAAATGCTTCCTCCCCTGGAAGGCTCTGGAGCCCTCCCTACTCTCCACTTTGCTGCAGTGGCTCTTGTGTCCTGGCGCTGGTTGAGGACTATAATTAGGTAGCTGTGTGTGCTCTGCTATACTGCAGTCAGCTGTTTATTCTATAAGCCAGGGTATAGAAGAGAACCAGACCCTGCCCTCCAGAAGCTCACACCAAGCTCTGCCAAGCAGTTTGCTCCAAATGCTGCCTCTGAAACCATTCATCTCTGATTGGAACTTGAACCCATGTGCTGGGACTCAAACCAGGCCAAAACCCTGCTTGGGACTTGAACCCACATGGCCAAGACTGAACCCCAGTCAAACTCCACAGTCTCCCAAATGAGATCACACACCTGGTTTCAGGACCTAACGGAGCTCAAATTCTTGATGTCTCATCACAGAAAGAATTCAGTGAGAGACAAAGTGATAGGCAAGAAGTGGACTTATTTAGAGAGAAACACCCTCCATAGAGTGTGGAACATCTCAGAGGGTGAATGTGGCCTTGAAATGTGGTATGGTTAGCTTTTATGGGCAGGGTCATTTCATAGCTAATGAGTGGGAGGATTATTCTACCTATTTTGGGGAGGGGAGGGAGGTTTCCAGGAATTTGGCCACTATCCACTTTTTTGGTGGGGAGGTGCTTCCCAGGTGGCCCTAGTGGTAAAGAACCCACCTGCCACTGCAAGAGACACAAGAGACACAGGTTCAATCTCTGAGTCAGGAAAATTACCTGGAGAAGAGCTTGGCAACCCGCTCCAGTATTCTTTCCTGGAGAATCCCATGGAGAGAGGAGCCCGTGGGCTACAGTCCGTAGGCTTGCAAAGAGTCAGACATGACTGAAGTGGCCTAGAACCCACTTTCTGGTCTTGGATGATTAGCCTTAGAACCGTCATGGTGCCTGTGGTTGTCATTTAGCTAGCTGATGTGTTACAATGAGCATACACTGAGTATCACGGTCTAGTCAAAGTTGACTTGTCTGCCATTTTGACCCATTTGATTCTAACCAGTTTATGTTGGTGTCCTTGGGCTATGTCATTCCTTCAAAGGTTGTGCCCTGACCTCTTCCCTCCTGTTTTCACTTTTGCCTAACACAAGTCCACGTGTCCAATGCTCAGTGAGGCCAAATATACTGAAACAAAGGTCTAAGAGGCTGAAGTCTTTTCCCCACAAGCAAGAAACACTGGAAAACTTTTATACCCTGGAGGCTCCACAGGGTCCTTCAGGATTGCCAGGGTAGAAGCTGTCCTACTATTAAAAACAAAAACCATCATCTTTGTTGCTTAAGGCCATCATGCCTATTAGTTAGGCCCATGAAGAGCCAAGGAGAAGGGCTAGTTGACTCTGACATGAGGCCTTTGAGGAGTCCTGAGCCTTCCCCAGAGGCATTGCCCTGCAGAGGGAACCTCAGTCAGCCAAAGGTACAGAGAGGCAGAAACAGAGATTGGAAGAGGGAAGATAGCAAGAGGGAGGGGGGACGTGGCAGAGGGCTAGTCACAGACAAGACGCCTGATGTTCTCAAGGAATGCGTTCCAGGATGCTGCCTCACAAAGACTTGTTCTGTGCTGAAAATGTCATCCAGCAGGGAATCCTGTCTCCTGCCATTTTGTACCAACTTCACCCAAAGGTCACCTATTGTCAGAGGGAGCCCAGGTAGAAAGTAAGACGAGAAAGGGTCCAGTAGGCTGATATCATTCTGATTTTGATGATTTCTGTTTTTGTTTTTTAATTGAAGTGTGGTTGATTGTTGACTAAGAAGGTGCACAATGTGAGAGTTGCGAGCTAAGTTTCATTTGGGGCAAAATGAGGACTGCAGCCCGGGAGACAGCACCTCAGATAGCTCTGAGAGACTGCTCCAAAGAGGCAGTGGGGTAAGATCAATATATAAGATTTTGGTGAAGGGGGAGTTCAGCGCAATCAAGCGCTTACTTTACAAAAAGTTTTCTTCTAGTCACAAGGAGCTGATGTCACCATGAAGGGATTTAGTGCTTTTCTAGATAGGAGATGCAAGGATGCAAGGATTATGAAATCAGTTTCTGAAAATATCTCACTATCTAAAGACCTGTTCTACCAGTTGCCCTGGAGCACAGAGTCCTTCACTCTCCACCCTGAATTCCTTTCAGGGAGTGCTGAAGGTCAGAAGCTGCAGCAGCTTCTGTGTGCGGGCTCCATCGCTTCAGTGGTGTCTAACTGCCTGACCCCATGGACTGTAGCCCGCCAGGTTCCTCTGTCCCTGGGCTTCTCCGGGCAATATTACTGGAGTGGATTGCCGTGCCCTCCTCCCGGGGATCTTCCCCACCCAGGGATCAAACCTATGTCTCTTATGTCTATGTGCATTGGCAAGTGGGTTCTTTACCCCTAGAGCCACGTGGGAAGCCCACAGACAGATGGCAAATGCCCTTGTTGTTGCTGGTCAGTCACTGGCAAATGCTCTTGGCAAGTGTCAATTTGTAGTTGACATGATTTACAATGTTTCAGGTGTACAACGAAGTGATTCACTTGTACATTATATGTATAAATCTGTATTTTTTAAAATTCTTTTCCATTGTAAGTTATCACAAGATACTGAATATAGTTCCCTGTGCTCCACAGTAGGTCCTTGCTGTTTATTTTACATATAGTAGTGTGCATCTGTTAATCCCAAATTCCTAATTTATCCCCCTCTTTCCCCTTTTGGTAACCATACATTTATTTCCTATGTCTGTGAATCTATTTCTGTTTTGTTAAAAAGTCCATTTGTATCATTCTTTTAGATTCCACATAGAAGTGATATTGTCTGTCTTTTCCTGAGGTACTTTACTTAGTATGATAATCCTAGGTAGCTGGTTTCTGTGTAAGTAAATTAATAGGGGTAGAGTTCCAACTGGTTCCCAAATGGCAGTGAACTGTACCCTGTCACCCCAAAGTGATAGCTGATTTTAATATAAACAGGATTGTTCCACATTTTCTGAAGGCAATGGTGATCCAGGGAAGCAAAGACGGATGCCCAGTCACCTAGAGAAGCTTGGAGAAAGCAGCATTCAGAGAACAACTATCTGGTGGCCAAGGTTGAAGGTCCACACTGGTCCATGTGGCAGCAGAAGAGTCTTGGATAAACCACAAGAAAAAGACAGAAAAAGTTCTCAAATAATTGCAAGCACTTGTATTACTCAGGGCACTTGGGTTGCAAACAACAGAAATAAATTCTGGATAACTGAAGGCAAAAAGAAGAGTATTTCTTTAAAACTTTTTATTTTGTATTGGAGTATAGACAATTAACAGTGTTGTGGTGGTTTCAGATGGACAGCTAAGGGACTCGGCCACACATACACTTGGATCCATTCTCCCCCAAACTCCCTTCCCACCCAGGCTGCCACACAACATTGACCAGAGTTCCATGTGCTATATAGTAGGTCCCTGTTGGTTATCCACTTTTAATATAACAGTATATACATGTGGATTCCAAACTCCTTAATGATCCCTCTTCCCCGGTGACAAGCTTGTTCTCTAAGTCTGTGAGTCTGTTTTGTAAATAAGGCAATTCGCATCATTTCTTTTTAGATTCCACAAATAAGGGATGTCATATGATATTTCTCTTTCTCTGTCTGACTTACTTCACTCGGTGTGACAATCTCTAGATCCAGCCATGTTGCTGCAAATGGCATTATTTCATTCCAACAGAAGAATTTGGGCAGCCCAGAGAACTGAGAAAAGGCCTCAATAGGGGCAGAAACTAGGGCAGCTCAGAGATCCAGGAAGCAGAAGTGATGGGCAACCCTGCTCTCGGGGATGAACCTGTTTTGCCATTTGGGGTCCTTGTGTTCCGAGGCCCAGGGTCTAATTTTTACAGGACCAGAGTCCCGTTTGCTTAGTTTGGAACATGTGCTCACATTTGGTTGGAAGTGGGGCATCTTGCAGGACAGCCCCACCAGGCCTGTGTGCTGTGGATGGAACAATGTCTGGATGGGAAATAGAGACACAAGGACCATGCAAGGAATGTGCCCCTGTGTATTTACTCACCTGGGATTTCCCTGGAGACAAGCAGGTGGGCTTTCATTGGAGTGAATTTTAAAGCAGCTCTGCTGGATAGAATTGAGGTTGGAAATCATAGAAACAGCAATAGGGAAAGTACTATAGGAGGAAAGAAACAGGAGGCAATCTCAGAAAAGAGCACCATTCAGGGATGTATGTGAAGAGAGGTGGGACACTTCTCTTCCGGTTCCCCTCTCTTCAGAGCTGCCATGTACAGTTTGGGGAAAACGCCCCATTAGCTGTGCCTGCGGGAAGGCACTAATGCTAACCACAGATAGAAGACAAATATGGAAGAAAGAAAAGGAAACAAAATTCACAAACTTTGAACCAAAGCATAAGGGCTAGCCTACGTTCGGGTATCTAAAGACACAATAAGTAAATGTCTTCAGTCAACATAGTCCCTCTTAGACTTCTCTAGTGGTCCAGTAGTTAAGAATCTGCTTGCCAATGCAGCAGGGGACATGGGTTCTATCCTTGGTCCAGAGACACAGACAAGCCTAGAAGACTAAAAGGACTATGCTTAGAGAACACTTGAAGTCAAGACCAAAGGCCTACTGAGCAACAGACACAAGTATGTCCTTGAATAGAAGGCTGAGCGGCCTCTCTCTTGCTTCATTTACTCAACAAATGGATACTGGGCTTTGTTTGAGGTGCTGTGCCATGCCTTGAAAAGATACCACCACTGACTCAAGGGATCTGTATTTACTACCACCTTACTCTCTCCTACTGAAATTCTGCTTTAAAGACCTAGTGACAAAAATAGGGCAATATAGGGACTTCCCTGACTTCTAGCAGTTAAGAATCTGCCTTGAAATGTGAGGGATGCGGGTTCAATCCCAAATTAGGGAACTAAGATCCCACATGCTGCAGGGGAACTAAGCCCTTGCGCCGCAGCTACTGAGCACACGAGCTATGACTAGAGAGAAGCCCACAGAACCAAAGTGAAGATCCTGAGTGTTGCAACTAAGACCCCATGCAACCAAAAATAAATAAATTTAAAAAATTTAAAATAGGGCAATATAATGGTCATCAAGCTTTACCATTTCACTTCTGTATATCTTCTTGAGGATTTCCCTGGTAGCTCAACTGGTAAAGAATCTGCCACAATGCAGGAGACCCTGGTTCAATTCCTGGATCAGGAAGATCCCCTGGAGAAGGGATAAGCTACCCACTCCTGTATTCTTGGTCTTTCTTGGTGGTTCAGAGGGTAAAGAATCCAGCTGCAATGCAGAAGACTTGGTTTCAATCCCTGGATCCAGAAAATAGCCTGGAGGAAGGCGTGGCAACCCACTCAGTATTCTTGCCTGGAGAATCCCCGTGGACAGAGGAGCCTGGTGGACTACAGTCCATGGGGCGCAAACAGTCAGACATGACTGAGCAACTAAGCACACACATAGCTGCTTGAATCCATCATTTGAAAAAAGAAGCACAAAAATGGCAAATACAGTATGGAGCTTCAAATCAAATTTTGTATCAGTTTTCAAAATTTTTCTAATTAAAAAAGAAACCCTTGAAGCTAACCAACTCATTTTGTTGTTCTTTGAAAAGCAAAGATAGAATCTTCGTTTAAAAGGTCATGCCTCTATTATAATACTAAAATAGCTTTTTAAAAAAATTATTTAACATATTACTCTACTCAGTTGGAAAAATACAGCAAAACATGAAGCAGGTTCAGAACTGAGAAAGATCTAGTCTAGTCTTGTGGGTTGTTTTTGGAGAGAAGAAATAGGGTAACAAAGTTTTTGGATTTTGTCCAGGTCAGATCCAGTTCAAACTTCAAAGAGGGAACAATATTGTTATTTGAGTTCAGTTTCAATTCAAATTAAAATATCACTTTCCTACTTTGGGTTTAGTTCAACTCCCTGCTCAGAGCTGAGAATGCCATTTAGTGGAAGGGAAGACCCTAGGGCAATTATTTTTTAACTCATTTTGTTGCTCCTGAAGGTAGTGAAAGTGTTAGTTGCTCAGTCGTGTCTGACTCCCATCCCATGGACTGTAGCCTGTTAGTCTCCTCTGTCCATGGGATTGCCCAGGCAAGAATACTGGAGTGGGTAGCCTTTCTCTTCTCCAGGGGATCTTCCTGACCCAGGGATCAAACCCCAATCTCCTGCATCGCAGGCAGATTCTTTACCATCAGAGCCACCAAGGAAGCCCTGATTACCTGTTACTCCACTGTAAATTGAGTATACCCTGAACCTTTCAGATCCACAGAGGACAGTGGAAATCCTTCAGTGCACAGAGTTCCTTGGGTTCTGGGATCCATATGGCCAGAGAGCCTTTTTGAGCTCATGCCCTACTCTGAGGTGAGGCAGGAGGGAGGCCAGGGTCTGATGGGTCCCTTGTGTTTGGGGGACCAGGGCTGAGGAAGTGGGAGGTAGACTCTGGGGAAGCTGGCACTTGGCATCGAGACGGAAAGCAGAGGTATGCAGTGAACCCCATCAGACACCAGGAGAAATGTCAAGATAGGTGCAAAGATACCTGTTTTCTGCTCTTCATACATTCCTAGAGACCCAGAGAGGGAAAAGTGAAGAATAGGGGAAGGCGATGATTCAATTCCATTAGAAATGAATTGCATTTATCGATTTATTTGAGGGAAAATTGACATCTATACAATAACAAATTTCATTCAGCAGCTAGAATGCCTTTCTACTCTTTTGGTCGTTTTTTAATGTCCTTCAGTAAACTTATGACTTTACTCCTATCTTGCACATTTCTTTTTTTTTTTGGCTATGCTGGGTCTTCATTGCAAGGCATGGGTTTTCTCTAGTTGTGGCTTGTGGAGCACAGACTCTAGAGCATGCAGGCTCAGTAATCGCAGTGTGCTCAGGCTTGGTTGCCCTGCAGCACATGGGATCCTAGTTCCCTGATCAGGGCTCAAACCTGCATCCCCTGCACTGGAAGGCAGATTCTTAATCACTGCACTACCAGGGAAGCCCCAGTATCTTGCATGTTTCTGATCATATTTTTGCCTCAATATTTTAGTATTTTTGTGTGTATGGCAATAATAAATAGAATCCTGGTGTGTTGCTTTTGTATTCTTCTTATTACTCTCCTGTTATCTCATTTGACTATCTTGCATTTTCTGACTAGACAATGATATCGTTGACAAATAGTGACAATTGAATTCTCTCCTTAATTTTTTAAAAATGTATTTATTTGCTTATTTTTGGCTGTTCTGGGTCTTCATTGCTGCTCGAGGGCTTCCTCTCACTGAAGCAAGTGGGGGCTACTGTTCGTTGTTCATGGCATGAACTTGTTCGTGGCATGTTCATGGCACTACTGTTCGTAGTGCTCATGGCATGTGGGATCTTCCCAGACCAGGGATCGAACCCGTGTCCCCTACATTGGCAGGTGGTTCTTAACCACTGGGCTACCAGGGACGTCCCCCTCCTTTTTTTTCAGTTGAGGTATAGTTGATTTGTAGTATCATGTTAGTTTCAGGCATGCAGCACACTGATTCATTCATACATACGTATATGAAAATATATATATGCTTTTTCAGATTCTTTTCCCTTAGAGGTTTTTACAAAATATTGAGTAAAGTTCCCTGTGCTATGTAGTAGGTCCTTGTTAGTTATCTATTTTATATATAGTCGGCCATATATGTTAATCCTAACCTCCTAATTCATCCCTCCTCCCACCCACCTTTCCCCTTTGGTAACCCTAAGTTTATTTTTCATGTCTGTGAGTCTCTTCTGTTTTGGAAACAAGTTCATTCGTACCTTTTTTTTTTAAGATTCCACACATAAGGTGATATCATATGATATTTGTCTTTCTCTGGCTTTCTTCACTTAGTATGATAATTTCCTTTCAATCTTTATACTACTTTGAAAAAAAAATTTTATTTTTCATTTTATTTATTTTTTTGCCACACCATGAGGCTTCTGGAATATTAGTTCCCCGACCAGGGGTTGAACCCAGGAGTCTTAACTGCTGGATGGCCAGGAAATTTCCTTTATACTACTTTTCTTGTACTTATTTTATTGATTTAGTAAGACTTTTGGTAGATTCCAGTGAATAGTAGTAGATGTAGAAAATAATATTGTCATTTCCCTGGTTTTGTGGAAATACTGTATTTGCATCCGTAGGTATTGTGTTTATCGTGTGGTCCTAGTAGCTAAGTTTCCATCTAGTTTATCGTGTTGTTGTTTAGTTGCTGAGTCATGTCCAACTCCTTTGCAACCTCATGGACTGTAGCCCACCAGGCTTCTCTGTCCATAGGACCATGTTAGTTTCAGGTATACAGCCCAGTGACTCATGTATACATGTGTATATATATATATATATATATATATATACACTTTATCAGGTTCTTTTCCATTATAGGTTATTACAGAATATCGAGTAGAGTTCTCAGGGAAGAATACTGGAGTGGGTTGCCATGTCCTTCTCCATGGAATTTTCCTGACCCAGGGATCAAACCCACATCTCCTTTTTGGCAGGTGGAATTTTTTACCACTGAACCATCTGGAAAGCCCTCTGTTCCACCTACTGAGAGTTTTAATAGCAATACGTATTGAATTTAATGAAAAGTTTTTTGATATCTCTGAGATGTTCAATTGATTTTCCTCCTTCAATCTATTAACATAGTGAATTACGTTAATAGAGTTCCTGATATTGAACTGCTTTTGCAGCCCTAAAATTGAACTGCCTTGGTCATAGTGCATTACTTAAAAGTTTTTTGTTTAGTATTTTTGCATCTATGTTCTATGAGAATAGGGCTTTAATTTTGAAGACTCTTGAATACCAGGCTAGGGGATCTGGATTTCTTTGCTGGAAACAATGAAGGTTTGATTAATATTTTTACCACCTTCAAACATCATTTTGTGATCAGTCCAGTGATAAGAATTTATCTTCAGTTAATTGTCTGGGTCTCTTCTCTGCACTCTGTTGTTGAATGTTTGTGACTCTTTTTCCAGACAGCATTATTTAGTGACTGTTGCAGAGACATGACTATTAAATCCTTCCTCTTTGTATTGGAAGGGATGGATTCTATATACTGATTTGTAAGCATTTTAACTGGAAAGCAATATATTTTAGGCAAGCATTGTTTCTTTCATGCAACTACTCTTCAATAAAAATTAAAACAAACAAACAAACTGCACTTCCCTGGTGGTATGATAGATAGGGATCCGCCTGTGAGTGTAGGGGACACGGGTGCAGTCCCTGGTCCAGGAAGATCCCACATACCTTGGAGCAATGAAGCGCGTGTGCCACAACTACTGAGCTTGTGCTGTAGAGCCTGGGAGCTGCAACTACTGAAGCCCGCAGGCCTGGAACCCATGGTCCAAAACAAGAGAAGCCACCGCAATGAGAAGCCTGTACACTGCAACTAGAGCGTACCCAGCTAGCCACAACTAGACAAAAGCCCTGTACAGCAACAAAGACTTTGCACAGCCAAAAATAAATCAATCAATAAAATTATTAAAAAGGAAAAAAGACCCAGGGGGCCACGCCTTTTAACCTCTTCCTGTACTTAGAGACATGCCTGCTGTGTGCATGTCGGTGAGACACAGGCCCCACTTGCCAGGAAGCCCTAAAGGCCTGTTGTTACTCACACAGGGAGAGAACAAAGCTTAGCCCACAGGTACGCCTGCCAGCTCAGATGTAGGAGGCCTGGAGATGCCAGGGCAGTTTAATATCAGTTGGAGGGATGAGTAATAATACTACAGTAGTTAAACATGTATTAATTCAAAACATAAAGAGTGGGAAATTAAGTAGCATTGTTATAGCAGATACAATCAGACATAATGAAATAAAATTCAGGGGAAAAATTTAAATCATAAACACAAGGGAACATTCTAATATCAAGCTAACTAGATAATTACAAAATATTTTAAGATTTCCAGCAGGGCTTCTGCTTCTCTGCAAGGCAAATTAAGCAACATACTTTTAACTTTAAATTGCAACAAGCTAACTTAAATGTTGGTTAAAGCTCAGGGAGTCTGACTCCTTGGGCTGGACACAGTGGCAAAAACCTCCAAGGAGAAATTATATTCAGAGGCACCAGCTGAAAATATAAATAAATGAAGCAAACCTGAAAATCAATGAAACAAGTGAACTTTAAAAATAAATGTTCTTTTCAACAAATGGTGCTGGAACAACTGTATATCCATATTACAAAGATGAATCTAGACACAGATCCTAACACCCTTCACAAAAGTTGGATCATAGACCTTATTGTAAAGTGCAAAACTATAAAATTCCTAGAATAGAGAAAACCTAGATGATTTGGGGTATAGTGATGTCTTTTGTAGATACAACACCAAAGGCACAATTCATGAAATAAATAATTGACAAGCTGGATTTCATTAAAATAAAAAACAGAGGATTTCTGGGGACTCCCCTGGTGGTCCAGTGGTTAACACTCTGCTCTGCCAATGCGGGGGGCTTAGGTTCGATTCCTGGTCAGGGAACTAAGATCCCACAGCACAGCCAAAAGATTTAGAAAAAAGAGAGGGGGGGGGGATTTTTGGAAACTATAGTGGTGGACACGTGTCTTCATACATTTGTCCAAGCTCATAGAATACTCATCGTCAAGAATGAGCCCTAAGGTAAGCCATGGACTTCGGGTAATGATTATGTGTCACTATATGTTCATCAGTTGCCACAAATGTCCCACTCTGGTGGCGGATGTTGGTAATGGGGGAGGCTAGGCATGGGATGGGGGAGGAGGTATATGGGACATCTCTGTACCTTCCTCTTATGGTTTCTGTAAACCTAAAGGGGCTTAAAAAAATGAAACAAACAAAACTTTTTAAAAAGGAATGTAAAGAACTAAAATGATTAGGACCAGGAATTCTTAGAAAACTAATTTAACTGAAAGGGCAGGAGACGAGGACTCAAAGAATATGTGTTCTCCAGGCCCACAAATCTTTCGGAGTCTTTGTAGCACTTAGCAAGACCTGCCGTTTTCTTATTCATTTGTTCCCATGTTTATTCTGTCTCATAGCACTGTGCACATAGGGATGGACTCTGTCTGCTTCTCACTGTAGAGACCCAGCACCTTAAGCACACAGGCCAGATGCTCAGCATAGATTTGTGGTGGGCTGATCCCCTTCCCCTTTCTTTGGGACATATCAGAACCTCAGTTCTGCTCATTTCCCTGCCGACTTTCTCACCCTCTACTCTCTAAGTGGAGGAGTCCTCACTAGATCTGAGATGTGTTGGAGGGGGGCTGGGGAGCCTTGCCTCATATCATTGCCCACAGTTCTCCCAGATCTGGCTTTGCCAGAGTGCTTCCTTTGCCCCATAGGCCCAAATTATTGAATTGATGAAAGGCCATCAAAGACCCCGTTGCCTCTGAGCCCCTCCCTTCCTAAGACAGTGAGCCAAGGACCACCAGGCTGAGACGCCAGAGTCACCTATAGCAGCGCCAACCAATAAAAAGTTCATCTGAGCCACTGATGCAAGTCACATATCTCTGTAATTTTTTATTTTCTAGTAGTCTTATTAAAAAATATTAAAAGAACATGAAAACTAATTTTATTACTACTGCCCTAGTTTACTTAACTCAATATATCCAAAACATTATCATGTCACTATGCAATCAGTATGAGTTATTAATGAGATAATTTCCCTTTTATTGTACTGTCTTTGAATTTCCATGTATATTTTATAATCACAGCACTACCGTAGGTTTGCACTAACCACATTTCTTTTTTTTTAATTTCTAAAGAATATTTTCTGTAAACTGTTATTGGAATACAACACGAGTAGAAAAGTGCACAAATCTCATGTATACAGCCTGATGAGTTCACTTGATGACAAGTGAACACCAAACATTTTAAAGTGTTTGTTATATCTATATGTAATCCCTAAGAGGATTCCAGATAATACATTTTATTCTTGAAAAGGACATTGGTGAAGAGGATTCCCTTTCAACAAGGACCTTTTTCTTTTTTTTAGTTTACTTATTTTAATTGGAGAATAACTACTTTACAATATTGCGGTGGATTCTGCCATACATCAACCTGAACTGGCCCAGGTATACACGTGTCCCGCCCCATTCTGAACCCGCTCCCACCTCCCTCCCCACCTTATCCCTCTAGGTTGTCCCAGAGCACCTGCTTCGTGTACCCTGCTTCATGCATCCAGCTTGCACAGGTCTAATGTTTTACATATGGTAATGTACGTGTTTCAGTGCTGTTCTCCTAAGTCTGTTCTTTACCCGTCTGTGTCTCCTTGCTGCCCTGCATGTAGGATCGTAGGTACCGTCTTTCTCAATTCAATATGTGTGCATTAATATAGGGTATTTGTCTTTCTGAACCACATTTCAAGTGTTCAGTGACCACACGTGGTAGGTGGCTTCGCAGTTTGGAGCAAGGAAAAAAGGGGAGGAAAAAACCTCCATCGGTATTTTAAGATGTCCCCTCCGACCCTCGCGGTGGCATCTCCAGTATACACCGTGCGTCCAAGGGAAGGGGAAGGAAGTGGGGGATGGGTGGCAGGGGCGGGGCAGGGCGGAAGGAATTGGCCACGCCCCCTGTCTTGGATCCCCTGACCGCCTCTAAGACACTTGCTCCCTCGGGGTGTCTGGTAGGCTGCTTGGGCTGTGCTGGGGAGTTGGAAGCGAGGTGTCAATCCCCACGAAAGCTCACAAAGAGTCAAGCGGAGGCGACCCCCTCCGTGGTTCCACTTGGTCCTGGCCCAGGTGGTATGGAGGGCTGGCCGTGCAGAGTGGCAGGCGCAACTCCAGGCTTCTAGTGGGCTTCCCCTGTGTCTCGAGGTGTTAACAGCACTACTGCCAAACGCTAGCACCCTCGTGCTATTCTGTCCGCGTTCCAAATAAGTGCTTTTACAGCGTCTCGGCGCCAATTAGCCAAAAGCCTAATTGCCCTATTGTGAAGCCCGGCCTTCCTTTAGAACTTGCCTTCAAAGGTCTCCGGGGCTCCCTACCAAGTACTCGTGAGCTTCTTCCCCGTTTTTTACTGGAGGCGAAGCGGCCTGAGAAGCCAGCAGCTGCCTATAAACAGCCGGTGAGTCAGGCAGGAAGCCAACGCCTCGCCTCTCCATCCGCAGGAGGCGGAAGCCCGGGAAGCCTGCCTTGTTGAGCGAGGTCACTGTCCACCTAAGGAATGTTTCACATGCTTGCAGCTCACCCTTGTAACCACCTTTTGACCGATAACCTAAAAGGGATTACGTACGGAGGATAATGGACATGGTCTAACTTTTTCTTAGTGAATCATGCTCATGGTCAGGACCAGTAATTCTTAAATTAAGCTTCAGCAAATAGCTTTTGTCTCTTCTCTAGCTGTCACTTCTGTTATGTGAGCCCTGCTTGCCTCAATCGCTCTTTTTCAAATGGTCGGTGAAAGTCAGACACTATGCCCCGTAGGAACGTGTGCAAACTAAGAGATAGTTAGAAGCCCTGAAAAAGGATCGAGGGGGTCTCCCTCTTAGTGGTACTTAAGTGCTTGGGCTTTATCACAGCTATTTTAACTGTCAGAAGTTTGTTTTTTCTGAATGTGGTTTTCTTCCCCCCCAAAGTTACACTTATCTACAGAAAATTGAGAAATTCTTTGATTTGTTTGTAAACCTTACTTTCCCAGGTTGTACCAAGTTTTATTTCATGTAGTCTTAAGATATTGGAGAAAATGATTCTAGCTTAGGATCCAAGTTTAGAGAACTTCCGGGAGAGCACACAAAGCTGGCATTATTTGCTATATTGAATGTTCTTATTTTTCACTAACTTCTGGGCACATTTACAAATATTCTTAAAGAAGGCATTCATAGCTTATTATCTATCCAAGAAAAAAAATGGAACCGAACCTGCTTTCACTAACACCTACCTTTCAAAAACACATTCACACAGTTTCTTATTATGCAAAGGGAAAAGAATGATTGCCAGTTGGCAACAGATGAGGTTTGTTTTGGAATCTAGTGTCATGGTTGTTTTGATGGAATCAGAGTTCACTCTGTTTTTTTTTAATCCTTGGGAGCATTTCTTCTTCGCTCCTAACACAATCAACCCTAATCTGTGAAATCTTGATAGGTGTAAGTTTCATTGTAAGGTAAGTCTCATTTGGTAGAGGAAGAAATGCCATTGCTGCGAATTCTCCCTTCACAGAGTGAAGAGCTTCCCTGGGAAAGAGACCAGACGTGGAGCTGGTGGCAACGTAGAAAGTGGAGGGGCAGAAAGTTTAGCTCATCTTCATGGAAATGGGATCATATAACAGCAGGTGAAACAGATGGCCCCACCATCCCAAAGAGTTTTGTTCCTACACACTGGGGTAGGATTTGGGGCGGGGAAAGCAATGTGACCCCAGAGGATTTCTAAGTGGTAATTTGCTAAGGAATTGCTGAAAGGTATTGCGACACATCACAATAGGAGGAGGCGGGATTCTGAGGACTGCAGATAAACCTGCACAGGGAAACTGGTGTTGACCAAGGGGGCCCTCTGCTTCTCATTTCCTTCTCAGGGACACAGCCTCCTCCGACCCGGGAAACGTTTAAAAGCCCACAGCAATGCTTATTTGCCAGAGAAGCCATGAAGAAGCTACCCCTTTCCAGGAAGTCTGTGACAACACGGGCTAAGCATAGGTGAGCAAGAAGGTGTAACCAGCCCAGCCGGCTCCATGTCTGACTCACATTTTGACTATGCTTTTCTGACTTCCCTGTGCCTCAACTCCTCTGCCTGTCAAATGGGAGGAGGAGGGTGTGGGATTGTTTGGTAAAATTCTCTGAAATCTTTTGCTAAAAGGTTCTTCAAAAGGGCAAGATAGTATAATTACCCCTTAGCTATCCGGTGTGAAGTTGCTATAAATAGGGTCTGGAATACGGTCACAATGTCATAGGTTTGTTTACAACAATATAAATGGGGCCATATAATGATCTACGGGAATCTTAGCAGAATTTTTTGATAGTACATGCATTCAGGAAAGCTGAGACTCAGTCCTCCCCAGGACCAAATATCCCCTGTGCATGGGCTTTCAGCAAAGATTTTCCTTCCTCCCAGAGCCCTGCTTCTCAGTGTGACCAGCCCAAGGCAGCTGTAGGGGAAGATGG